>NW_024582448.1:711915-783619 GCF_018398535.1 Haplochromis burtoni
GTGTGTGTGTGTGTGTGTGTGTGTGTGTGTGTGTGTGTGTGTGTAACAGAGAGGGAGAGAGAATTTCACACACCAAAACATACATGACAGGTGGAAATAAGGGAAATTACATTCACATCAGTGGTCAAAGAGTCACAACTGGCTAATTCAATCAGCTGGAGTCTCTGCGCTGACAATACGCTAAACTCTGATGTGAGACAAAACCCGAGTCCATATAATTGAACTGCTATGCGCTGTTGAACACTTGAGAACAACACTGACAGAAGTCCTTGGAAGTATATGAATTCACAGACATGGATTTCTTTTTCCTGTTAATGGGCTTTAAAGGGCACGTTAGCAGATTTTATTTATTTTTTTGTATTCGGCCTCTGATGTTGTGCATTGCATACATCTCATCTATTCTTTACGTAGATTTATAAGAACACCTCTGACTTGCAAACTGAAGAATTTGAACAAGATGGCAATTACCAGAGCAAAGAGGTTATAAAGAAAATATACTAATGAGTTACATTGTGCAAAGTGAAACTCCTGGAGTTTTGGAGCTTGACTTACCAGAGGGAAGAAGAAATGTGTTAGAAGACAAAAACTTTAATCAATATATTATTTAGCAGCTAAAAACAAGATAAATGTTTACCTTTGAGGGTGTAAATTGTAAGTGGTGCATTGACTGGAATTTATATGACACATTTTACTCTTACAGGGCTCTCAACACACTTTTAATTGAATGCAATTTGTAGGCATCATGTTTTGTCCATTCTGGTTACACTGTATATCTAAGAACAAGATAAATACACTGGAATAAATCAGTATAACAGCTAAACATTATCACTTTAAAGAGGCAATTTATTTATAGTTCCATATTTTTATTCATGGTTTCTACTAGAGTGCCTTTGGTACATGCATTTATAGTTCAAATAATCCTTATTTATCCTGTGTTGAGCCTTGGTGTAGCCCTTAGTTTGTTCAGCCTGAAACAAGCTGTGGTAGCACTCTTTGAGCCAACTTCTGTGCTCACCACCAGAGCTGTGTGTCTGATATTGTGACTGTACTAAGGATATCCACTCTCACATACATTAAGCTATCATACAGATGCAAGAATATTTTATAAAACATTTGTAAAACTGTGCTTTTAAAGGAGGTTCAGCCAACTTCTGTTCAAATGTTCTGTTTGCAGTGCAGAGCCAATCAGAAGACAAGCCAGAGAGGCTAGGAAGCTAAAACATCTTGTTTCAGACTGAAGACAACCTGTGAGTGTTACACAAAGACCCAGAATACGATAAAGGATGAATATTTTCAAATATGAGCAGATATAGATGAAAAAAAGTGCTTGAGTAAATGAGAAATGCTATATAAAGAACTTTTGAGTTCTCAGGTGTAGAAAAGCACTATAAAAGAGCCAGTCCAAGATTTATTTATTAGTTCAAAGTCATCTACTGATTTTTTTTTTTACTGCAGAATTAGGTGAACAAAACTTTTACAAAGAAAATTTCTATGTTTTAAAGCATTTATAAAGTAAGCGTGCTATTTGTTGATTAGGCATTTCAAAGTTAACCTAAAGTGGAACTTGAAAGAGGTTTAAAAAGACAAACTAAGCAAAAGATTTCTCTCTGCATTCACGTTAAACTCGATGGCTAAACATCAACACCGTTTCACATTTTGTATTCTTGCCAGCCCTGTGACCTGAAGGTAAAGCAGTGAATTCAAAATGTACATCTTTTCACATGACTGCAGATGTTCAGCATTCAGAGGACATGCTGCCTCATTGCCATGGCTGCCGTCTAACACCTGCAGCAGCATCAGACGCAGCTTCAAAAGAAAAGGGGGGAAAAAACACCGAAAGCAAAGGCAGAGTGTTTGAAAGGAGCTTAACATCCTCAGCAAAAGAAGTTTTCACTCTTGTAGGCTGCATTGTGGGATTGGACACAAGCAAAAGGCACGGACAAAGCTGTTGGGATAATCTGACCAATAGCAACAAAATTCAAGCTGAGAGTTATGGATAAGGAACTTCACATGTTAACAGTCAAACAAAGAAGACCTAACTGACTTTGACCTTAAAAGAAGAGTCAAACTCAACTTAAGCCTTTTAGTGGAAAATCAGGTTAAAACCTTTCTACCGGAGTTCTTTCCAATTCAATCCAGCGTGTCGCGAGGGATCACAAGAAATAACAAAAGTTTCTGAAGGGAAAATGAAAGACGTGACACAAGGGAGCAATGCGTGGTGGCAGCAGCGTGGGTGTCTGTGCAAGCGTGTGTGTGTGTTGGGGAGATTAAAGATATGACATGGGGAAATGATGCCAAGTTCCACCTCTTCGTCTTCTTTTCCAAAGTTGTCCCCATGGGCCCTGGTAAGTTTAAAAATAGAGCTTGTCTAATGGAGAAGAGGGCCGAAGGGAAAGGAGAAAAAGCACGAAAGAGCGTGCAGAGTCCTCTGTGGTAGGAGAATGCAATTTGAGATTGGCCAGATTACTTTTCTCTCCCCCCCCCTTTCTTCTCCCCTTCGGCCACTCATGAGGCGTGATATGCACCGGTGGGGTCCCTAAGCCACCATAAGCCTGACGCCAGTACCTACACCGCCGCCAAAGAGTCGTCGCACTCTCAGAGCGAGAAAATCAGCGAGATGAAATAAAAGAGGGACTCCGAAGAGATCAGCGGGGATTTGAGAGAGATAGATGAGAGTCAGGCAAGGGACTCGAAAGGGGTGGAGGAAGGGGGTAAGAGTGAATGGATGAAGGAGATAGCTTCGCTGGGATTATGACGGGATATGGCAGAATGTAAATGCACTTGTCTGCTTTCTCATGGTCACATTGTGAGAGGTTGGAAAGAGCCTGCTGGCTTTTAGACAACAAGTAAGAGAAGAAATGGCAGCAACGAATCAGTCATCACATGTTTTCCTCTGTTTCTCTCTGTTTCTTGCAGGAGGAGAGGGCTCAGCGGAGACTGGGCTGAAGGAGACGTCCACCTGTGACATTTGCCAGTTTGGGGCAGAGTGCGATGTGGACGCAGAAGATGTATGGTTAGTGTTCCCAACCGAAACGCTTGCATCTACCGTTTTTAAAGCCAGTGAGCTCATGTCGGTCCACAGTCCACAAGAATCAGTACTCCTTCTAGAGAAGTGGTCACAACTTAATCAAACTTGCACTCAGTGATCACCTAATGGCTCTTCACCTAAGCCATGGTCAAGGTCACAGTTTGTGCAGTACAGCCAACCACAAGAAAACCTCAGTCATTACAGGTTCACTGGTGATGATGAGTCAGATGAGGTACATCACTGATGTTGTCAAAGCCTTGTCACACAAATCATGTTATTTTCATCATACATTTACCCCTTATGTTTGTTATTTGAGACATTTTGGCAAGTCTGAACACAAAGAACTCAAATAAGAGCCCTCTTTTATCCTGCAGACGCTCAGTTCTGAACACCCACTGAGGTTTAGTGCATGGCTGACCATTTCATTTAACCTCAATTACTAGAGCAGGGCAGGGAGAGAAAGGAGATTTTCGCTTATTCTGGAAATCCAATTACTATCCTTACAGGACTTGGCAATGTCAGGCCAAAAATGACTTTGACTTACACAAGAAAAACTAGTTCAGTGATGAAATAACGTTTGTCATAGATTTAACCATTTACTGCAGATGAGATGGATGCAGGTAATGTGTTTTTTGGCTCGCCCACATGCATTAGCAAGTAGGCAGCACTAAAAACATCCTCAGGGGTACATAAAAACACGCGTGTTCAGAAGCCAATTAGAAGAAGGCTCAACTATTCCAGCGAAAGCATCAGTGCTTTGTGCAGCATGAATGAGGCTTAAATGAACCGACGGTACAGATTTGGTGTGGAACACCGTCAGCTGGTATCAGCAAAAAGGAAGGTAGCGCTTCTAAGAAATCCCAGATGTACCGCTAGAAATTAGAAGTGCCCTGAGAGTATGACTCTATCAAACTGCTTGATGTAATGGAAAGATAATGTACCCGGGTGTGCAATAACCGTAATGCCAAGGAACGGCTTCATGATGCATTCTGAGCCCTGTTGCAAATACTGAACAGCTGGAGTCCACTCCTCCTGATGCCTCCCACTTCCACAAATGCACCTTAATATTCTGCTAAAGCACATAAATTGATTTATTGGCAATTTCTTAATATCCAAAGGGAGAATCCATAAGGTCACAACAGCAAAGTGCTGTCAATGGTTTTGTGCACAGAAAACCAAAAACATTAAAGCAAGAGGAGCCTTGAGCATATTTAGCACAAGCTGAAATAAAGACAATTATACTCTACATAATGCAGGAGGGAGGAGACAATGGGCGAGAGAGGTAGCGAAAGTCAATAATGCATCTCGTTAAAAAAGCAGTTGACATAAACAGACGTATGAATATTTCAGTGTCCTTTCTTGTAAAAACAGGAACAGCAAGTACCCTTTAATCTTTCAAAAGCCCCAAAGGTGTTTTGATAAGAATGTTTCTGGCGAATAATCAGAAAGGTAATTGCAAACCAACAGCAGGTAATTTTCATCAAACAGCACCCAACAACTGGCATAATATAAGATCATTTTGATTAAAATGACAGGTTATTCCAATCAGGAGGCAGCTGAGTTTAATCAAACAAACCGTCAGCTGATGAAACAATGAGTGGAGAGAGAAGAAAGTAATCAAATACCAGGTGAGGATAAAGTGATGTGACGTGAAACATTTTTCCTATTTTCGCACAAGAAATGCAGATATGAATAATAAAGGAATAATTTTCCTCTGCAAATTGTTTGCTGCCATGTAAAGCACTGCAACGCTCAGATATATGGGACCTGACGTGGGCTGATAATCAGAATGAAGTGGCGTCTCGTTGTCACTTAATTATTCAGTTTCGTGTTTATTTCTTGTTAATTAGCGTTAATTAGCTAATTAGCTAATTAGCGAGGTTAAGTGGTGTTGGTTGGTAAGAAGATTTTGCCATATTTGGACAGGCCTATGTTAACTGTTTCCTCCTGCTTTCAGTTTTAATCAAATGACAAACTCCTGGCCTAAAAAACAAAGCCCAGGAGAAGTTTCTAAAACTGCACCTCCTTTGATATCCACCTGAAGCTGGCTTCAGAAGCTCAACAATCCACATACACTCCCATGTTAAAAGAATTTATGGAAGAGATGAACACATTTATGAACTATGGTGCATCACACTCACTGTGTGAAGGCTTAGAGTTATGTATTATTGACGTTGATTGATTGATGTTTGAACGCCTCTAGCTGTCTACTACATTTAACCATCGCTAAGGCATTTGCTGATGCTTTTCAGTGCAGTTATCTCACAAGTCATTCGGCCCTCTATGAGAGAGAGACCAGCCAATAAATACTCCACTGTGCTGGGATTCGTTTCAGTTAGTAAAATTCTAATATTACTTTATTTATGCATTAGCACTAGTTTGTGGCTCCACAGTGTAGTGGTTAACACATTTTGCCTTAAATGTGAGTGATCCTCAGTTCAAGACCAGGATGTGACACAAACCCTGTCCCAGTCCTGGAAAACTATTCAAATCCATCCACTGTAGCAACCCTTTGGGAAAAGAGAACAGTTGAAAGTACCTTTATACATCAGCACTGATCATTCACTACTTGTTTTGTAGAAAAATTAAGCTCATTGGCAAAATGAAAAAAATACTTTCAGCCACTTTCTCTGCTTTTTTTTTTTTTCATTTCTTTCATGCAAGTTGAATATAACAAAGACATTTTTGTGTTATATGCATATTCCATATCGTTATAGCATATCGGCATATTTTCCCAAACTAATGAAAACAAATGCCTAGTGCCGCTTCATATTGAGATGTTTCTCTCCTTTTCCTCGATGCATTACAGTCTATGCTTGAACATCAGTACTTTTCGGAAAGCACTGAGGAAGTGCACTACACGAGTACAATCTCATAGCGCACTAACAAATGGTGATTGCAGTTACAACCATTTTCTATGCAATATAACAGTGTTTTCTGTTACAAATGATCACTAGTCCACAAACAAAGAATATTATGGTGGCTATGTCCATTTTATGTATTCTTAGGTCTGAAGTTTTCTTACATATTTAAGCTAACTAGCTGCTGTTATTGCTTCATGATTATCAGCCAGAAGAGCAGTATCAATATTGTCACCTTACTGTAATTTGAATTTTAATCAGTGGATATTACTGTATTGCAGTTTTATATATTATTATATTGCTCCTTTAGCTGTCCTGTGGTCAGATAAAGTAATTACAAAGTTGCATTTTTGCTATAAGTTAGCTCGCCAACATCGCTGCAAGACTTTCAGTCAATCACATCCCAACATTGGTGATTAGTTTGGTGCCAGAAACCAAATTTGTCATTTGTTGTTATGCAACGAAGCACTCTGTGTACCGTCATTGGTTTACACAATGGTAAACCTGATGAGAAAGTGAAAAATTATTTCATTGTGTTATTGTGGATATTGGTCCTGCTACACTATAACACGCTGCAGTTGTTAGAACAAGCAATTGTCCCAATCAACCCGGATGCACAAGGTCTCAACTTGGCAGTATTCCAAACAGCCCATCAGTGCTTGTTTTGTACCAATTTTCCTGTCACAGATTTTTTTGGCTTCGGTACAGGTACACAACTTCCACATTTGTAATTTCTCGTAAAAAGCTGTGATTGGCTCAGTTGCTTTTCTAACTGCGGTTGCAGCCATTACTGAGTCACAAAACTAAATTTATGTGAAACCCTGATGGAAAAGGGTCTGAAATGTGTGCAGCAATTTAGAGGTCCGGATAAAGGCTATGGTTAAAACTATTCTAGAAGCTGTTTTGAAATAAATTGCTGATGGTGATGACGTGATTTTGCACTTTTTATTTTTTGCTTTGTTTAAAATGAATTTATCAGTTTGCTATTTGCATCTTTAATTTTTGTTGTTTTAAAACCTGATTATTATTTTTATACATCCTGACAGTATAATAGAATGCATGCCAGCATGTTATAAGCTGTTTAGCTTTTGCTTGGTCAGGATAACATAAAAACTATTTCAGCATTTTTTTTCCCTCTTCAACAAAGTTCAGATAATTCCAGTTGTCATCATTTATGATTCATCATCAAATACTCGGTTAAAAATACCCTTGACCAAGGCATTTGCTTGCAACTCTCTATTGTTGCCGCATAGGAGCTGCCCACTGGTCTTAGTTTTTGCGATGGGTTAAAGAGAGAGAACATTTTTTTCCTGCAGGAATCAATAAAGTCTACCTCAACTCACCATAAATCAGTCTTCATAAATCAATCTTCTTCTCTTTATTGATTCAGATAGGAAAAGGAGAAATGTGCTTCTGTGTAGTTTGCAAGAACCTCTTTTGGGTAAACTTTACTGCACTTGTTCCTGCTGTATCAAAGAGCCTTAGTAGCCTTACTCCACCTCCCTATATTCTGGAGGCAGACAGCAAGCAAAAAAAGACAAATTTGCCCCTGAGGGATCAATACAGTGTCACAAAAAATCCATTTAGATCCATTTGTGGTGTGAAGCTGTAATTACCCAGAAAAATCCATGCTTTCAAACCCATCAGTAGCACCCATCGGTGTTGATAGAATTAAGGAAGAGGAGGAGCAGAGAGTGAACCGGTCATGGCAAGGGACACTTGCTGCACGAACACTGGGGTTAGACCTCCTGAGAGGGTTTTTTAAAAGCCAGCACTCATCTCCTCACTGAAACCATTCTGTGGAGAGCAAACTACCCCTCTTGCATGGAAAACAGAGCTTTGCTTTTTTTTAATCATTCATTTGCTATTTCTATATGTTCATTTCTCTTTGTTTTAGTCGTACTTATCACTCTAGTTGTTTTACATTTCCTTTTAGTACTTTTTAGACCTCTGTAGTGTTTTGTCATGTGACATTCTTATAGTTTTAATAGTGTGTTTCTGGATATTTTGAGGCCTTTTGTAGATATTTTGCATCTCTTTGTAGAAATTTTGAGTGTTTTGTTATTTTATATAAAGTTATTCTAATTTAGTAACTTCACAATAGACTCTTTGGTCTCTGCTTTGCATCCCTTTGTTTAGTTTTTAGACTATTTTTGATAACATTTGTATGTAATGCATAATGTACATTTTTGAACTTTTCATAGGCTTTGTCACTTCTCATCTCTTCGTTCAGTTTCTAAATCCATTTGTTGTGGTTTCACTTGCAGCAATGGTGACCTTGAAAGTTGCTGCAGTATGTCTTTGATGCTGGTTGGCACCTCTTTATAGAAGTTTTGAGTCCTTTTCTGGTTTTTCATTTCTTTTACACCCAGTTATTGTAATATAGTAACTTTTAATAGACTCTGTTCATTCGTTTGTCATTTTATTCTGTTTCCAATTTGTAAAATCACGTGCCAGCAATTCATTTTCCCAAAGGCTCACATGGGAAACTGCTGCTTGTAAGAGTAGCTGTTACAATTAGGCAGTGAAAATGTGAAATAGGCACAGTTAAAATGCCAATATGTTATTGCAGCTTAATCAACATTGACAAAAACTGTTGTGCACAAAATGTGCGTGGTTTTGCAAAAAAAGGACTTTTAACTTTATACAAAGTGCTATTGCTATTTTACTTGTAGTTGAATTATATAATCTACAGTTTTTCAGTCTGTTTTTTTTTTTTCTTCTTCAGTGAGCGAAATCAATGTTCGAGGTGAAAACATGAAGAACGGTCACATCAACAGCAAATGTAGCATCTGCCTTCTATTCTGCATCTGAGAGCTCTGGAATGTCCTTGCCCTTCTTCTCACAAAACTTGTATTTCAGCTCTCAGGTCCCACACTCTGTTAGCACTTTGGCCAGGCTGAGCCACCTGACAGCTTTCTCATGCATCTACTTTAAAAATGCAACAGTTTTTCACAGCCCCAGCTTATCGAAGCATTCGTTTTGCCCCATGAACGAATCACTCCTGACGCGGTTCCTTTCACTGAGTGCATTGCTGCCATCCCCTTTGTAATCTCAAACTTTAACTGGACTGTGTTGCAAACATTGCAGCTGTCATCAAGGACCAAAAAGAAGATTTTAAATTGTCTGCTGTATGTCAACTGAAGTTCCAAATTTCCCGCAACGTCTTGTTACGGCATAAGAGAGTCCACCAAACAATCGGCTATCAAGGAGTTTATCAGTACAATGCCTAGATGTGGTTTATAGGGGTTTTTCTAACTTTTCATAGACTTTATTTGTCCCTTTGTCATTGTTCTGCATCTTTTTGTGGAGGTGTGAAGTTTTACCTCCACCTGTAGTCATATTTTAACTTTCTGTGTTTTGATGTAGATTTTTTACATCTCTTTGGAGACCTTTTTGAGGTTATTTGACATCCATTTGTGAGCACTGGATAACTACTTTACTTTTAGTTAGTTTGTAACTCTTTGTGGTCTCTTTGCGTGTACGAATAGATTTTATTTCTTATATTAAATGTTAACATTGACTTTTGGCCCAGAGATGACTGTACAGACCGAGCAGTGTTATTATTTATCAGTCTGTAGTTTTGCTTTGTTTTTCCCATTCCGCCATGTTCCCCTTCTCATGGGAATATCAGCTGTGTTATCCAGCTCTGCTCTGTCAGGTGACGTCTGCGAGTACATCTCATGAAGATAACACATCACATCGACCTAGATGATGAATGTGTTTATGTCTGTAAATAGCTTTTTCTGCTTTGTGATGACCTTCTGTCTTCAATTTGTTTTTTGATCTAGCACCTGTACAAGTTGTTTGTCTGCGCCCAGTATACCTGTTCAGCAATCCATCAATGACTACTGGACTCATAACATTTTGTGTCACAGAGCATTGCAATTTATTTTTGCTCTTTGTGCCTGTTGGGTTTTATTGTATATTTTCTCTTCCTTACTTTGCATTGCACCGTTACTGTTTTGCTCTCTCTGTCTCCACATCTCTCTCTCTGGCTCTGTTTGTCTATTTGCTTCTCTCGCACAGTTTTTCAAAGGATTACAGTGAAATTTGAGGCTGAGGATTATGAAAATCAATGCTGTGTTCAGTTGCAGTGAGGTTAGCTGCTAAGGATTTGTACACAACATGAGGCAGTCAGTGGATATGTTGTCCTCAGCTGCTGTAAGTGTTGAAATGTGTGTAAAGTGGCCTTTTCAGTTGGGAGCCCGCAGACAGTCTGGAGGTGGGGAGGCTTTGATGGGAGGGAAATCGCCAGAAACTAATCAATACTACACATCCTGCTAGGAAAGTACTCTCTCACACACGTTGTGCACACACTTGGATATAGTTCGCACATTTGCAATCACACTGCTACCTTTCATTTAACACTTCTTTACTCCTCTGTACCTCTCAGCAGCATGTGTGAAGGAATGGCTTGGTGTGTGTGAAAAGGAGAATGGGGAAAACAAAGGCTACGGCAAAACGATAGCTGTCTTCTTTATGCATATGAGTTTTTGTGCATGGCTGTCTGCGGGTAGCACTAGGATGTGTTGACGCACTGCAGTCTGGTGGTATAGTGCCTATTGTGGAGAAAGTGAGAGGCCTCATTAAAAATGTATGGAGCACAGATATCAGCCACCGACCAACTGCGGCCTCTCGGGATGGACAACAGTCTGAAAGTGTTCTACGATGGGAGATGAGTGGTGTGCATGTGTGTGTGCATACGACCGTGTTGTTAAGCCTATATTATGTTTTTTGGTGATGGATGTCTGGACACTTGCTCTCAGTTCAGAAGCTGGGAAGACTGTGCTTTGATTCTTTGAGTCTTGCTGCTTCCTTTCATGCTGAAACTGTTCCCATTTAGATACTTTTTATGATAACGCGGGCACTATAATTGTAAGCCTAATCTTGTCTTCAGGGCAGCTTTTGCAAAAATTAAAGCCTGTGCTGTATAATCTTTAAAGGTTAACACAAATGACAAAAAAAAAAAAAATCACTTGCCTCCAGTGGTATCTAGCTATGCAGATAATTTGAGCTTGATTGCTGAGAGTCCTATTTGTAAAATCTGCATCCACCTTAATGCAATGGGATGTGTAATAATCATTGTTTTGATTAGATTGTATATAGAAGACGAACACAACCACTGTGACTACACCCATATGGCTTGGAAAATCAGCACCTTATTTTGTATTGCATTACAAATGTTCCAAAAGGAATCAAACACCAGAAACATGATTAACATGTCCAATCTAATTCAATTCATTTTATTTATGTAATGCCATACTGCAAATTTTGCAAGTAAATGCACAGCTAGTATTTTCACATATTCGGTATAGGCTTTAAATAAAGGTATGTTTTTTTGTTTTTTTTCTAAACAAAAACAAAAAAAATTAACTTATAGGAAAGAAACAAAGTTTCAATCCTATCACAGTTGGTATCAATACAATCAATAAAGTAGAGGTCTCAAAAACTTGGCATTGACATGAGGGTCTAAGGCAGGGGTGTCCATCTTCAGGCTCAAGGGCCAGTGTCCTGCAGGTTTTAGATGTGTCCTTGATCCAACACAGTTGATTTAAATGGCTAAATTACCTCCTCAACATGTCTTGAGGTTCTCCAGAGGCCTGGTGATGAACTAATCATTTGATTTAGGATGATATCTAAAACCTGCAGGACACCCACCCTTGAGCCTGGAATTGGACACCCCTGGTCTAAGGGAATTTACTATAACTTTATATATTGCCTCTGGGCCTGAAAAGTGAAACCTATATGGAAGCACCTTAAACCTGCATTCTTTCTTATGTTTTCTTTATCACATGGCAACTGTTTGCAAAAAGAAGTGCAGTTGTGTAGAACTCTATAGAAAAAACAGGCCCTCAGTTACACTGATTCATTCCCTCAGTAAGCACGTTTCCGAGGAGTCTGTGCTTGTACTAAATACAGCATAACGCTCATTTTGTAAATCATGGTCTCCATTAGTGTAGAATATGATTTAGGGCAGGCCAGCTAAGTTTGAATGTGCAGTGTCTCTCTCATTATTAAGATCCAGCACAAACTCGTGACACCTGCTTTAAAAATCTAAGATCACAGTGGCCAGAATGTTAAGTTGCCAATCGAGGAAATGCAGTTTTTGCTCTTTCTGTGTCTGCTTTATTTTTCACTCCCAGGGGTTGCTTCTTGATCTTGTCCAGATCCATAGACCATTATGTGAAAAGTAAAAACTAAACTAAAACTAGGTCAGTATTTCATCAGTTATTAATCAAACACATATGCTGCTAACGGCATCCTAGCTTGTTTAGCTTGCCATACGATGTAGTTCTTTTGTATTTGACGTCAGTCAGGAAGAGTTTTAAAATAGCATTAGCTGCGTTCGGTTCACACACATTTCTTAAATGACATGTAGAGTTCTGGTACATTTTTAAAGCTACTCTTCATGTTGCAGGAGGAGAAGTCAGTGTCAGGATTTCAGGCAGTTTAGTATATGGTACAATGTGACATTTCTTTGTAGTTTTTCTATCTGAAAATGGAGCTAACTAGCAAGAGAAGGTTGTTTGGTGCACACACGCCAACAGCAAAAACAGAGTGAACAGAGAGGGCTTTTTTTTTCATTTTTTTTTTTTACAGCTATATCAAATTGTGTGTCATGTCTGTGGTTGTGCATAGATTCAGACTGTTATTTTTGTACCCCTAATTAGAGACGAAAACTGGCCTTTTTTCTTGTCATTGGTGAGAAATGGTATTTGGAATCACAGCGTTACAGTTTCATTGAGCAGCCCTCAGGAGCGTTGGGTCATTCATAGTTGTGGCAGCTCACCTTCAGTGTCATGTGGGATTTTGGATGTCGGCAGCCTCAACACAAGCGCGTCCTCTCTGATGCATAACGAAGCCTTTCTTCACATCATTCTTACTTTGCTGATCCATCATTACAACAGTAGCTGAGCGCTGCCACACTCTGCTGCACGGCGTTTCAATCAACATCAATGTCAGCAGTACGAATCATCACGGCTGATTGTCAAGGTGTGTGTGTGAGTGCATGTGTGCGCGTGCGTGTGTGGGCATCTGTTTATGTGTTGGCGGGCGCCCATGTGGGCGTGTATGTAAATGCTGCTGTAAGACAGCTGAATGCCTGTGCTTTACTGAGAGCTTGGCACCAGGGGAAAATGAAAAGGCCGGGAGAATAATGACAGATTTATAATTACAGAATCTTGCGTTCAGCGCTACTCAGCAACTGTCTGGGGAAGGCAATCTGGCTGTAATTTTTGCTGATCAGGCCTGTCACAGACTTAAGGGTCACACTACACTAATGCCGAAATACACACACACAAACACACAAATATGCACATGCACGCAGGTGTGCGCGGTGCTTCGCTCTCGCTGTCATTTATGCAGATGTCAGGCCGGGAGAAGAACGCAAACAGACACACAAACACTCGCACTGAAATTTAATCGAAAATTGTGGCACGCCAGCAAATTGCCTGGTTAATTTGCAAGAGCTAAAAGCATCAAGTAAGCTCCAGATTCCTGGAGAAATTGATGTTTTTTTCAGTCTGCCACAAAAACACAGCAGAAACGCCAGCTCGGTGGAAGAAAGCAACAAATTCATTATGTAGAGAAATGTCTGTGAAGGTTCTCAGTCATCCAGGTCATCGTAGTCAAAGGAGCTTGCAAAGAAAAGTGTCTGGACTTCTTTAAGTTACTTGAAGACGTTTCACCTCTCATCCGAGAAGCTTCTCCAATCTCAGGAATTCACATGATAAGGTGGGGCCAGGTTTCACAATGAACTCACCCGAAACTCTGGCTGATTGGGACCCACACCCAGTTTCACACCTTGGCTCAGGCGATTAGAGGATCATCAGGGGGTCCTTTTGTCCCTCTGTGGGGGGATACTCCCACTAGGTTTATATCTGGGACTCTCCACCATTTGACCTTAGAACTGAAGAATGAGAGGTGAAACGTCTTCAAGTAACTTAAAGAAGTCCAGACGCTTTTCTTTGCAAGCTCCTTTGACTATGTAGAGAAAACAAACTCGCTAATTTTAGAGGTGAAAGATCAGGCCTTTAAACTACTTTGCTTCGTTTAAAAAAAAAAATGTAGGTCACACCTTGTGATGCCTGCCTCGCATCTCGAGCCCATCATTATGATTTTGTGAATTTCTAAGCAGGTTTAAGTTTAGTTGAAGGACGTTATATTAGCTTGTTATAAAGCCAGATACAAGAAACAAGCTTTTCTGCATAGTACAATGGATTTTCAACAATGGCATTGGCATATTAACATATAAGTTGTTATTATTTTACATTTAAGCTATTCTATCTTATCTCCAATGAATTCCACACCCGACAGCTTGAATTGTATGTGAGTGTGTGCTGTTTTCTCCACAACATTAAAATGCACTGCTTTGTTATCTACAGTTCTTTCATTATTAATTGCTTCCTGCCTTTGTAAGAGAACATCATTTGTCAGTCAAGCCCTCGGTGCAGCCTCTCTCTTTTTTTTTTCTTTTGCAGAAGTTAAATACATTTGCTATTGTGTCAAATTGAATGAGCCGAAACCCCAGTTTGAACAGGATTACTATGCATGGTCCAGCATTCTGTCTGAGTGCAAATGTAGGGTTTTTTTGCTGTCTTACCTTTAATCCCTGAATGAATTTGTCTCTGGCAGCCAAACACACAAAGCAGCGTTTCCAGAATAAGGATTCTCTCATTTTTATTAATATTTCTGTTTTCATTATTTTAGATTTTTGACTTTGATAATCAGAAGGTTTGCTGTAACATGGATATTTGTTTTGTTCGTTAGGTGTGTCTGCAACATCGACTGTTCCCACATCAGCTTCAACCCAGTGTGCGCCTCAGATGGTCGTTCCTATGACAACCCCTGCCAGGTGAAGGAGGCATCCTGTCAGAAGCAGGAGCGCATCGAGGTCAAGTACCTGGGCCACTGCCACGGTCAGACTCTCAAATGCACACTAGCACACTGACTCTGAAAGGCACAACAACACTTTCACAAACGCAGCGGAAGCCGTCAGTCTACCTCCAAGAACAGGTGTTTGCGTCACGTTGGAGTGAAAACACGGAGGCAAATGAGGCATCGTGCAGAGCTAAATGCAGGCGGCGTGATTTTGCATCTCCCTCCAGCTGCAGTTCCAGCCACATTTTATAATTACAGAAAGTTTCACTCAATCAAATTTTGGAATGGTGTGGAAAGATAATCCTCAGAGCCGCTGCTGCTACATATACAGATAATTTTACACAATGTTAATCCCTCCTTTTTTTAATGTAGTATCTTTGATTTTGGCGCACTATTTCCGGGGATAAAGTTGTTTTTTTATTAATCTCAGTGCTTTAATCCTTAAACTGAGTTATAGTTCGAATACATGTAGAAGACAGAGACACACAAATGTGTTTTTATTTCATTTAATGTCATTTAAGGTTTGTGTGGTTTAAAACCTAAAATCAGTATTATACTACTGAGTATTCTTGACTATAATGGAACTAAATGGTATTCATGTGGAGCTCCAACTAGCAATATATAGCTTTAGTTATAGATATGAAAGATTTGAAGCACCAGATTTCCATGGACCTTTTTTGTCCAAGCTGAATCTGCTCAGCAAGTCATGCCCTTAAAAACACAGTTCCTTTCAGTTTAAAGTTTGTTAGAAAAATCTTTTCAGACTATCACAAAGGTTTGAATTAAACCAGATTTTAACAATTAGCAATTTTTTTGCTATTCTGCTAATTCTGTTGAATAGTTGAAGGTTAAATTTTGTTCAAAATATCAAGTATAGTAGACTTTAGATAACTGTTGTGATTTGAGGCTATATAAATAAAATTGAATTGAATTTAACTTTTAAATCACACCTGAGTTGTTTCAAAATTGCAAATGCACATCTTAATACAAAATTTGATTTAACTTTTATTTGGTTGCTTCAAGCAACCCCAGTTACTCAAACCAGTCATTACAACCAATACAGAAGATCTCACCATATTGGACAACAGAAGATAAGGAAAACGTTACCTGGTCCGTTGAGTCTCGACTTCTGCTGTGACTTTTGGATGGCAGGATCAGAACTTGGTGTAAACAACATGAAACGATGGATCCATCCAGCCTTGTATCAGTGATTCAGATTGGTGTTGGTGGTGTAATGGTGTGGGGGATATTTTCTTAGCACTTTATGTCCCTTAGCACCAAGTGACCATCGTTTAAATGTCCATCCATTTATGATCATAGTGTTTCATCTATTGCTTCCAGCAGGGTAACACACCATCTCCCAAAGCTTCTTCAGTCTGTGAAGTGAAGAATTAAGGCAAATGTGGGTTCTACCCAGTACTAGCAAGGTGTACCTAATAATGTGTCCAGTGAGTGTATATCCATGGCCTGTAGACAGTCAAAGCTTAGTGTCCTCAGAGGCGAAGGCAGCACAGTGGTGCAGTGCTTAGCACTAACCTCTTAGCCAGAAAGTCTTGTTTTCTGGTCTGCTGGTCATCTGAACACTTTGCAAAGGTGTTGAGGAGAATCAGTGTCAGCCTCACTTTCCAGTTTACTGTGGCTCTCTTCTCATTATGTAACAGACTTTACTGCAGCCTGAGCTTGCCTGCACACTTTGTGGCTGGTCACCACCACCAACATTCACTTTACCGTAGTCGCAGCTAATTCCCTTGCACTCTGTGAGAGACTCACTTCCCACAGCGAACCCACTAAGTCAGACTGAGTCACTCACCAGATGCAGTTAGGCTCTGTTAAGATGTTGAGTGAAGCACTAGAGATGGACAGCGCGCTGACGACCTTATTCTTACTTTAATTATGGATTTGTTGTCTGTTGTTTTTATTGCTGCCTTCTGTGGGCTGTATGTACACGTAAGACTGCTTTGCACTGAGAGCATTATGTTTTCCAAAAGCCCATGGAAATGTAAGAAGTTTCATTTTGGAATTATTTTAGGCATTATTTCCAGTCTATACAAGAATGCAACTCGGTAACCTTGTAGCTCAGCTCAGCGCAGAAACATCAGTGTTTATTGTCACAAAAGCTTCCTTTTGCAGATTGATACACCTGACACATGTCGTTTGGTAGCGGAAAAAAGTTCATACATAAAGTAAATCCTGTTGTGAGTGCTTTTTTTTTTTTTAACCAGGTGATGATTTCTAGAAATAGTTGCTGAGTTTTTAAATAAAGCTTTTTCAGAGAGTCATTTAGTTCCATTATGTGAAAGAAGAGACAGAAATCTCCCAAACTAGGTGATTTACACCTAAACATTCTAAAAGAAACACTACAGGCTTTGATTCTGGAGTCAAATGCACCTTTTAAGATCTGTAGTTATTTTTTTAGTGTAAGAGACCATTTGAGAGGTTCTAAGTACACACAGGACAAATAGGTCTTTTGAGAAGTAATGGGAAGTAAAGCAATCAGGGCTAACGAGCTCTGGAACACAAACAGAAATCTGTATTCCCTCATGTTATGTCCTGTGGGTCAGACCACCCCGTTTGATTCTGTTTCAATCAAGGAAAAAGACAAATAGCATGAAATGGAGGCACTGAGACGACCTCATGTTAGCAAGGACTCACAGTGACACCCCGGCACTTAGATGGCTGATTATGCTCCACTTTCATGCTATTAGGAAACGGCTTCTGCTACAGTAGCTCAACAAAAAGCGCAGATAACCTTGTGAAGATATTGTTGAACCTCAGCTCCACAGACAAATTTAACCAGATACTCGTTGAATCCACTGGAGCTGCAGTCTGTTGAGCTTGTAGCGTCTCGCCGCTGGCTACGTTTTAAAATTCATTTGTTTTCTTCATTTGATTTTTCTTAAGTGGATGTCACGCATACGGGACTTGAGCTTCTGAACTCACTGAAATCTTTCTGAGTCTCTTTTCTTTTACTGTGCCTCGGGTGTTCTTGTGAATAAAGAAATAAATAAAAGAGGAAAAATAAGAAGTAAATTCTAAGTCACAGATCCAGCCACAAGTCTTGCGTCATGAATCTGAAGAATGCTTTCACAGCTTCTGTTTGAGGGAACGATCGTACTGACCTCTGGAAAAAAAAGGAAAAATCAATCGCAATAAAATGATAATGATTTGAAGGTGATTTTGTCTAGCCATTGTGAAAAGTAGAACTCGATGCAGCGTCAATGGGGTGAGCAAAAATGCATTATTCCGTCTGATCTTTTCCACCCGACTCTGCTCCATTCTGGCCTTTGTTCGGTGTAATACATTAGGGGTGGCGGTTTCTGACTTGAAGAGAATGGCTCCCATTTATACGCATTAAGCACACAGGCGCACACGGCACATGAACCTTTTGTTGAAATGATCATTCACATTCAGTCCTCTTTACCTGCAGTAGCATCACTGTGCATGAGTAACCTGCGATGGAGCTGTAGGAGAGGTTGCGGTGACCTGAGCTCAGCTTTAATGTGTCTTTGGCCTTTCCAGATGACATAATTGGGAACAAAGGCGGAGATGGACACTTCGCACGGACCGACCCCACGGGTGAGTGCTTCCGTGATGGTGGCAGATAAGCACATAACATGTGCTGTCATTCAAAGATGAATTAGAATTGCTCCCAGACTTTCCTCTGTTCGTCATCCTTTCATGTTTCCCACTTGTTATAATTCATCTCTTCCTGAGGGGCAGTGGCAGATTTTAAGGGTCTCGTGTGTTTGTAGGGGAGAAAGAGGAGACCAGGAACGGACTGGCCCGCGGTTTGTCCATCCCCTGTCCAGATCGCTATAAAAACTACTGCGTCCATGGAGAGTGTCAGTTCCCCAGCGTCCTGGCTCAGCCTTCCTGCAGGTACACATGTACACATGCGCGCACACACACACACACACACACACACACACACACACACACACACACACACAGTTGTAGAGAGGTTCATAGGAAGAGGGGAAACAGAAAAACGACAATGATATTGCAAAGTGATAATACATGTTTTCGCACATGAACAGCGGATAACGTCAGGAGAATTAAATCAGGAGCTTTTTCGTGCTCCTCCTTTCTCACATGCAACACACTGCAGGAGATAGTCTGTTTCACAGATGCGTTCTCACTTCTGGGAATTTGATTAATGCTGCAGTCACACCAGTGAAAATAGGCATGACCAAAATCATTGGGTCTGTGTGCAGTGAACTCGGAATCTCTTTGCTTTTGAATTAGCTGCTTCGAAGACCATTCGCAGTCAGCTGCCGTCTTCAAAGCGACTTTGGTGCAGCGACATGACGCTTAAAAGTGGCGGTAAGATGGAGTCCGTCTGCTGTTAGTTTGCACTGAATGGGGTCAAGTTGGCAATTACAGGCAATCTGTGGGGTGATAAAACGGCAATTAAGTGTGATAAAAAAAAAAAAAAAATCGCAAATCTGTTGCCATCTGTTGCAAATCTGTTGCACAGAAATTCACATTAACCGCTTACATTCAGAAGCCAACCACAATCCCAAAGATCTGAAGACGTAATAAATTCAGAAATTCTCCACACATGGTCATGTAGTTGCTGCAGGATGGTCATTTAACTGTAAAATAACTTGGTGGGCCTCTGGGTGATCAGTTAACTGCTGCAACTACTTGCAATCGGTCCCTGAATGCAAACAAAAAAAAACATAACTTTGTTCAAGTCACAGGTAAGATGTGCAGGATCAGTATACAAGCCAGACACTCGCCTACCTGCTCTGTTGTTGTATGAGCACAACAGGTCACACAGACAATGCACAGAGCAGGTAAAAGGCTGTTTAATTTTTGATGTCAAATTATGATATTTGCACTTGTTTGGTTTCATTTCTGGGCGTTCTTTAGGTTAGTGTCGGTGCCTAACGTAGCTGACCACTGTCTCATTATCTCCGTGAGGGTCTGGCTTCTGGCTTTTGACATTTGCCATGTCAAAAGCCAGGCATCTCGTGTCTTCCCATGACCACGAGATGCCTCCCACATAAACTGGTCACTCTCTATCGCTGGTTACCAATGATAACAGGCTTCTGAGTTCTGAGTTAGCCAGTGGAGGAAGCCTGTTGGTGGTGTGTTGTGAGACTGACAACAAATGTGGTTTGCGTCTTAAGCAAAGATACACATGTGACATTTCAAGTTGCAACATTTGAACACAAGTTTGACATTCTGACTTAAAAGCTAGCCAGCCCACCATTGTTTTCTCAATATGATGTACTTGTAGCAGAGTATTCTGGATTGTAGATGGTATTAACTATTATTTATAATGAGAGAAATGGATTTTAAAAAGCTTCCCGTCATCAATTTTATATTTATGTTAACTATTACGATCAGAGCATTGGCCATTTTCTACTTATCAGTCGAGCATACCGTACTCATTAGGTTTCCACTCAAACAAACAAACCCTACACGAAGCGCCAGGCCCGTTCTGTCTTTTTTATCACAAATTTGTTGTTCCTCTCTCTCTGTGTGATCTGCAGACACTAACAGGAAGTGTGGAATGTAAGACGGCTAATCAGCTGTAAAATTTAGAAATTGCTTGGCAAGTGCTGGAGCAAATTTATTTTTTAATCAGCCTTGTTTATTTTAAATGAATATAAGCCAGTGCGCTGAGAGCGAGAAGTGTTTAAGATCCCTCCTGCTGTAATGGTAGGACGGGCTGTTGACCAGTCAAATATGCTGCACTGCTTCAAATTAATCCCATGTTGGGTTTGTTGTTGCTTAATGAGGATGCTGGTGTTTCCATCCCCATGCTTTATGATCTAGGGTCTTATTTTGCGGTGTGCGGTGGGCTTCAGGTCTTGGACCCACAGACTTTGTGCCATCTGCAATCACGCCTTTGACTGTGGTTCACATCCATACAGCACACAGTAAGAGGCTGAAGGGGGATATATACATATCAGAGAGGGTTGTGATTACAGTTTTTTTTTAAAGTGTCAGCTTCTGTCTTCTGCTGCAGCTGTGCTATTCACAGACAGTCAGGGATTTTTCTCAGCTTAGAATGAGCCTTTGGGGAGGTGCACTCCTGAGGATGAGCGAGCCACTTATAATAAAGGCAGTGAGTCTGGTTTACCTCACTGGACAGAAATCAGTGCATTTCCTGCTATTTTTGGTCGTTTGATAAACAAAAACCTATCAAGATTTCACAGTATTGAAAATAATACCCTAGGGCGCTCTAAATATCCTGGTTATTAAGCTTGAGTAAATGGAGCCCAATTAATAAAACGCTTTAGAAAAATAATTTAATTAGAATGCCAGTGATTTTCCTTTGGCTCACAGCGAAAGTGGTTCGAGAGGATAGCCTGCATTTACAAAAAACCCTGAATACCTTAACAATCCCAAAGACACTCTGGGAATTCATATTGTTGTCTGCACAGCGCAGAGAGGCACAGCCTAAGCCCGCACTGCCACAGAAGTGCAGATGGCGTGTGTTTTATTGGTTTTACTGAATTTGTATAATGATGGCAGAAACTTACAGTAAAAAATTAATTGTAAAAAAACAGAGTAATTTGCAGTATACGACTGCATCACTTGTTATAGGATGCGATTTGAGTTTTAATTCGACTCCAGCTCACATCATAAATGGTTACATTGTGTCATGAAATGTAACACAGCCATGACTGCTTTGCAATGCGCTTAACTTTTACTAAAAGAGAGAGTTGGAAAGGAGGTTTTATTTGAAAAATATTTTAATCCAGTATCTGATCATAACCTGAATGAAAAGTCCCAACAGACCAGTTTGCTGTACTGTATGTGGAGCAGTGGTGTAGTCTATTTTACTGTAGTAGGCATACTCCCTCGCAGTAATGTATACGCCATGGAGCAGCACCTCATAAACACCAAACTCCCTAACACCCAGAATATACAGGCCAAGTGAGATAGATGTCCCACTTTTTCAATAGCTGTAATGGTCTGACAGCTGTTGACATCCAACATATTCTATAACAATTTACGAGTCTGAAAGTCTACAATAACTGGTCGTAAACTAACTATACTCTTATTTGCATATAATTATTGACTTTCAGTGTGTAATTCCAAATGCTTATATCATATGGGAGAATGCTGCTGTTGTAGAGCACTAAAGAAGCACCAGTTGCAGCATTCTGAAAGTATCGGCCGGCGATGGCCTCTTATTCTTGGTTCTTTAATGAGCTAGTCTGCAAACTGCCATCTTATCAGAATTGAGGTGGATTACATCTGACAATGTGCCACTCTAAACAAGTGTAATATATATTTTTTGACTAGAACTAGTCACAAACTGTTCAGTTTTTAATAGTTTAATGTCTGCTTGAAAATTGAAGTAAAATAACTGGGTAAATTAGCATAATAGTTAATTCCATTATCGTGTTTCTGTTCATTTGCAAAACAAAAGAAAATCACTCAAATAAAAGTTCTGTCAAAAAATACTTCCATCCACCATTTTTCTCAACTGGTTATCCAGTTCAGGGTCGCAGAGGGGAGGAGCTTATTGTAGCTGTCATAGTGTGAGTGTCACCAGTCATCTTCACATTCACATCCACACCAATTTCAAAATCTCCAATTTATAATCTCGCATGCATGTCTTTGGAGTTTGGGAGAAAGCCAGAGCGCCTCGAGACCCCTGCAGGTTCAAGCCATTTTCTAGGGTGCAGCCAAGGGTTGGAAGGTCTCGGGTACGACGGTCTCGGATCTCATCTCTGCTTTTTGCAGATGATGTCGTTCTGTTTGCTTCATTGACCCATTACCTCCAGATTGCACTGGGCAGTTTGCAGCCAAGTGTGAAGCATCTGGGGTAAAAAGTAGCATCTCCAAGTCTGAGGCCATGATTCTCGGCCGGAAAAGGGTGGAGTGCCGACTACTGGTTGCCCTTGAGTTGCTACCCCAAACAGATGAATATCTTATGTAAGTATCTTGGGGTCTTGTTCATGAATGAAGGAAGAATGGAACAAGAGACTGACAGATGAATTAGCACAGTCATCAGTGATGAAGAAGCTGTTCCAGTCTGTTGTGTTGCAGAGCGAGCTGAGCATGAAAACAAAGCCGTCAGTCTATCAGTTGATATAATCCCACCCTCACCTGTGGTCAGGTTATCTGGGTGGTGATGGACAGAATGAGAATGGAAACAAATGGTGGAAAAGCGATTCCTCTGTAAGGTGTAGAAGCTCAACCTAAGAGATCAGACATTCGGGGGGGGGGACTCAGAGTAGAGTTACTACTCTTCCACAACAAAAGGACTCCATCACAATGCTGTGGGCATCTGATCTGGATGCATCCTGGGCACCTCCTAGGTGAAGTGTTTCAGACATATCGTACTATGAGAAGTCCCTGGACCGACTCAGAACACACTGGCTTGGGAATGGTTTCGTATGCCCCCAGAAGAGCAAGAGAAGCATGAGAGGATGGATGGATGGATGGATGGATGGAGATGTCACATTGTTATATACAAACATTTTTAGTTTTTAGTTTTCCATCTTTGGGTGTGATCGTACAGCTGAAGCACTCAGTTTTGTAGTTGTTATGCACACAGACTACTCTGTTGCCTGAACTTTGATCAGTACAATGCTCGTGTCTACCTGCCCATTTTCTTTGTGACAAAAATATAGCCCAAAAATAAAGGAAAGGGAGGACATATCCTGGGGCATTTTAAGCAGCTACAGAGAAATCCAGGCATCTTCTTGGTGCAGATGTGGTATAAAGCAGTAAATCATGTAGTACTACACCAGTGATTTGTGGGGATGTGTGGTTACTTTGTAGCAGCCTAGTGTCATTTGCATGTAACTGTGTACAAGTGTGCGTAATAGCTCGGCGCTCTGGTGTTGCTGTGCTCTAATCATAAACTGCAGATGTATCAACATATCTGTGCCGCTGCCTTCGGATGGCTGCAGGGGATTCATGAACTGAAGCAGAAACTCGAAGCAGCTGCTGATAACAGACACTTTAAGAAACTCTCACATTCAATCATAGATAAATGCAGATGGATTTACTGGCTTTCCTGCTTCATCCATGTTCATTTATGATGTTGAATAAAAGTGATCAATTTAAATGATTTATTATTTTTATTAACCCTGAAAGCCTTATCCTGTTATTACTGCGTATTTGCTGGAATTATTAAATTTGTTATTGTTGATAAAATCTGCAAAGTGACAGCAAAGCGACAGACGCTGCAAGTCATTCTGTGCCAGCTCAGTCAAATCTTTATAAAAAAACATATTATATGTGGAAGGAGGAAACTATGAATTATTTAAAGATTCGTGCTGTGTTTGAGATTTTTAAGTTGGTATTTACAGACAAAAAATGTCATCAAATAAATTGTAATATTAGCAAACATAACTAAAGTAAATACAAAATACAGTTTTCAAATGATGATCGACTTTATTAGTAATTTATTAGTAATTTAAATTTAAAGTAAAAGCCCCCTGAATGAAATAAGTCATTGTGTCACCCTTGACAACTGCAACTGCTAATGAGTCTTTCAAATCTCACAGCGATGCCACATTGGTGGTGGTGAAGGTTAAACCAAAGCATCTCCATCCGATTTAAGTCCAAAACCATCAGTTTGTTGAGTCATTCAGACGGAGAGCTGTGTGTTTCAGATATACATAATCCAAGTTCACTTTAGTTTCAGGGCATGAACTGGTGGTCGGACAGAGAGCAGTTGTGGCAAGTCCTCAAGATCCTGAAGCAGCAAAGCAGCTCGCCAGACCACCACACTACCACCACCATGTTTGACTGTTGGTATGATGTTCTTGTTATGAAGTGCCGCGGTAGTTTTATGCCAGATAACGGAACTCAAATCTTCTAAAAAGTAAAACTTTTGTCTAAACAGTCCACAGAGTATTTTCCCAAACATATTGGGGATCATCATCGTCTCTTTCTTGTGCTGAATCATGAACTCTGCAGTTCTTGTGACCTCCTGATCCAACAGTAGGCTGCCTGCTCCTGAAAACGTTCACCACTGTTTCAGATTTCTCCAGTTTTGGATAATGGTTCTCGTCATGGTTCGTTGGAGTCCCAGAACCTTAGAAATGATTTTGATAGATGTGAGTTTGCTTCTCTGCTATTCTTGAGATTGTAGGACTATGAATTGCTTTTTGAGATTGTTTAGCCCGCTTTACTTTGTCAGAAAGGTTCTATTTAAGTGACTTCTCAATTCAACAGGTCTGGCAGTGATGAGGCCTGGGTGTACCTATTGAAATTAAACCCAGCTTTGCAAAATATGTGGATAATCACAGTTAGTTCATGATTTAACAATGGCAGCAATTAATTTTTCACACAGAGTCGGGTAGGTTTGAAGAGACTTTTTTCCCTTAATAAATTAAATTATCATTTCAAACATGTATTTTTATGTTAACTCAGCTTACCTTTGTCTAAAAATGAAATTTATTTGACGATCTAAAACATTTAAGTGCGAAGAAATCAGGAAGAGGGCAAATATCTTTTCATGTATGTGTTCAGGTCGTGGCTTATGATACAATATATAATGTACCAAGTCAAACATCTGGGTCCATTCAAGAGAGAAGCTGAAAGTATATTATGTCCCATAATGTTTTTTTTACTCAAGCCGTAACCTCCAGGACTGAAAAACGAATCCAATACTCTTAGTTAAAAAAAGCTCGCTATCTAGCTGGAAATTAAGTATGATCATTTGTGGCCCTAAATAACAAAACAGTCACAGCTAAAATTCTCGAAGCTGTTTGAAAATGGTAGTAGGTGGGTTTAAATACATCCATCTACTATATACAGTCTATGTTTTTACCGTCACAGAAGAAACGGGTCCAATTCTGTACTGAGAGAGAGTGCAGCATTTAGTTGCTTCAGCATTTAACGTTGGAATTATGGACAATTACAAACTTTAGAGCATTTTCCTTTTTTGAAAATAAATTGATGCTTTCACTGTGTATCAAGCTGTCACTCTAAAACCAGAGTTCATGCGAAACCGTGAATTCTGTGCACCCCTGTGCCCCTATTTTGCCGACAGACACATCAGCTGAGAATTGGCCACACAGGTGCAAATTTCATATTCATACAGGCACACAGAACATACTTAACTCAGGCAGCAGAGATATGCATTTACAAAAAGGCACACTGAGGAATGATATTAAAACCCACCACCCACACACCAAGCCAGTATACATGTGTGCTGCTCAGGTCTGCCATCTTTTACAGCCTGATAGTGTAGCAGCCAGGGGGTCTCGGTGTCTCTCGCTGGCGCTATCTCTCTCTACTTTCTCTCTAACCTCGATCATCCCAGACGTTCTCTTTGCATGCTGAGCAGCCAGGGAGTGCGGAGGGTCTCTGCTGCCCCCTGATGGCTGTATGGGGCAAAGTCTGTATTTTAATGTGAAGGAAAGCGCAGCGGTCTCTGTGGGAGTGGTGCATGTCTGTGACTGTGTGTGTGTTTGTGCGGTACACGAGTGTGGAAACCAAGCACAACCCCCGAACAGAACAAGGTTGCAATGTTCATCTCGTACGCTGTCAGGTCGAAGGGATAGAGAATGTGAAGCAGGTTGTGTGTTTGTGTGTGTGTTTTTGTGCCAAACAAGGATGTGCAGGTGTTGGTGGGTAACAACCTCCCCAGAGACAGGAAAAGCAGGTAAAGAGGAGATGGAGGAGAAGGGGAGATTAAAAGGGGGACTGTTTTAGCTCGTCTCTGAGGACAAAGATCATCTCCATTAGTCTTTTGTGTGTGTTTGTGTGTGTTTTCCCACTCAAGGTCTACACCAAGCTGGCAAAACCTGTAGTATTATGCTGCCGATTGCATCCGTAAAAGACTACCTCTAAATACAAAATGCTCTAAATACAAAAGGGTTTTTGTCTGTTTTACCCCACATGTCCTTGTATGGAAGCCAGGCTGTATCTGATACACAAAGGCAACAGTGTAGGCAACACCTGTCTTCATTTCTTTTGTATCAGGTTTTTTGGAACTTTCAGGTGAGAGTAACAAGTTCAATAAGATGTTTTGGGTCATTGTTGTTTGAACTCTAATTTATACTTTTGATATTTGCTGGACTTTTTTAAATTCTGAAATAATTTTGGACTAAACGTAGCAAAACAAACTTGTGGTATGAACCCAGCATTGTTCATTTTGACTTCACTTTTTTGCAGGGTGGTGAAATTTGGGTATTTTTTGTTTTGTTTTGTCAGATGTCAGAAAATACCCTCGAAATAAGCGCAGAGGTATCAACCATACAGCCAGTGGGCTGGAACCATCCAGCCAAACATCTGGCCCATTAGAGAAGGCTGTCAGTCTCGCCCCAGCCTGAGGTCTAGAGCTCTTTACAGCCACGCTAACATGTTTTCAAGTAGGAGCTGGTGTCATTCAAAGCAATATTTGGGACTGTGATGTGGTATTTCACAGTCACACCTTGCCTCCCAGTAATGCCATCACTGTCTTTTCTTTGAACGTGTCTGGAAAAACACTCTGGACCCAGACTGTTTATACATTTGAAAACTAAGTTAAGAAAAGACAAATGAATAAATCTCTCAAAACTAAGTAAATTATATTTCTTTAAAATGTGACAAGGATGCCACCAAACAGGCTTTCTATCCATTGTTTTCAGAGTTTGGTTGTATAAAGATGTCAAATGCCTAATTATAGATAGCAAAGCTCAAACTGTCATACAGTATGAAAAATGAGACAATATCATTGAATACATAGAAACTGAGCTGTGGAAGTGGGCATACTTACTGCTGTCATGCTGGCAAAGACCCACACAGGCACACCAGTTCCACACAGAAAGGTGTGTCTTGTCTCCTAACCACTCAACCAACTACGTCACCCAACTTTGCACCACCTAGGTTTTCCATGTTGACTCTCATCCAAGTACTAACCAGCTCACCAGCTCACCCGACCATAACCTGCAAGACAAAACTCTGTGTTTGCATCTTTGTTTTTCAATGTGCACATTTGAAAATGCAGATTCTTTAGCCTCCACCAGGGGGCAGCACTCTTAGCAAATTCCTATGCACAAAGAAAGCGCTACAAACAACAAGTAAAGTGATGAATCCAAGGAGCAGGTGTTCTTTATAATGACAGAAAATGAACTGAATGTAGAAAAGCTGGGACCTATTGCTGCTTTTGCATCTCTTATTCTGTTGTTACTGATCTTTGTAAGCGGATAGTTTATTAAATATATGTACCTATGTCCTTATTTACATCAAAAAAGGACACATTTTAGATTTTCTCTTTTTAAGATGGTATGTGGCTTTTCTTGAAATGTGGCTCAAGTGGCTTGACCTACTTGGGATGAGCTAAATGAGTTTGGCACCCCAGATAACAAATAGTTAATATCTATCCACCCCGAAGATCATTTCCTGAGAAGGTTTTCTATAGATTTTCTATTTTCTATTTTCTAAAATAAAATCTGGATTTTATTTTTGTCCTAAGGTGTCAATGACAGCTCGAGCGCCACAGCTCCCCACAGCGAAAGCTTTGATTAATCGTTCAGTGTTTGATTTCACACACTGATACCAGCGCCGCACCACAAGATGGATGTATCATGACCGAATTGCATCATGCTTTAATTATAGTCCCTGCAGTAACTGTTCTTACATTCCATTATTTCCTGAGTGTCTTCCCTATTAATCTCCTGATATCAGAAGCTTGTAAGAGAAAACACAAGGAGCCCAACCTGACCAATCGCACTACTTGACGTTTTCATCTGGTTGCTTTCAGCACTTCACTGTGGCAGCTACATGTGTATGTTCTATACAGACACACAGCTTAACACACTATCTATAATGGCAGCATTAGTATGCCCACAGGCCTAGAACAAAGAGAAGATTATGCATTTTTATGCCGCTAACCGCAAACCCCATCAGTCATGTTCATCTGAACAGCTACAGCTAAGGAAAAAATAAAGTCACCACACTGTCACAGAAATGCAGCGTTCCACCGCAATGTCTTTATCAAACACTCGGTGACGTTTCAATTAGAAATGCTAAAAATAATGAACCTGTCACTCCGTGCACAGGAATGACTCGCTTTCTCTCTCACTTTCCCCCCACTCTTGTGCGTTTGTGCGTCTGTGTGTGCGTGATCTCAGCTGTCACTCGGGTTTTAGGGGCCCCCATTGTGACATCAAGGAGTACAACGTCCTCTATGTGGTGCCAGGCTCCGGCAAACTGCACTATGTCCTCATCGCCTCTATCATCGGAGCACTCCAGGTGGTCATCATCTGTGTGGTGGTGCTCTGCATTACCAGGTGAGTCATGCTCGAACACACACACATATACAAAAACAGCCTACTAATGAGCCTGGGAGCAGTGTTTTCCATGTTGTGTGTATCTGGGAGTTACAGACTCCTGAGCATGTAGGCAACAGCTGAAAGGTCACCGAGGTTTTGGGCACACATAGAAAGTACTGTCACGTTCTCAGGGGGCACACACACACACACACACACACACACACACATATCTGAAAACCTGCAGGTGTGTATGCAAGCACAGAAACCCACACATATCTGTATAGTCCAGCATGCACACACACACAGACACTTGTGTTTTAACATAAGCATTTTGTATTCACTATAAAAACCCACCCACACTCAGAGCCACAAACACACACATTCACATATAGCCTGCAGCTTGTCTGCCTCTGGCTGACCTAAGCAATTTATGACATTTAATAAAAGATTTTAAAGGAGTTTTGACCGAGACAAAACTGCTCCTCCGAGCAAAGGAGGGAGGAGGAGGAGGGGCGAAATGAGAAAGTGGAGCAGGGTGAGAGGGTAAGGAGAGGAGATAAAGAAGCAAAGAGAGAATTTATAACACGAAATACAGCGACAGCAACACTAATGTGTCCTGCAGCGTAGCGATATCCATTTAACACAAAAACATACTTGAAAATTCTTCTACGAGTCGAAAGGAATGAACTTCCAAGCGAATCGACGCAGGCGAGCGTTTCAGCGGTTACTGACTCGCTCCGTCTCTGTCAAGCCGATCGAATTTGCGCGTCATTTGTTGCGTTTTATGAATGTTGCTGGAGTTTTATGTGATTTCTGTTTGTTGTAAAGATTTGCCATTCAGTTAAAGGACAAACAGGGGGAAGTGGAAAAGGTCATCCCTATGCTTTGCCTCTTGTGTAAGAGATTTTGTGACATCTTGGAAAAGGTCTGTTCAAAAGGACTTCCCTGCAAAATACCATGTTTCCACCATTTTATTTTTATTATTCGTTACTTCTGTCTTATAAAATGAACAGAACAAACAAAGCTTTTATAACTTGAACTTCTTCTGTGGAGCCCAAGCCCTCTGGTTCCTATGAAATTGTTGGCAAAGACAATATTTTGTTTGATTTTTCAAAGATGAAGATGTTAGTCATTTCCTACAAATTCAGCATCTTATAAAATGCTATTTTCTGTTTCTGTTAAAAAAGAAAATCATCTCTCTACAGATTGTCCTCTCATTTTCCCGCTACAAAAGTCTCAAACAGGTGTTCATCTGATTTGTTTTCAGATGCTTCTTTTGTTTTTGCAGCAATAAGTTTTGCAAGCAACGCTGAGTATTGCTGAATAGCATGGCTATGTACTCAGAATCACACGGAGTGCTTTGGGTTGTTTGGCACCAGAACGTCAGGCACAGATCCTTTGGATGCTGTGGGGTTGCTGGGTGGGGCTTCCATGGATCTGTCTTTTTCTGACAGTCTAATTGGGATCAGAGGTGCTTGAACGTCCTTCCAATGCCCTGGGATCTTTGTTATGTTCCCCATTTGGAGGTGAATGCAGCATACATCAGTGTAGCTGCAGTCACACAATCAGACACAGCTGAAACAAATCGCAAAGAGGCTGCTCAGTCTCCAGTTGTCAGGGAATACATTTCTCCCTAGCAACCTGTGGTTGCCAGGGGGCCACTAACTGGTCCCTGGCGTGACTGGAGCTTTAACAAATTTCTCAGTGACTGCCAACAACCACTCGCCAATCGATCGCGGAATGCAAACCTTTCAGTAGGTGTGACTCTCCGGTCTCTCGGCCTGGTGGATGTGGCCTTTGGGGGTTGCACGAGTCAAAGAAGCAGGCACATGAATCCCAAACTCAGACTTATTAACAGTGAACCTGAACATATGCAACATAAAAGAAAGAAGCAGGCTCTAACTGTGATTTACAAATGTGTTTTTCTTCATACTTGTTTAAGGTTACAAATTAAGCTTTACTTTATTTTTAGTATTCTTTTTTTAATACTCAATTTGTTGGTGCTGTTACATTCTAAACTGTAGTCATTTTTAAAAAAGGTGATTTTTACTCATTTTTCAGTCATATTGCGTGTATCATGAATTCTTTTGGTCAATATAATCGTGTGCTAACATCTGTGTTCCTGACAGGTGATTTACATGAAAAAGGTTTGGGACCTCTGCTTTAAAGCATCTGCATGTATTAAAGCAGCAGTCTGCCATCCATGTTTCTCCCTTTAAAGTCTGAGTTATTAGATTAATATTAAAACAGTAATTCATCTTCTTCGTGATTTTGTGTTTTAGGAAGTGCCCACGGACCAACAGGATCAACCGGCAGAAGCAGAACAATGTCCACTTCAGTTCAGAGAATACCATGCGCGCCTCCACCCGACTGATCTGAGCCCAGACACACCAGACAGAGTCCCCCCTCCACGTTACGGAGCGCTGTGGCGTTAGATGTTTCTTCCCCGCCCCCAAGTAGGCCAACCCTGAAAATTAGCATCTGCTTCCCATCACTCTTCGCCCTCTCTCCCAGTATGAACTCAAAGAATGTCCATGGAGGATGGTGGCAAAGCAAAGACAGAGCTGGCACACAAGTGAGGTGACAATGATTACACATTGGAGAAATGCTGTCATTAGTCACCGCCGCCGCCAGCCCCCTACCCATGCCCATGTGTCTCCTTGCACCTTTTTCTGAAGGTTTTTCCTGAAAAAAACTAAACAAAACACGAACTATGAGGACTCGGGAGGGGGGGGGTGCGGAGGATACTGAATGTGTGTGTGTGTGAATGTGTATTAGATGTGTGCACTTTGGTAGAGGTGGGCTAGCCGGTGTCTGTTCTTTGTAGATGAGGGGTACAAAGCAAATCGGGGTAGTGCAAAGCAGGGTATCTGGCTTTTAATGAGGTGTGTGTTCAGCCTGGGAGGGGGGTGGGGGGGTTTGGGGGCTACACGTGATGCCTTGCACCTTGTGTTATAGGAGACCTTTGACAGAGGGCACAATGTTATTATAGAGCTCTCTGTTCGGTTGTGACGATGACGTCAGCTACTGTATCTTGGGTTCTATTTCCAATAGTTATTACTACGTTGTCTTGATGGGGTAATTTTTCTGTAAATGTAAATAAATAATTTATATCACGAAATGTAACATATTCTGTGTCGGTCTTTGTCTGTATTGAAGCAATGACATGTTGGTAGTGTTTATTAGTGTCATAATCATAATCTGTATCACCATCCATCCATTTTTCTCAGTGTTTTCCTGTTTCTCCAGGGGGATACTGAGGCACGGTGAGTTATTGGTTTACACCAGTGTCCCCCTTCCAGGTGGAAATGCCTGGAAAATCTCCAAGGAGAGAATGCCTGTGGCATCCTGACTGGATTTTGGAATCACCTCACCTGGCTCTTTACGACATGAAGCAACAGTCTAGTTCCACACCTACACATCACTCTTACCTTATTCAGACTTAGTTAAAATAGGCCAGTTTAAGTCAATTTTAAAGGATGGATTGGTCATACACATACTGCATATGATCTGGATCTCACTTTTTCTCATGTGACAGTTTCATTTGTGTGATTGTTTTGTGTCAATATGGGATGGATATAGGTATACCCCACCTCTGGCCCTGTGGTAGCTGAAGTAGACTCTGCACACAGAGCTCATGGCCATCGGTGGAGGCTGGAACTTACATAATCTCCGAGATTGAAAGCCTTACTTTTTGTTTTAGCTGTTTCTTCATCACAATGATCCGAGTTACTGTTGACATCACACCAATCTGCTCAGTCAGGGAATCAGTATCATCAGGTAATCATCAGTCAGGTAAGGTTGGGAGACATTTAATCGCCTTCTATGGTAAAATGGTAAATGGCCTGTATTTGTATAGCGCTTTACTAGTCCCTAAGGACCCCAAAGCGCTTTACATATCCAGTCATCCACCCATTCACACACACATTCACACACTGGTGATGGCAAGCTACGTTGTAGCCACAGCCACCCTGGGGCGCACTGACAGAGGCGAGGCTGCCGGACACTGGCGCCACCGGGCCCTCTGACCAATCCTTAACAGTGAATCCACCATTCTGAAGCATAAGACCAAAGCCACAGGAACTCAAACCAGCTGCTTCACACTCAGCTGTACCACATAGAAAAAGTGACACAAAAACCTGTGCTGTGATTGCAGTTCTATAGGATGAGTAAATAGTAATCTGCAGTAATGCAGCTCTTGTGTTGGTTTGTTATGATGAACAGAAAGCTGAGCACGAAAGTGAAGCTGTAGCTTCACTATCAGATCAGCATTCTCACCCACATCTATGGCTGCACGCGGAGGGTAGTGACCAAACAAGTTGACAGGTTGAGGAGCTCAGTGTTTTGAGAGGGAGTCAGAGTAGACTACTCAACAGTGCAAGTTGAGGTGGTTCAATGCATCTGACTAGGATTACCTTCTGGACACCTCCCAGTTGAGCTGTTTTGGGCATCTCCAAATGGGTAAAGGTCCTGGGCTAGATCCAGGACGTGCTGGTGAGATTATGTCTCTCAGGTGGAGTTGGAGAAGGTGGCTGGACAAAGGAGGCCTGGGTATCTCTGTCCCCACAACCCAGACCGGGAGAAGCAACAGAGGATGGAAGGCTAAGTTGCCAGTTCATACTACTTTATATTGCAGGGTAAAGAGGTAAAAACTTTAATATTAAGACAAATCTGAGCATGTGTCTGTCAAATGTGGGGAGGGGGAACTTCTTTTTAAGTTGACCTCTGAACTGAGCTCAGGGAGGAGCAGCTGTCCCTGAGGAGAAAGGGGGAAATGGCATAGAGAGATTTAGGGTCTGCATGATTTCTTTTGGTTTGGCTTCCTTGTATAAAAGCTTAGATTTTGTGAGTTATTGCCCTTCCATTATTCAGATGTCACTCAGATGACTGATAACGGTGGTTTTGATCGACTCATCAGAGGCTTATTCGTGCAAATCAGCTTGCAGTCATTATTCATCTGCCTCGAGCTTCCAGCAGAACATTGCTCACTAAGCAGCACTGTGATAGCAGGAAACATCAGAACTACAAGAAAGTGTCAGAAGTCCGATTGTAATTCCAGACTGAAAGTTTCTAACTTGGTAGTGCACAGAACTCTGTAACACTGTGGAGACTACATCAGCTCTATCTAAAACACAAGCAGACAGATCAAAAATGAACACACCGACATCAATACATCAAACTCTGATGAGACAGAGAAAAAAGCCATCACACAGAATTAAAGAAAGATGGCAAAACACTGTGAAGTGCTGATGGGTGGAAGGATCTCTAAACTACCTTTCAAGAAAGTAATAAAGACCTGAGGTGGGGTAAAATAAAATGCCTTTTCAGCATTAGGATAACTATAGAATGAAAACGGCGCTTTGCTTCTTAGAGCTGAACTCCCATGAGGGGAAGCAACCCTCTGCTTTGCATCTTTGTGAAGCAGGGAATTTAAAACCCCAAACACAGCTCAAAGCCAAATTTTAACATAAAGCCTTTTTAAAAATTTTTACAGTTACACTATAAGTCATATTGGAATTATTTTGCATTGAATAAATTACATATCTATGACTTTCATAAAATTTTATTCCACGCTATATCTGGTATTATAAACTAATTAAAAAGTTTATTATTTTTTTATTAAGTGAAAACTAGATGATCACAAAGTCAGTTAAACTTCAGGAATATCAGTCTGCTCAGTTAGGAATCAAAACATCTTTGTCTCTGGTGCAGAGTGCCAAGTGTGCCCTTCAGTTTTTTGAGTAGGGTATTAATTTACTAAATTACTCTAAAATCTGAGTTTTAATTAAACGCATATGGTAAGAAGGGGATGCGGTTCTGTAGTAAATTAGGCTCCACCCACCTTATCCAGCCACAACAGTAGTACTATACAGTGCTACATCAGCTACTGACACATGAACATAATTACTGATGTTGTTAATTACTCTTACATGAGTTCCTTTCTGCACTGAATGCTTTTACTTTTGATACGCCAACATTATATTAATATACACTTACAATGAATTCAGTGCGAGTTTGCTCAGCTGTTGTTGTTGGGATTTTTTTCACCTGATTCCTAAAACTAAACTATAAACTAAAACTAGGGAAAAAAAAATTTTGTTACTTTTTGTTACTGTGAATATATAAATATGTATTAAGTGTAATTATTATTTATTTATTTTTTTAGTTGTGGTCAGTTTGCTCAGAAACTTGGTGAATCTGCTTACTGAGGAGATGACTTTGTTTCACGTGTTGTTGTAGTATTGTAAAATTCTGATCTTCTCCATTTTTTCCATTGAATCACCAATTAGATAATAAAAACTGTTTTAACAGTAACAGGTAACCACAGTGCAACAGGTGTCAGCCGCCACCAGATGGCGCTGCATTCACCGGAACTTGACCTCAGCATGCGCCTCTTCTGTACACAGCGGCGTCACAGATGCGGTAACATCACTGAGAAAGTGTGTGTTTGCCGAGCTGTGCTAAAAAGTGGAATCATGGACTCATCTGAACTCATTTCTCATATCGAAACTGTTTGTGTAGTTGTCGTGGCCGAGTGGTTAAGGCGATGGACTAGAAATCCATTGGGGTCTCCCCGCGCAGGTTCGAATCCTGCCGACAACGAATTGCTGTTTTAAAAACCGGTAATAGGGACGTGAGGAAATCATTACTGCTTACTAGAACCGCTATGTTTCTCTGTCATTGTATCAATTTCACGGCACCTGTTTGACATTAAATAGTATAAAACACTGGCATTACTAATAACCTCATTGTAGGTGCTGTTCTATTTAAGCCCAGAGTTCTAATAAATGTGATTAGTAACACCTGTCTTTATTTATGTCAAAACGTCTGCTGCATGGAAAAAGGTCTGTTCGAGGATTAAAGCTGATATCCTTTGGACCTGACTCATCCAGTCACGATTAACGTGTAGCCTTCTTGTTGCCTGTACAGATGATTTAACTGTGTCCTCCATATTTGAGGCTTTTACAAGTTTTGGGGGTTTGTTTGTTTGTTTTTGTTTTTTTACAGATATCTAATATGATAATAGGTTCTATGGGGTGACCATATTTTGATTTCCAAAGAAGAGGACACTTGGCCTAGTCATGATGAAATTTAATAATAATACTGTTTGCTTAAAGAAAACTTTAACATATTTAAACAATGCCTTCTCTGATGGTGAATGGTGAAATAAAATGTCATATAGGTTTTTCCAAGTCAACAAACGCAAAAGACAGAGGATGGTTGGTCACCATATAAGTATTGATTAAACCACCGATTTTTTACAGAATGAGTTACAAAATTACTTTTTTTCCTGTGGGGCTGTTGAAGGGCGAACTGTAGAATGCGCACTTCTTGAGACTTCTTCCAGGCGCCACCTAGTGCATTAAGAACATCAAAGTCACATTATTATGGGAATCGGCAAAAGACTATCCCAAAAAAGGAAAAGTTAACAATCCTAGAATTCTGCTCTGGAAAATCCTGGGTCATTTTGATAGAACTAATAACTTTAAACAATTACATAACCTATGCAGAGTTTTTTATGGAATATTCAGGAAAGGATACATTTCACGTAGCAGTAATTATAAGTATACAAAGAACAACAACATCTAATAGCACTCACATTTCCCTCCATTTTCCCACTTGCAACAAACTTTACCTCTTTAAACCTATAAGGAAGGGTGAGCAAGGTTGCTGTTGTATCAGTATCTCATAATGGAAATTGTGTAGTGTCACAGTACACACTTTACCCTTCACCCTCACTGAAATTACAAAGTAAAAAGTCATGGTTTCTTGCAGTTCAGTCATTGGTACACCCACTTATGTGTCTGCACAGAACCTGGCAGGACCCAGTCAGTGTAATCCTGTCAGTTTCCTGTCTCCCCCTGCTGCTTTAGGCTCAGATCCAATGGGCTCTAGGCCAGGGAGGAGCAGGAAGGAAATCTTTGTGAATGTCTGAGTATCTGCTCTCAGCTGAGACCCTGGAGTCTGGCAAATGCTACAGCTGATAACAAGTTCGCCCTCCAATATTTACAATTCTTCTTGCTCTTGGCATTCACCTGTTGTCCGGTTACGCACAGATACAGTAAAAATAAAGAAACTATTTTCTTTAACCTGTGCTCTGTATTGCATGCACTGTCTGTTTTACCACCAGAAGTGATATGAACATTACTTTTATTTCATTGGATGGTAAAGTGCAAACTGCGTCCAGGACAGAACCAACAGTTTCATACTGATAACACAACTTAGGCTCTTTGCAAGCATTTGCACAGACAGCATGCTAACACAAAGCAAGCCAAGATCCCAGAGTGATGATAAAGCTGAGTATAAGCTGACCCCAGGCCAGCAGACAGAGCCTGAACTTCAGCAGGTAACAAAGGCAGTGATGAGCGGTCAGCATTGCACCAGCATAGCCTCCATTGTTACTTGAATCACTGTGACGATTGCTTTGAAGTTTCTCTGGGTTGGTTTTCATCTCTGCTTTGCATTGTTAGTTTTGTGTTCATACATAAAAACTAAGAGAAAGATGTGTGTTCTCATCAGCACAGAGATTTGTGTTTGTGTGCGGAACTGTAGTCTAAGGTTTGTGTTGCTAACTGGAAGTTATGTGGCAATGTGTAACACAAAAAATAATATAATGAGTAGTGTATCAAATTACTTTTCTGGGGAGTAATTAACCCTCTCACCCATAGTGGTCACTACATTGAACAGCTATTCAAAGGCTGTTTTCTTGTATTTGTGTCAGTGTTGATGGTATACTTGCACATAAAGCACCACATTGGACACTGATGTGTCACTCCATACAGTGTCTAAGCATTAAGTTTTGGTGCTTTGTACTTCTATTGTAAAGAGCTTAGTTATAAAACTAATGATTCTGCTTGATTTCATCTTCTTCAGGAAGATTATGCAAGAACAGAACATTTATTTTCCCGCTTCTTTAAACTGTTTGATCCTATTTGCATTGACAAGCATTTAAAGGCCTCCTGTTTCTCTTTGCAAGTCAGCAGACTCTGCAGAAGATTTGAGCTTGTCAGGTCTAGTTTTGTTTTCTCTCACCCGTTACAACCCCTCTGAGCTGCAGCCGTAATAGTGGAGCGGAGGAAGAAGACACTGCCAATTTTTACTGTGGATGCAACTTCAAATTTAATGTGAGTCTGAACAAAGACCCCAAATGGACAATAACACCCACGGTTTGATTCTATGTTCACCTCATAACAACCTGCGCACATCAAAAAGAAACCCTGTAGACCAGAGCGCATTCAGGACTGGAATCTGACACCTTTCTTAGAAATGCGTGACTCCTCATCTTGCTCCTTTTTTAAACAGCATGTTCAAACATGCAGTCTTGCTTTCCAGGGTAATGAAACACGAATAATCTACATACCACTAAAAATAATAATAATAATAACATATTCTCTACTTGAAGATCTCCCTCTGGAAAATTACAGGCGGTGCTGAGAGAAGTACCCGTGATGAATTAAAAAGAAAACAGTGAAATCAAACCATTTTGCTAGGAGGCACGTGGCTGTGTTTCAGGAACCCTCACTCGGGGGAAGCACCAAGCTGAATGACTGGGCAAGAGAGCCCTCACATTGATTTTACAATCAACAAATGGCATTTCAACCACTTTTTGCAGGGAAGAATTGGCTCATTGGTTTGAAAATTGATGGTGTTGTACACATGAAAACATGCACACTTGACCAACGAAGAAGTACACAAATGCCAGGCATTCCCTCACATTCTGAGGGCATGTGTGTAAAGCTCACCACCTTGGAAATTGGTCCATTAGCTCCAGAATTGATAGCATCGCAGAAACACACACCAAAGAAAACACACGCACACACTCTAGCAACGTACAAGGCCACCTTTAAGTGAGCGTGTGTCTAACACACGCTGGTCTGTGAAAAAGGGTCATTTAAAGATCCATCGCCATCTGTTACGGTCCCAGCATGCCATTTTCTCCTCTGTGGGGGCCTTTGATTTAACGACAAAAGGGTAACATTGCTTCCTTCCTTCCCACTGTGCAACCAGACATCCAGTCATAGCTGGTTATACAAATCAAACACTGCCGGGCATTCATTGCATCATCACAGGTATGCCCACCTGTGAGGGATTGTTGCTGGTAATCACAAACATTAGGGGTCCCATTTAAACACTGATCAGGGACTGTTTTTTGTGGTTCTTGCAAATATCACATAACCAGAGAAAACTAACTATGGAGTTTGAGTAGACAGATGGGTGGTTAGATTTGAAATACAGTTGTTTTTTTTTGTTTTTTGCAGATTTGCTGGAAAATCAGTTTTGTGGTTTCCAAAAAATCAAAATCTGTTAATCGAAAATTATGTTTTGGGAGATTTAAAGGCCTCAAAATGCCTAATTATGTCCAACATATGAGTTAGTTCAAAAGCACAAATCTATTGTGTCCTGTTGTGTATTGGTCCTACTTTGGTAGGAATTTGGGTCTTTTGCCTTGGTCTTGAGCTTTGGTCTCTATAGCTAATTCCCAAGCTCACCCATTTAAATTTTGTTAAAGGGTTTAAGGTTTGTCTTCATGAATAACTTGGTGGGACAGCAGGTTTTGACACAGGCAGCTGTAGGTGCAATTTGTCTTCTAGGTCTAACTACTAACTGGACTCCATGATCACTAGCACTCAACTCTGTTGGTGCCCTTTGGAGCAATTTAGATGCAGTTATAGATATAACATGCAAAATTATATCCAATATTTTTAAGCACCAGTTAGACAGTATCTGTCCTGGTGACAAACCTGGAAAGTCTTCCTATAGTCAGCGAATATTTTAATACCGTCTCATGCAGATGTTGCTCTAAAAATCCAACTTGCTGGTAACAAAAATATCCCCCCACCCAACTGTTCTCCTTATCTCTACGCAACTTTTTTTAGCCTCTTTTTGTTTGTTGTTTTGAATTTAGGACCTGCAAAATCCATTCTCGGTGGGGCAGCAAAACCTTGTCTTGGTCACCGAAGTAATTAACACCAAAGTGATGATCAAATGGATTTAGAAAGTCAAGACAAAAAACTGAGCAAATAGAAGAGTGTGTTGTATCTTGCTAATGCTGGAGCAGGTTTTCCTAAAAAGTAGACTGACGTGTATTTAAGATGATGAGTAATGTTTTTGTTTAATCCACTGACAAAGGTCCCAGACTTAAACATCACTGTGAATTCAGTATCCATAATGCACATGCAGCAGTTAAATAAAAGCAAAGATTCACTGAACTATCTGTCAGAAAAGCTCGACACGAGAGCTGAACACTTGAAATTTCAGAGCATAATATCTGAGAGTATACAAGAGTCTGTCATTAAATGTGGTACAAATTCTGCCTCAGGGTCTTTCAGTTGCATTCTTGCATCCACAAACATGTCCTGAAACAACATGCAAAGGATGGGCGCCATTTTTCAAAGCTGACAAACTGATACAGTTAACAATGACAAGGAAGCACGGTACAAAAAAGCAGGAAGAAAGATTAAAGGTGCTCCATTGTTTGAGAAGCTATCCCTGTCAAAAAGTACAATGTTAAGGTGAAACAGGCTTCTTCTTCTTCTTCTTCTTCTTCTTCTTGTGGCAGAGGTCGCCACAGCAAATGATCTTCCTCCATCTCACCTGATCCGTCCTATTCTATCAAGCAAACCCTCTGCATGTCCTCCTTCACTACATAGATGAATCTTCTCTGTGGTCTTTCTCTTTTCTCCCTGGCAACTCCACATTCAACATCCTTTGTCCAGTATAACCACCTCCTCTTTACATGTCCAAACTATCTCAGTCTTGTCTCTCTAGCTTTGTCTCCAAACCACTTGATCTGAGCTGTCCCCCTCATTTCTAATCCTGTCCATCCTGGTCTCTCCCAGTGAAAATCTTCATCTTAGCCTCCTGTCTTTTTATCATCATGACAGGTGTCACTATCACTATCTTGTAAACTTTCCTTTTTACTCATCTCCACCTGCCCCACCCTGCACTCTCTTCTTCATCTCTTTTCTGCAGACATATTGTCTGTCTTACTTCTACTGACTTTCGTTCCACTTCTCCCCAGAGCATACCTCCTCCTCTCTAGGCTCTCTTCCACCCGTCTCCACTATCACTATGGATTACAGTATTGTCTGCAAACATCAAAGTCAATGTCTGTCACCACTGCAAACAAAAAGGCACATTTTTAATTACCGGTAATCAAACTGGTTAAGTTGCCTTTAGAAAAAGAGGAAAGTGAACCAAAACGGCTGACTTTTTTGCAAAGAGATTCTAAATGATCCCCCATACATGAAACTGCATGTCAGATTCAATGAAACTAGTTCATCAACTATTCTTGAATGATTAGTCATCCACCCAGATACTTTGCCAGCAGCCAACGGTTACAGCCACTCCCCCTGCTGCTGGTTTTCAAGCAACTCCAGGTATGTTTCCCAGATACAAAGGATACAAAGCTCGTTTAATCAATATAACTTGCAGAGGCTTGTTTGCTCAAAGGATTGGATATTGTGACTATGATTCTTTTCTGCAGTACTTTCAACCACTGCTTGTTTCTGCAGTTAAAAGTTTGATTATGGGAATTATTTTTTCATGAAAAACAAGGAAAATACTAACCGAAACTGCACCTTTCAATTCAATAAAAACTGCCCAGTTGTAATGTAGGAAAAACCTTCACTGAATGGTCAGAAATAGGTCATGCACTTGCAGCCTCCAGAGGGCAAATACATCAAGTTGTATAGATATACTCCCGCCAGCTCCAATAAAGACCTCTTTATTGGTTCCATCTTATCTGCAGGAAAGCTAAAGGCAAAAATAAGCAACGCAAAATTCCTTCACATAACAGAGGAAAAGTGTGAAATGTATATTTGACCATAAAGAACACTGGAGGGACTCAGGAAAGCATACGTGTTAAAGAGATCAAAGAAAAGAGGAAAGGAGGAAAAGTGGGAACAGAGGAAAGGACAGCAAAGGAAAGGAAGGGGACAGCTGGAAAAATGACAGGATGGGGTTACCATTCCCTTCACTCTGTCCCCTGGGTGAAAGTGGGAAAAAATCAGAGTTCAAAAGCTAGGAACAAGAGGTCACGCTTTTATGTTGACTAAAGTGTGCATCTCTAAGGGGAAGAAGTGACAGAGAGAGGAGGTAGGAAAAACTGGAGTCCAGAGTTAGATGAGGAAGGAAATTTGTTTGGGCGAGTTGTGTCTAGCACTTCCACACTGCTCTGACAGCTCTTAGGCTTATTGGGCAAGTCACCTTGAGAAGAGGTGTTGGTCTTGGATGTTGGCGTGGGAATCTGTCACCTTTGAATGTACTGAAAACAGGGAGCTGGAACAGGAAAATGGAAAACTTTTGTTGTCTTGTAAATAAAGGCAGCAGTCTCTTTTTGAAAGAGCAGAAGTTGTCGAATTTTTAGGGTCATTCAATCTTGAGCAGGGAGCTCAGTATGAAAGATGCAATGAGGGGGGGGGGGGGGGGGGGAGTAATGGGATCAGAGGCACTGAATGCTCAGCTGTTCCAAAAATGCTTTTACTGCTGGTGACAATTATTAGCAATTGTTTTGCATAAAGGCAAATATAAGCTGATCAGTTACGGAAGTAAAAGCAGGGCACAGCATGAGTGGCTGTGCAGCCTAATCGCAGGTACAATCGTTAGTTTTGGCAGCTTCTGAGCTATAGTGCTGTTGGTGGAACAGAAGATAGAATCTACAGATTGACTCGGACATTTCAAATAATATGTTAAATGAGTTTGTTTGCATATAGTAGGGATAGATCATAGGTGCTGCTAACACAAGATGGATGTGGAGAGGTACTGTTCTCTTGTGAGTGGAACACCCACGATATGCGTTAATGCTGGCAATGAACGAGTTCTTGGATGAGCAGACAGATGCCACTCTTCCCTTTGCTTTTTATTTGGAGACACAGAGTCGACTGAAGCAAACAAAGCGACTTGAAAGCTCACTAATTAGCATACCTCCTTTATGGCCAGGTCACTGCACCTGGTCAAAATATAGTCCATGCTGCAGCCTCCCTCATAAAATTCCATGATGTCATTCTGTACTCTTTGGTTTTAAATGAACAAACAAATTACGTGCTAATGGATGATAAATGAATGAAGTTTCATGCGCTGATCGGTATATTTTGCAAACACTGGACATGCATTTTACAACTCTATCTTTGTGCTAAGCTAACTGAGCCCTGACTGCAGCTTCTTCTTTACAGAAATGCACAACAGAAGCAGAACCACATGTTCAAATGCAACCCTTACCAAGGCAGCAAATAAGCATATTAAAGTAACAGCGATGTAATAATTGTTATCAAAAACAGAGAGATGACTGTTTTTATGAATGTTATTTGGCGGTGGCCTCTGCCAGCTTTCTTTTTATGCTTGTTTTAAGGTGTGGCTTTTTGCATGAGCTACAGTAGTTGTGGAAAACCTAATCTGAGCTTAGGGGTGGGACAGTATTGATCTTAGATGAGACAGTTGAAAACCAAACCAACCAAGCCTTTACTCTATCAGGAAGAATCCAATAAAACTCGGGCGGGGGCTTGACTACCTTGTTTTATTAGCTTTGATGTACAGCAGTTTTTCTGTTGGGGGGGGGGAACCAATGACTTGGCTGAACACACTTGCTTCTCTGCTCTTATTCAAATTTCTGTCTCTAGTTTTGTGACACATTCTTAATAAATGTGGCATATTTACTTGATACAACATGTTAAGGCAGATTAGGCAATTGTGTTACTGTTAAAGTAAGATTTACAGTCACAGCGACAAAGAGGCTGATTGACACAAAGGCCAGGGCAGCGTGCCAGGCAACAGATGAGCTCACTGTTGAAACAGGGATTTCCACATTTCCATGTCAGTTTGGCCAAAGTCAAAAACAAGAGCAGGGGGCACACGGGGCACTCACACACCAAATCATACACCAACATATAAGGATAGAGACACATGCCAGGCTTTGGCTTAGACAAAACAATGTATGTGATTTATCACACACACACACACACACACACACACACACACACACACACACACACACACCACCTGAGTGTTGTAAACAATAGTAGCCTTCACAGATATTTTTCAAATGCAGCCAGGCTTGTTCAATGTGGAATGGGTGGCAGTCACACGAAAACACCACACACACACATACACACTGCAACTCTACCTCTATATTGTCAACTGGGCTAGGCCCTCACGGTTACCATAGCAGCCTGGCCCCTCCCTCCTTCCCTGCAGGGGAGGTGTTTTGAAAGTTCACGGCGTGTTTGTGCGTGTGTAGGGTGCAGAGAGAAAGGGGCGTGGAGGCCGAGAAAAGTGCAGGAATTAGTTTACACCTCTCTCCAGTTGCAACAAGTGGCAGCAGCAGCAGCAGCATCCGAGAGTCTGCAAAACTTTCCCGTGTGCCTCTAAGACACGCAGTCACTGCGGGACCCACGACCACCCGTGAGCCATGGAAGAAGAAGCGCCCCACGCCGAGCCCAGCAGCAGCGCCTCTGGCAGCACCCACACCATCCCGCAGCCCGAGGGCAGCCCCCAGCCCGAGAGCAGCCAGCAGTCCGAGAACCCGGAGCTCCTCATCCCGAGCTTCTGCCCGGCGTCCTCCCCGCCCACCTCGTCCTCTCCGACCCCGACCCCGACCGGTACCCTCTCCAGGTTCGGCTTTAAAATGCCAACCAGCCCGGGCGCGGTCGCCCCTGGGAGCCCGGTGGACCGCGGACAGGTGAGCGCAATAACGGTGGTGGCGCTGCTGGACAAGCTGGTAAACATGATGGAGGCGGTGCAGGACAACCAGCAGCGGATGGAGCAGCGGCAGGCCGACCTGGAGAACGCGGTGCAGAGCGTGCAGGGCGACGTGACCCGCTTGACCAAGAACCACTTCACCACCGCCTTAAACGTGGACAAGCTGCTGGAGCGCTCTCGCAAAACCAGCGGGCACTTGAAGGAAGTGAGGGTGCGCCTGGACAAGCAGGCGGTGCAGGTGAAGAAGCTGGAGAACAACCACAGCCACCTGCTGAAGAGGAACCACTTCAAAGTGCTCATCTTCCAGGTAAGGGAAGCACAAAGAAACACTAACGTTGTGTCCAAGACGCACAGACAGCATTCCAGCCAGAATAAACGCCCCTTTGTGCTAATTTTAAAGGTGCAGTCCCCCGAGTTTTTATATGAAGCTCGTTTTATTCACAAACTCTAAGTCCAAGTCTGTAAACGCAGCCAGACAGTTAATTTAGTTGCATGAGCTGGAATACTGCACACTCTGAAAATGTAACGCTGGTGGCGTTATAGTGACGTCAGCACGGTCCCTTCACCTGGGTTTAAAACAGTATCTGAAGCAGACCAAAATATGGCGTTACAAACAGAGACATGATCAGGCAGGGAGACGTAGCACTAAACGCATCATGAATTCAGCAACAACAAAGATGGTTTGGAAGGAAAATGTCAAAAGGAGGGGAAAAAAATCCTTTTTATAACCCTTATTTTGGGGTAAAGTCGGCAGATTTCTAAGCACTATTTATCAGATTTGACAAATTTGTGGTTCCTATGCGTGCCATTTTTATGACCTGGTAATATTCCAAAATAGCTGCCCAAACAAGTGTCTGGATGCATTTCAAGATGGCGGCAAAGTGGTGAGACCTGCTCCTAGAAGGAAAACGGAGGGAAAAAAATGAGAACATCTTCAGTGTAACTCGAGTAACCTTTTAAATTGTTTAAAACTCAGTGTTCAATGGTTGGACTACTGCTTTAAGGTAGATGAGTGAACTTGTGTGTGTTGGCTTTATTTGCATTTACATTTGACTGCAGTTTTGGGTGTGTTTGGTTGTGTGCACACTCGCCATGTGCCTGGTTGGCACTGACACGTGACGAGTCGTAAGTGATTTGCGACATTTTCATTTTCAGCTCTCCAAAACTTGCGGAGCAGGCTTTTAAACAAACACGTGTGCACATTAAAATAAGTCTGAGCGAAAAACCAACGCAAAATATAACCTGATTATTTATGAGTTGCGGCCCTTTCGAGTACATTTGAGTCCTGTTTGTGAGGAGAAGGGTGTGTCTGGGAATGGAGCTGCACAGGATAATAGAGGAGGGCTCAGACTCTGACTTTAAGTGGATCTGTTTACACCCCACAGTCATAATTCAGAGAGACAAGTGGTTTCTTTGGATGGATTTCCCACTTTTACTGCCATATCACACCTGTACTCAGGCAAGGAAAAAAAAGTTCTCCACTTTCTGTAATTCCAGGAGATGGTTTCGAGTGAAAACTATGACTAATGGTTCTTCACCTAAACCGTCCCTCACTTATCAAGGAACATTAAAAGAACTGAAAATTGTTTTCCATACATTGTTGCGCCGACTGATGACTGTGGGAGTCTTCGTGCATGGTTTTTCACGTGTGCGTGGGTACCTGTGAGCATGTGTGTACTAGTTTGTGCCCAGGTAGTGAAAAGGGGGGTGGTGGGAGGGGGCACTGTTGACACAGCCAGAGCCTCGGCAAGCTTTTAACCGCTGTTGTTATCTGGTTTCCCAGGTACTGAGGCTCTGTTGTTCAAACGCAGCAGGTGCCAAGATCGTTTAGTATGTATGTGCTAGAAGGGAGTGACTTGTTGCTTTGGAGATAATGAGAGTGGACAGTGCTGCTGGCTTTCGATGCACCGTCAAATTGCATGTGCTCGAGTTTCTCTCACCTAAGCAGCATATAAATGAGCATGAGTAGAGTTTCTGTTGTTATTTTGGGTTCTGCTTAAAATGTTCCTTCATTTTCCCCCCAATTTCACGTCAGGCTAAGAGGTGGAGTGTTTGCAGATGGGTGTAGAAAGACTAGGAATGACCTTAAGGGCGTGTGTGCAAAACATGTGCATTCTTGCAACTTGCCCAGTGGATGTTACGCTGATATGTTGGGTCAGGTGTTTACAGCTCCAGAGCTTGTAAATGACACTCAGAGTGCCCCCAGGGGAGTGGGTAGTAAAAGAAGTTAAATGCAGCCCTTGTTCCTTCACCTGTTTTACTCTTCCATTGCTTTACACCTCTCCTGATCTCTCTTATTTGGTACCAGTAGGTCCATATTTTCTCCATCTAGTGCTGTACTCTGTTTTTTGTCTGGTATCTTTTTATCTGCTCTGTTTCACTCCCGGTTTCTGTTTTTTAAACTAAATCCACCTTTTTTTTCCCCCTTCTCTCTCTCTCTGGTCAAACCACCTGTCCTGGTTCCCTGAAACTTCGCTAAAGCACATGCCACACGTCTCACGCTGCTCTTTGATATTTTGCCGCCCACACTAGAGCCAAACTTTCTTCTATTCACCTCCCTGCTCTGCAGAATTGATCCAAAACCCTGTACGTGCTAGATGAGGCGGAAACACAGAGGGCTGTTGGTTAAATGCCCTCAGTTGCACGGAGCAGGGGTCCCATACTAGCTTTGGCCGCGGTCGGTCAGAAATGGCAGCGATTTCTGCTGCATTCCTGCGCATAACGAGGACTAATGAGGTCTTAATTACTGCTGCTTGGGCTTTGTTTGTTTTGTGCATCAGTGCTTTTCCTGTCTCCGCACGGCCCTCCCATCTCCAGGCCTTTTGTTGCTGTGTGCGCACACACATGCACAACAGACAGAGTTCCAAGTCATCAGAGATTCCGCTGTGTACAGTGTCAAGACTGTTTTGGTAATTTCTCTTTGGAGAGGTAAAACGTTGGATCGCAGAAATTTCTTTTCCTATTATTCGTCACATAGGCGCGCTTCAAAGGCTCATTACCTGAGGGGTCTTGGAGATCTTATAGCTTATCTGAATTTGCATCTCTGTGGCACGCTACATGAAACGCGCTGTATTTGGAATTTAATTTGCTGCGACAGAAAAGTCATTTATTCTAAGTAGATCATAACGCTCCCATCTGTGTTTATTTCACTGTGGAATAGCCTCGCAACAACCACGTCAACCTCTGTGGCAAATTGAATTTGAGCGGCGTGAGGGTTTTATTTGTTCTGTCACTTTGCATGTGTGCAGAGCTTTGCTGTATATTTAGCAGCGAGAGTACAGCTGTGCTTCTTTCCTCGAAGGGATGGGAAAGGGGATGTTCGGCGATTGTCTGGGTTTGCAGGATCGCTAATCGCAGAGAGCCAGTGGGAGCAACAGAAGCCCCGTCTCTCACACCGTCACACTTACATGACCTATCAAAGATCCTTCATATCGCTCTGCGAGGAAAGAGAAACAGGCTCTCAGGCCAGAATAAACACACTTACTGTGTTTTGCTGCTGTCAACTGGACAAAACGTTCATGTAGTTATATTCACTCTTTTCGCATCGGCTAGAAACCTCTTTCCCACCTTTTACCATTTGATTGATTGGTTTAGAGTTTGTCATTTTCATTTTGTTTGCTTTGCTACCGGTTGATTTGGAGCCTTTATACAGCGACACAAGGTTGTGAATTAATCTCAGCTTTCCAAACAGGAAGAAAAGGTTGTTTTCTTTTGCTTTGTTATTCTCTAAAAGGGAGGAAAAACATGTAACGTTCCAAGCCCTGCACTGTAACTGTACTGGTAGTTCAAAGAAGCTGAATGAGCAGGGTTGGGAAAAAAAATCAAAATAGTAGTAGTTGTAGTGCACAACTTTAAACTCTTATTCAAGTCCCAAATTGTATATTCAAGTGAACTGTGACACAACAGACAAGAAAAAACCTTCAAGCTGAACTCAGGGTGGCTCTCTTATTAGCTTTCCTTATAAAATCTGTTTTCTAACAAGAGTAATTAGATATTTGAGTGCAACTGGAGTACGTATTGTGTATGTTCACAGTATTTTTACAGGTTGGAGCAGGAAGCTGTCTGCAGGCTACAGTCGAGGTTTGTTGTATGTCTCCCTCTTTGACGTGGTCGATCTCACCACGTTATGGCTGAAAGCAGTGCTAGCTGTTTCAGTGCATTCAGACCTGCTGTGCATACATGCCGCAGATGTTGAATACAGCAAAGGTGTAGTTAAAGTGAGTAACTAGTTACGTTACTTTATGCAGCCATGGGTAAAGACAAAATCATCTACAGTGCAGGGAAAGGAGGTTGAAGTAATATTTGGCTTTCTTAGCAACTAATAGTGTAAGTTCAGAACTTTTTGTCAGATTGAAGATGGAACCGCAAACGTTCAGTCACAAGATGAGTTCACATCTCGGAACATCCAAGTGATGACATTTTTTGTCCTTTTAGTTTTTATTAAGGCCTCAGTCGGGTAGCCCTGCAGACCCCCGTCACACCCCGGGCACAAGTGTATTCTCTGATCGTTTGGCGATTGGTCACAAAGAATGTGCTGGACCTTGTGCTGCAACCGACGTGCAACTTTTACTTTGAAGACAAATGTTGTTACTTTTTCACATTTCAGTTTTAGTGCCTCTTACCAAGTAGTTTGAGTGTTTGCAGATAAATAAGCTTCTTCCATGCAAACTACTGACCACCACACCACTCTGCTTGCAACCCACCAATGCAGCACCATACACCTCTTTGCAACCAGTTTCATGCTAGTAACTACTAGCAACCACTCGCATTCCCTAGGAACAGGTGGTTGCCAGATGATCATCAGCACATCTGTAGGCCTTTGTGACTGAGGCCTAAAGTTAACCATTTGCAAACCTGCATTAATGTTTTATTCTGAATCGTACTTGGTTGAGGAATGGGGCTTAAATAGCTGTTGGATGTATTGCGTCCATTGTTTGGCTTAGTTCTCAACCAGTTTTCCGGTTTATCCTGTAACTGTACTTTTTTAAATATTAAACCCAACACAATGACTCTGTATGGCTGATTAGTATAACTATCATGAGTTTTGCTGAATAATTATGGTTAATTATTGTAATTACATACACACATTTCTTGTGCTTTCATAGAATCACTTTAATAAAAAGGCTCGTCAGAAGCTCACTGAGGATTGTGCTTCTTTACTTGGCTCACCAGCAGAATATCTGAAGTTATTTACAGAGATGATGGCTGTAATCTAATGTTACATAATACACAAGTAACTATACAATACATCTTCTCCAAAATGCTAGTAATGTTATACATGTACAATGATGATAAAGGACAATAAAGAGCTATTCTGTTCTATTGTATAATACATGCTCATACTCAACAGTAAGCGAGTAACACTGCAACTCAAGCTGAGCACAAGTTTAATTTAAAATCAAAGTCTTATTTTGCCATTTCTTTAAGCAACAGGTGGGTGTGGTGGCTTTGCAGTTGTGGAAAAGTTACTTTAAACAGAACTGATTTTAAATGTGACTGACAGATAAGATCTGTTATCATGTTCCAGTTCAACAGATAGGAAATGGATTAATAAAGCTCACGACTCAAATTACATGTGTGCGTTTTTTTGCCTCTTACGAATCAACATGTGATAATGCATTTTGCACAAAATGTAGATTTTTGGCTACAAATCATGTGTAAATTGAATTAGACCACATGTACAATGCTGACATTTCTAGATAGGATTCATGTGATCACGAGTATGACTTGTGTCCTCTACAGTGAGATTTTTTTTTTCTGTTAGGAATATTTTTAGAAAGTGCTGTTTGAAGCAAGACTCTAAAGAGTAAAACTGGTCTCAGTGATAATAGTCTCAAATGGGTGTGCAGCCTTTAAGGCGTGCTTTCTAGTTGAATAATGAACTATGTTTACAGCATGGGTTCTCGCTTTGTTATCATTCTTTCTTTTCCTTTCGGGTTCATTCCTCAGATAATCCTCTGGCTTTTTCCTGACAGCAAAAAATAAAAATGGCAGAACTGCGAGTAAGGGATAAATATAGAGTGAAAAATGATAAGAAGTCGGAAAAAAAAGGCAAAGTGAATATGTGGCCTGCAATTGTCAGTTAATGATAGTATAAGAACGAGTGTGGAGATTATACAGAAGTTTGTAAATGAGCAAACCCCATGCATCAGAATGGGGATCTATTACCTTAAGTGCTTACTTTTATTCCTGATGTAACATTCAGGTTTGACGAGTCGGCTCAACAGTTTCAGCCTCTGAGGCAAAGGCAAGTTTGCAACCGCAGAATGTTTGAGTAAAATAGCATCTGTAACAGCTTTAATAACGCAGAAAAGAGGTGGTAACATTAGAGCCTGGATGGGTATCTGCAACTGACTGATACTGTATGACTGATAATCTGGTCTGAGTGTTTAATTTATGATATTTTTGCAGTAAAGTCATACTTGCAGACGTACAACAAAGGTAGTAGTCTCTCAGTGTATTGCATGATGCAATACACGTCTTTATTTGGGAAGCGCCGGGAGCATTTTCCATGATATCTCAGATTATTAATAAGGTAATGAAGCTCAGTGTTTCCACCACCGTGGATTTAGAAGGGTGCCCCATCTTCCCAGTTGGACATCCCTCCAGGAAACTGAAGGCAAAAAAGTGGATTGTGTGCGCTTCTTGAATTTCTGTGCGGTGTACAGTTTCACTAGTTTTTGTGCTCTTGGTTTCAGTGTGTATATGTCAGTTTCATGATATGCTCTGTTACAAGATGCCCATCACCTTCTATCATGTCCACGTAGAGCAAAGGAGAGAGACCACTGAAGTGAGGAGGAAGTTACTGGAGTTGAAACTGCCTTATAATCTCACTGCTAGTGCAGCAAAAGCTTCTCAGCAACTGCTGATCAGTGTAAAACATGGAAAGACTGAAGCTCTTCTACTTAATCGAATTAAAAGGGAGGGGGAAAAAACTAAATACAAAAGAAACGGAACATTTTGGTTTGTTAATAATGTCCACTTATTTAATTTATATGGCTGGCTGCCAAAGCTGCCACTTGTGTCCTCTGCTCTGTTTCACAATGTGTGTAAAGCCCCACCCCTGCCCACACATTGAACTAAGTACAGACTAAGGGTAATGCCACCTTTTTGACAGGTTTTGACATGTCACTATATGTCAGCAAAAACGTGTGTGTGATGACATTACTGTAGATTTATTTATTTTTTCCAAGAGTAGCTTTAAAAGCAGAGACCACCCTCACTTACTTCCATTGCAAATCCAATAATTGAGTTCAGGAAAGCGCTTGTAGCGTTATTCCTAGTAGGGTAAAGAGTCGTTTGCCGTTTCTGACTTTTGTGATCTGTCTAATCCCTTCTTTTAGGCCTCTACATTCATGCCCGGAAGAGAGACAACAATAACTATTTTGTTCTCATTCCTCTGCTCTTAAACGGAATGTGAAAATTTGACATGTTAGCATTCCTGTCTGCACTGCGGACACATGTGCCCTTTAACCTTTGTATGGAGTAAACATTGTGACAAATAGAGAGCCTTATCAAAAATGCTCCCACAGCCCTTATCAAACAATGGTTTTGATACACACGCACACAATGAGCTTTGTGTGAAGAAGGATCTTGAGAGATTCGAACAAAAAAGCAAAGGGGGGTTAACACAAGAGTGCAAACTAGTGAAGATATTATTTAGCACTCTGCATCATTCTCTGTTGGGTAGATTGTGCTAAACTTCGGGATCTGGTTGATGCAGAGGAAGTACAATAAGCGACAAGGCTCCAGAGATCAAGTCAATAAATGGGTTTGTATAATGGATACGAGGCCATAGGTGAATTAATTAGGACTGGAGAGCTTATGTGACAGAATATGAAGCGCATCAGCAGCCAAAGTGCACTCACGGTTGTCCTGTAAATAATAGGTTGTGTCAACAGGTTTCCTCAACATCATCATTTATGTCAACAGCAATAATGGCAGCTTCTCTAGACTGCCACAGCTTCCATTCTGCCAGCACGTAAGCATGACATCGTGGCTCAATTGGTTATTGTATTGTGCAATTACACAAGCTCACAGGCCCAGTAAACATGCTGTGTTTTCTTTTGGTGAGGCAGATATGGGAGGGGTGCAAATGCAAAAGAATGCTCCGAGTTGTTTGCAAAGCTCTGTGGGTATTACGCCAAGGGGCAGGATTCAAAATTGGAGCAAAGTCGTTGATGAGATTTTTTTTTTTTCTTTTTTTATGATCATGTTTGTCATAATTGATACATATTTGGAATGACGGGCTACAATAGAGTCCTTGTTTCTACATGCAGAAGTGAATGTGTAGAGCACAGTGGTATTTTATCAGGTCTCTTGGTAAAATTACAGTCAGAATAGTAGAATTCAATTTCCTTTTCTTCATTTCCTTCCTTCCTGTGTCCACAGATGGCTCTTCATTCACACTGGGTTGGAGGGTAGACGGGATGTGAGGTTTTGGAAAAAGCTGGGTAGGGGTGAAAGTGACTGCAAATGTGCGCAATCATGTGAGTTCCAGGTGGACTTGACACTGCTATTGTTCTGGGAATAGACGAGCGTGGCTGTGGTGTAATGGACAGTGGTATTGTACAGATGGTGAGGATAGGCAAATTTTGAAACTGTGGGAAGATGGAAATCTTTCACAACTTTGTATTTGACCTTTTGTTCTGACTGTCGAAAAAGGGGGTAAAAAATCTCTGTATCTGGAGCTGTCCATTCTGTGCGAGCAGCACAGTCATTCCGCTGTCTCGTCTGTTTATTCTTTTTAAAATAAACTTCCAGATTTCCTCATTCTAAAATTACAAGAGTAAAAGAGATTTCTGTGTGAGTGGTGGTGATGCTGTGCCCTCTCATTGCTGCTGTTCCCAGGAGGCCACCTGACTAACTATACCAGCACACCTGCTCCAGCCTCACCTGGTGGAACCCCGTTCAGCTGAAGAGCCAGAAAAACACACATTTAATTGCTGTGTGCTTTGGTGTCCTGATTATTTTCTTTCTGTGAGCTATTAATGGTGAAGTTTGCCAATAAGTTCTAAACAGAAACTCCAGTTGAGGTTCATGTGAATGTCGAGAAAGCCAAAGACTGGATTTGTCCTCTGAGGTCCATCCTGTGCTTTCTGAATATGTGAACGGATGTTTGTATTCACGTGCACGCATATGTAAACTAAGAGGAGAGAAGAGATACAAAAGAAACAGTATAGGATGTCATGGTGCATGCGGTGTAAACATGAAGTCACTCATCCAGTAATGCGAGCCCAGTTCACTTCTTTCACTCAGTTGCAACTCTGCCTTTCCCCACCCTGATCTCTTTATCTGAGTACAGCAAGTGACTCTTGAAGCTTAGCAACATGTTGCATGCTTGCAATTAGATTGTAACTCTACCCTCCAACTTGTCCTGTCACCATTGCTACTTTTGTTAAAAAACATGTCCCAGGAAAAACCGTATTGTTTGGTAGCATGGGTGACATATTAATGAATTAATACAACCTTTCAAAGAGCAGTGAATTATCAAACATTGCATATAGAGGGCCTCTGTGGATGCCTGTTCAGTTGTCTCTGGTGGTGAATTAAGAGTTGAATTAAGAAAAACTCCTTCTAATCCACTCCTTGATAACAAAATGTATTGAGTCCTGCTTTTTGACTGGGCAGTTAAAACCTAGCTGCCTTGATAGACAAAATCAAAATGATGTTTCTTCTTTCATTTGGCTCTAATGCAGAACAGCAGAGATGTGGAGAGCTCTGTTGAACCTAATCTTTCCAACTTTCTGAGTAGAAATAGGCAGCTGACAGAGGGAGGGGAAGAAACATGAGCTTTAGGTACTGGTAATGTGTTATCTTCACTGCACCTACTTTGATGTCTCTTCAGCTTCTCTAGGACTTGAGGTTGACTTCAATAGTGAGTCAACATGCTTACCTTACTTACTTACCCTTGGCATTTAACCCTGTTTGTGCTATTGGTGCCCTTTGACATATTTTAATGTAATCAGGGAGTCTGTGCTTCAGTTTTGTTGACTGACGTGCAGAATTTTATTCTTAATCTACTACTAGTTTTAAGTCTAGGCTGCACTAATAATAGTGTAAATCTGTAAATACAGAGTCAATAAAACAATCGATGACATAATGGATAATTCTGTCTTTAGCTCATCTAGCCAAAATACCAATGAGCTCATGTCATAGCAAAGTATCTAGTAATCTGTCCACAGTTCACAAGAATATCTATTCTTTCTACACTTGTACAAAGTGATCACCTAATGGATCATCCAAAATGTGCCCAAGGTCACAGTTGTTGTTTTATAGGCAATATTCCGTGAATTACTATGGTGTGTGGTGTTCATGTCTGTGGAGGAGCTGTCTGAAAACAAGACTGAAAGGAAGGAGGGGAAAAAACATAAGCAGTGTGGGAAGGTATGAGAGAAAAACGTGTCTCGGCATGTTCTTTTCCCGTTCATCCCGCGTAGGCACCGGCCCTAAGTCGTAGAAGGGTGGTGAAAATCCTGTAGTGCATTGTGGCATCATGTAGGCTAAAAGGCTGCTCGTAATTTGACATAAACAAATGTGTGGTCAACAATACGAAGAAAAAAATGTGTTCATGTGCATATATTCAGTCAATGAAATAATTATCTTGACAGGCCTACATGCAACAGTTACATGGGCTCTTGAACTACAATATATAATTATTAGTACAAGATATCTTTGAAGTGTGTGCCCTGTAATGTACAGTAAACCGCCTGTCACACTAAATTAACTTTGTTTTGTGGTTGCTTCCAAATATATTTTAATTATAATGGTTGGCGTCCTACATGGCTGCACACAAACACTCAAACACACATGCTGTATCGCATTCTCGGGGGCTAATGAGCGATTGCTTAGATGGTGCATTAATTAAGAGGGTTCCCAAGAGCCCTGTACCAGAATGCAAGGTTCACACACACACAGGACACTCATGGGTCAAATGGTATTTAGGGAAATTTTGTTTGTTGCTTGCTTGCTAACACTGTTGGGAGCTAATCTGAGGGCAAGCTAATATCACACTATTTTAATATACTTGGGCAGCCAAACAAACCAAAGTTATATCTCAAATTTCATCTCTGGTAGCTCGTATGAGGTACTTCATTACGTACATCCATTAATCTGCATTTGAATGCTGGTGTCTAATAAGCCAGTCACATGGCAGCAACTCGGCTCCTGTAGACATGGTCAAGATGACCTGATGAAATTCAGACTGAACAGAATGGGGAAAGAGAGGTGATTTTAATCACGTTAAATGCGCCATGGTTATTGGTTGGTCTGAGTATTTCAGAAACTGCTGATTTGCTGGGATTTTCTCATACACCCATCTGCAGAATTTCTGGAGACTGGTCCAAAAAGACAAAGGTTTCACTGAGCTTCTCTGAGCAAAATGCTTTGTTGATGTCAGACTTAAGAAGAGAGTGTCCAAGCTGCTTTGAGCTGATAGGAAGGCAGCAGTAACTCAAAACAACCATTCACTACAACCAAGGTATGCGGACGAGGATCTCTAAACGCGCAACACGTCAAATCTTGAAGCAGATGGGCTACAACGACAGAAAACCACACTAGATGCAGACTAGAGGCTACAGTTTGCACGAGCTCACCAAAACTGGACAACAGAAGATTGTAAAAACATTGCCTGGTCTTATTAGTCTTGATTTCTGCTGCGACATTCAGATGTTAAGGTCAGGCCTCTTAGTACAAACTGATCATCTAAATGCCACAGGCTGTTGCTGACTTGAGGAATCTCTGAGGAATGTTTCAGCACCTTGTTGAATCTGTGCCAAAAAGATTTGAGGCGGTTTTAAAAGGAGATCCAACCCAGTGCTAGTGGTGCAAGTAAAGAAGTGGCTAGTGAGTGTAAATCCACCCAACTTTCTGCTTTTATTCCCATCTATATTCACAAAGTTTTCTAAATAACATGTAGGGCCTAAAATGTAGACGGTAGTTTCTGATTCACGAAGTAATAAAAAGATCCTTTCTTTAAAAGCTACTTCACCCTTATGTGCTGACAAATTGTCCCACAAATCCCAGGTTAAAATTATTACATTAGAAGCACTACAAGCATGTTTATAGCCTGGCACAAACACTGGATTGTCCTCCATAGGTAGTTTACCCCTTCATAACAACTTTAGTTGTTTTAGATTAAGCAATCGCACTGGTTACCCTGTTGTTCTCTATAGAGTCCCATAAATATAGCACAATGTACATCTCTTGGATTTAAAGCCATCTCCATACATTTTGAGCAATGCATGTCTCAGTTAATAACAGTGTTACTGAACAAACTCTTGTAGATTTAGTCACAGGTGGGCTCAGAACTCAGTCTCTGTGTTTAATTTGCCTCCCACACACACTTCAGCACCCACACTGATTACCCCAAACATGTTTGAGCCAAATCACAAAGTCTGTGACGTGCCCAGACTGGTGCAGAGGTGTCAAGATTGAATCTTTAGAAACCTTAACTGCACAGAACAATCAGGGAAGATTAGTGTTTATTACCAGGAAATGCTCCACTGGGGGTCAGGAGAGGCCATATTGGCTCTGATTTTTTTTTTTTGCTAATCACAGCTGGTCAGATTTTAGATGGGTGCTTAACCCTTAAGAAATCTCATACATCATGCTGATTAAAACTGCCCAACTCAATCTGAAGTGTACACACACGAACAGAGGAGATAAGCACAAAGCCTGGAGCACCATCATCTTCCTAGAAGTGAGATTTCTGGCATTTCTCTGTAATCTCTAATGTGTTTGATTTTTTTTTTTTTTTTTTTTTTTTTTTTTTTTTTTTTTTTTTTAATTTATCTATCTATTTATTTATTTATTTTAAAGCTGTCACCCTCAGAGCTCCTGGCTATTCTGATTTGTGTCTGCATGAACATGTTTCTGTGGCGGTCCTGCAGTGTCAGACCAGCAACAAAATAGGGCATTCAGATTCTGCCCATTCACGAACAACAATGAAGTGCCACAGAGAACAAAACTGAAAGGGAGAGATTACAGTTAAACCAACTGAGAGGCAGCGGGTAACCAGAGCTGTTCCCCAAGGTGCCACTCTTTGTCTTTTTTTGGGGGGATTTCAAGCCCCAAATCCAGAGTGCATCACAGTTCCCAATTTGTAGGACAGATGGCAACCCTCATTTGTTTTTGAGGGCACTTTTGGGCTGATATTGTTTTTTAAAGAAACGTTTTGAGTTGCATTGAAAGAATTCTTCTATTAAAATGTAATTTTTAAAATTACAGCATTACATATCGATAAGTAACTGGTTAGTTGCGTGATGAAAAGTAAACACCCAAGTGCATTTTTCTTGCACAGGTTTGTTACACAGCCAGCAGGTTATCTACTCTACTGTATATTTAACTCTGAGTCTACTGACTTTACCCCATTGCATAGTAAGTTGATATTTGTAGCATTTTCTGCACCACATAACCAGCATCAAGCTTGTTATTTTCCTCAGAGTGACACCTGACTTGCAAATAATTACTAGCATTTAAAAAGTAGCCATAACTATTATGTAGAATAACAGTGTTTTGTGAAAGGTTACACCTAACACTGGTTGGTGGTGAATAAAGACTTTCTACATTCTCAGATCATGATTTCTTTGATATTTTGTATTTCTTAGAAACATCCCAGAAATAAATTTCATGAGGTGTAATTTCTTTAGAAATTGCCATATGATTTCTGGAAGCTGTTGTAACTGGCTTGCACTTCTGAAATGAATCTGCTTTATCAACTTTACTCTGTCTATATTGCATTTTATATTCTGAAGCTGTAAAACATGCATTGTTCTTTTACTTCACCTTAAAAAACGTGTCCCTTTTCTTGAAGTTTTCTGGGTGTTGTGCTTTATATAACATGCTGACAGATTTATTGGCTTGGCACACCTCTACTGCGAATCACAGCTGCATGTTTCAGATGAAGCTGGAGATATCAGGTATCTGCAAGGTGGTTAAAAACAGGAGGGCATTACTTACCATTTCACAAAAGCTTTACATAAGTTGTAGTTTAGGTGCTCGGAAAAGCTACAGCAGCAGAACATAGCCTGTCTTCATTTTTTCGGAATGTACAGTTCAGGTGAACACTGCTATATCGTTGACCGGCCGCTATCTTCCTATTCCTAAAGAAGTTGTCATCTACCGATGACAGAGATTGATGCTTATCTGCTATGGCATGACAGATAAACAGCTGAAAGAATTCACTAAGGCTTCATGAAATTCACTTTCCTTCCCACAAAGGATGCAATAAATGACAGCAGAGCATGAATACGTTTAGAAATGGGCCATATACATTTTAAACATTGGGAAATTACGAGCATGCGGCAAATGGTGTGTTTTGGGGTATTTCAGATTTCATGTCACCCAGTTTGGTTGAGTTTGTGCAGAAGATCAGACGAATTCAGAAATGACATTGAAAATGTGAGGATGTTTTCTTGCAAATAAAGAGTTAAATCTTTTGCATACAAACACTGCAATCACAGTAATTTATATTGTTGCAACTGATTGGGCTTTTTAATTAAGGCAAAATTAATTTATATCATGGCTCATTTTATAATTATTATCATTTTGCGTCTTTTTTATGCATCAACAAAAGGGCTACAGAATTGTACAGAATGGGGCACTTTTTAGGCATTTCAAAGACTTTGTTGTTGGCCTTGTTCCAGTGTGTTTGGCCCAGTCCACTCCAAGAAAGATGGAACAACAAACCATCCTGATGCTTTAAGCGTTCTCATAATACCCAAGAGCTACTATGCATTCTTTAAAGTGTAGTCATATTTGAATGAAGACTCTTTCTTACATGCAAGGTGCAAAGAAAAAGCTAGTGGTTTCGTTTTTTATGATAATATGAGTGGTATTTGGCAGTGGGCAATGTTCAAGAAGCTCAGAAGAGGAATTGCAACACAAATACTTGACTGACAGTCTTGTCTTTTTATTGAGTCACCCTAGTTGCAATAAAAAAAGATTTGTCAAGGTCTCCTCGGGCCCTTTTTTTTTTTTTTTTTTTTTTTTATTTATTCTTTTTCTCTTCTTCTTTCTTTCTGTCTGTCTGTCTGTCTGTCTTTCTGTCTGTCTGTCTGTCTGTCTGTCTGTCTGTCTGTCTGTCTGTCTGTCTGTCTGTCTGTCTGTCTGTCTCTGTCTGCTCTGTCTGTCTGTCTGTCTGTCTGTCTGTCTGTCTGTCTGTCTGTCTGTCTGTCTGTCTGTCTGTCTGTCTGTCTGTCTGTCTGTCTGTCTTCTGTCTGCTGTCGTCTGTCTGTCTGTCTGTCTGTCTGTCTGTCTTTCTGTCTGTCTGTCTTTCTGTCTGTCTTTCTGTCTTTCTGTCTTTCTGTCTGTCTTTCTGTCTTTCTGTCTGTCTTTCTGTCTTTCTGTCTTTCTTTCTGTCTTTCTGTCTTTCTGTCTTTCTTTCTGTCTTTCTGTCTTTCTTTCTGTCTTTCTGTCTTTCTTTCTGTCTTTCTGTCTTTCTGTCTGTCTTTCTGTCTTTCTTTCTGTCTTTCTGTCTTTCTTTCTGTCTTTCTGTCTTTCTTTCTGTCTTTCTGTCTTTCTGTCTGTCTTTCTGTCTTTCTGTCTGTCTTTCTGTCTTTCTGTCTTTCTTTCTGTCTTTCTGTCTTTCTTTCTGTCTTTCTGTCTTTCTTTCTGTCTTTCTGTCTTTCTTTCTGTCTTTCTTGAAAAGAAATGACCAAAACCGACAAAGACTAGAAAGAGGTCTTTATTGTATTTAATATTGTAAGTTTGTTTTCTAGTCAGTTTTATTTTTGGCTTAGTTCAGCTTTACTTTTAGTCAGCTATAAAGGTTAATGGCACCTTTACTGGTTATTATAACTGATATATGTAGATGTTAAAGATCTCAAAAATGTGCTCCTCCACTATTGATCTGTGACCTCATATTACAGTGACAGATTTCCCACAAAGTTCACATATTCAAAGAAATCGATCAACTTAATGTACACGTCATTGCTTCCTTTGAGCAGAATGTGGGAGGGGCTTCATGTGGCTGAAATTACCATATAAGGAACATCCACTCTGACATCATACAGATCGAGGAGCAGAAAAAAGTGTCTTAAAATATGTTCAGAACACTCTGAAACCTGAGGGTTTGGCTCAGAGTGATTATTTGTGCATATGCTGATTTCATTACTTTTTGCGCGTGTGTGTGTGTGTGCGCGTGCGTGCGTGTATCACAAAATAAAGAAAAGCACTCAAAACCATAATGGGTCCGCTTCAAGAAATTATAGAAGTTAATTTAGTCAGTCAGCTCATACATCATGTGTTATGGACTGTAAAGCATTAAAATGCATTTCAAAGTTCACACTGTGCTACATTAAATTGGCTCAAAGATGAGAATACAGTGGCGATATTTAGGCTCTTCCAGGGAGGGTTTGTTTATGAGCATTTCAAATGTGTAGTGGGGTATGTCAACCACTGAAGCTTCACCTTCACTCTGCACTCACTCCTGGGTGTGAAAGGATAGGGGCAGTGGTGGGTGGGCACTGAGGCTCATAAATCCCCAGTGGAGGAGAACATTGGCTGTGTATGTGTGTGATAGCATGTTTGTGCACAGATGGGTGGGGACGAAGTCAAACGGAGGCGGGGGAGCTCATAGAAAAAGAGAGTTGAACAAAATGAATGTCTGCATATGGAAATGATTGCTTCTTATTTTACCGGGTTAGTGGTTATCGGTATGTTTATGGATGGGGAGGTCGGCGGTATAAAAGACAGTATGAAGTGTTTGACTACTGCAAAGAAACAGGTGGAATTCCTCAGGCACCTTGAGGAGAAAATCTGGGAGGCATGCAGAGACTCGTTTCTTCAGTCCTCAGCAGGCTGAGAATATTAAACACAGACGTCAGTTTCCGATGAATCAGAAACAACTGTGCTTAACCAAAAAGTACACAGTAATGTGTGCTTGAAAGTGCAGTTTGAAGTACACCTTCTGTACTTAAATTGTCAGGATGTAGACTGTGGTAGCAATCATCAGTAGGCTTAAGTATAAACCAGCCATAGCCAATCCAGACAGCATTAGCGCATTGCTTGTCAGACTTGCCCTTGTTCATAGTTTTCTTTTACTCATCAAAATGATTGCCCTCTTGATAAACTTCTTTCTATCCTTCTGTTTCTCCACCAGGAAGACAATGAGATCCCTACCACTGTGTCAGTCAAGGACTCCCTCAAGACCCCACAACCAAGCCAGTATGATGCAGAATCCACCCGGCCTGCTCCATCTGTTACAGGCTCCACTGATGGCATCCATACCCAAGATGAGGTCCTCCAGAGCGTTAACCTGTCCTCCGACGATGAGCTTCCAACACACGAGGAACAAGATAGTCTGGATTGTGAAGGTTTAGGGGCCACTTCCGTATTTTATGAGAGAAGGTCTGACAGGTTCAAACGGTCCAGCCTGAAAAAGGTCGACAGCCTCAAGAAGGCCTTCTCACGCCAGAGCATCGAAAAAAAGATGAGCCAGATCACCACCAAGATCGTGCCACCAGAGAAACGTGAGAAGATCAAGAAGAGCTTCACCCCTAACCACCCCAAGAGCCCAACTGCCAAGAGCTCCTCTTTTAAGGTGTCTCCCATGACCTTCAATGTCAAGAAGGTCAGAGACGGGGAGTCTCCTTCACAAGATGTGCCCAAGTCTATAGGAGGAGCCCACGTAGAGATTCCTCCTTTGGGAAGCATGGATGCCAAGCTCAACCGGGCAGAAGTGCATACCCATGAGGGGGTTGTGGAGGAGATGCTAAGCCCTTCCAGCCCAGAAAGCTTGAAGGCAGAGTTCAATGGAAAAGCATCAAGTGAGATTAATGGTGATCATGTTGCTGGTCTGGCACTTCCAGAGCAAGATGATCTTGGTGTGGATGATGAAGAGGATGAAGAAGAAGAAGAAAAAAAAGAGGAACAGAAAACTCCTGTTGAGACGGCAGCAGATACCCAGATTACCGCAGCGGCAGTTGCTCTGGAGCAAGTTTCTTAATCTGATTGAATTTTGATCATAAGCTCTAGTTGCCCGTTTATTCTTTTCTTTCATTGCTGTGTGCTCATTACTGAGCACACAGCAGGCACAAATTATCCCTCCACCGCAAACTGTCTCATGTTCTCGTCTTTAGCACCTATTTACACTAGAAACGTCCTCTCGACCTCTCGAGGTAGTCCACCCCCGAACCTTTCCCACAACACTACCTTTAATTATCACCAGAAAAGTCTAAAAACCCTGATGTGGTCAGCAACCCCGGACAGTACTTGTTGTGAAGAGTTCAGATTGAAGCTTCTAGTGCAACTGCTCCATGAACTCTGTAGTTAAGTTGTCCAAATAAGGCAACGTTGCAGAATTTACTCTCTTCAGCTGGTGCCTACCACTTCAATAGGTGCACATCTCCTGGGCACGGGACCAAATACCTCCCTCCTGCTGTGTTTGTCTGCTCCTGGCCCGCTCTTCCTCACTGACAGATAGCTTCTTTTGTTCTTTGTGTTTTTGTGAAAAATAGTAAATCTTTGCCAACCGTGGTTCTGCCCACAGCCTGGTGAGGCAGTGTGTTGCCAGGTTGTGCAATAGTTGGAATGGGACTTTTCAGCATTTTTTAGTGAAAAGGTCTTGGGGTGGGTTTTTTTTGTTTGTTTTTTTTGTTTTGTTTTTTTTAAGTAGTGGACTAGAGCTTGTTCACTGAAATCTTAGGCCTATGCTGACCTGATGTAGACGAACAGGTGGCTGTGTCTTGCCTCTTGTCCTTCACTTCGGGTTTTACGCATTGCATATAGTCCCATAGTGAGATCCACTTTCGTCATTCCTAACAATTTAAACATTGACTATCTGAAACACTATTTGAATTACATACTGCTGCCATTTGACTTCTAACAATTATCTGTTGCATCACATAGAAATGAAATGTAATAGATACATTTTAAAACCCTCAGAACATCCTTAAAAAATTGTGGTTATTATGGTTGAATTAAGTTTGAGTTCAGTCACGCTGATGCAAATAAAGCATATGACTGCAGTATAGAAGCTGCTTGAAATGTAGAAGACATCGTTTTAATACTGAGATACTAAGTGTCTCTTTTGGAGAAATGATTATATTTTTCTATGTGAGGCACACTGCTATGCGATAACTGCCTTCAGTACATAAATTAAATGTATCTGTGAGATTTCTGTCATTATGTGATACTTGGGTGATTCTAAATTGTTTGTCTTGAAGGTGTTCCTAACTTTCATGGTGAAATGTTTACTGGGATTCATATGTTTAAAATGTAAACACTGTTTCATCACTAAAGCCCGTCTATCTTGTTGCTGCACAGACATTCACCTGCAGTGTCTTTATCATGCACCAGCTGGTATAAGGAACTGCTCCCCAGTAGGCTTGGATTCCTATGCTTTTTGTATATAAGAGTGATAGTAAACCATGCCGGAAATTCCGTGGAGTTTTTAATTTTTTGAAATTAACTCCATGAGACATTTTAAAGGAGGTGCAAACATCAACTTTGTGTTTGAAAGTCATTCCTTCAAGTTCCTGTAAAATGACCCTTCTCTTGTTGCTCTTCCCAAGCTGTCCAATGCCATGACTTCCTAAAAATAATTTAGCAAGCCCAACCAAGTGCAGTGGATCCAGAGAGGTCACAGAAGTGGATAAAGGCAGAAGGCAGCATTCCTAGGTTTGACGGATGACTCTTTCTCAGCCCATTTTTCATGCCCTTGGCCTCCTTATTGGGAGTGCAGAGAGAGGAACAGCGTACGTGGAGCCACAGGTATTATGCCCCAGCAGAGGCTCCTGGGCATGAGCTCATAGTGGAGGGCGAGGTGAGATGTCTAGAATAGAACTTGAGCTGTTGGGAAAGATGCTAAAGTTGCCTTTTAGCAACAGTATGTGCATCTTAGTAGGATTGTGTTTAAACTGTGGGAACCAGATGTGTTACACTGCTTCTGATTGAAGTGAGTAATAATGCTTTAGTCTTAAGTCAAAAAATAAAATCTAAACTATACATTAAAGATCAATTTATTAAAAGTGTGGACACATTCCTAATTATAATAATAGTTGAGCTTAAGATTATCATTGAGGTGACTCGCTTCATATATGTGCCACATTTTAAAAATAAAAACAAATTTAAAAAAAAGAAGTTCTTACACTTGTATTCAGTCAGTATGTGTTATGCAGGAACATATGTATTGTTTTAGCTTCATTTGTGGAAAATCAATGGGAATATTTAACATGGGAAATGAACAGCAATATAAAAAAATCTTATGTATACATCAGATATCAGATTAAATAGAGAATTTACTACAGCAAAGCTGTATAGACTGTGTTGTATGTTTACACCACGTGGGGGAAAACCTACTATCCACTGTTGAAATACAACTAAACAAAGTATGTTAATTGTTAAATATGCTGTTTAACTAATGTATTGTTGTTACTATGTTTAAGCAGTAATCTAAGGGTATTCATGGCTCTGTTTTTATAATTGGCCTCTGCAGCTTGCTTGCATTTCAGAGCTTTTTTTTTTTTTTTTTTTTTTTTTTCTGTCAAAACGGTTTGTAGGTTGAAGTAAAAGTAAAGAATTTTATCTTTCACTAAAATTCAAACCCAAATAACAGTCCCTGCAAGCACAGCACATTTTGGTATTACAGTATTTGGAGAAAAAGTGCTTTGTGTGTTACAGCAATACTCTGCACGTTTATTGAATAAGATCTGTTAAGAATAAATGCATAAAGCAATTTGATATGTATCCTTTTGAACAACTTGAGTGTGTTTAACCTTTGCTTTTCATTTACATTTTTCATATAAATCACCCAAGATGAAAATGGATTGAACACTAGGTGTATGTGTACTTTCTGCTTATTCATGCAAATGTGCTACTTGGTGATATCTGGTCTGCTAAAAAATAAATGTATACAATGTGTATTTGTTCAAAAGTCTTCTTTTCGTTCTTTGCATTGTTAAATCTACGAGTTATGAGGACCACGGTGTGCTACACACTTTGAGCACTGTCAGGTAGTGATCTTGTGTTTAACATAATCTTTGTTTTTGCTTCTTAGCCGGCTGACTTAGATAACCACTTAAACCAAAGAAGTTTCCTTCATGGCAGAAGATTACTCATCACTTGAGGGCTTAAATGTGCTCCCCTCACCAATCTTGTAAACATGCTGACCTTTCCTTTGCAGACTTTAGTATTGTATACATTAATAAACATTTTATAACACTGAAATTGTTTTGTTTGTTTTCTTTTAATCTATGTTAAGGTTAAACAGGATAATGGTGTAGATCTTACATAGAGGTAGGTAAAGATTATCTATTGTGCTTTTCCTTGTTTTTCTGTCAAACTTGTGTGAATGCACATATAAAATACGACTATAGTTGTAAATAATGAGGTATGCAGTGTGTACAAGTAATCCTTGCTCTTAGATCTGTATGAGGTCATTAAAAGCAAGTATTCCTAAATGTTTATAGATAGCTCAGGCTTGAAGTTGCTTTTCAAACCACCTGGAGATGGCCATTCAGAAGCAAGCTACCCTTTTCAGCGAGAGAATGTATTAAGGGCCTCCATATGACCCAATATAAGATGAATGCATTATTGTGAAATGTGAATCCTACAAAGCTAGTAGAGTCCTAGTAGTAGTAGTAAGTCTCCTTTAATTCAATACCTTTGACCTAAAATTGCGTAGAAAACATGTAGGCTAGTTAAGCTTGTTGCTGACAGGGCTGTATGGTTGTTTAGTTTTGTCATAGGGCTGGAATCTAGTACACTTTAGAGCAGGCAGGGCTGTGTATCACCCATATCTGAAAGGAGTGGCCAGGTTACTCAGCCCTTATTTACACAGTGTGGATTCATGATACAGAGATTAGATCAGATTATTCATTCTCATTCTATATAAACAACAAAATCCAGGTTGGTTGTGGTTTAACGTTGCGCAGCACCGTAGACAAACCTTAACCCCCGATCCCTAGCACTAACTATTGACTTTATATATTAACCATTGACTTTATATACACTAGCACTGAGTAGCAAGATCAGTAATCAGATACTGTAGAAATACAAATTTCCATTAATTTGGATTGCACAGTAACATAAGATCACATTATTCCTTTAACACAGTTTAATCCAATTAAAACGGAGACTAACCAAAATGTTCTGTAGAAGCGATTCGCAATAAAAACCCTTTTGATTTCAATTTTGATTTCTACCAATGAAGTGAGGGAATCTTCCTGTTAATAAGAGGATATCGATACCGGCATTCCCTTTGCCAACAATAAACTTTGGAAGGAAATTTCCACAGCAGTCGTAACCTTACTTTTATTACTGTCCGATACAACGTTTATAAAATCCACAAGAAAAAACTTATTTAAGATCACTATATTTTACGCAGCTCTTTTGCGTACATCGTTAAAACGTCTAATGAGCTTTATTTCTCCGACGTTTGTGAGCGAGCGAGCGGGGTGTTTTGATGGTGTTTGTCTCCCTCCTATGTCCGAAATCAAGCAAACACCCTGCGCTTCTTCCACCGCCCCATCCTTCTTCTCGTTCACTGCACAGTAGTAAGTAGCACGGTAGGAAACGCAACTGTTTGTTTGCACAATTCAGCCAAATATATATGTAACGTAAACGCTCGGCAGTGCTTATGTTTATAGTGAAAAAGATATGTGGGACCAGATTGTATAGTCACGGTGGCCGAGAGGTTAAGGCGTTGGACTCGAAATCCAATGGGGTTTCCCCGCACAGGTTCGAATCCTGTTCGTGACGTTAAAACTTTTGATTGCCACAAATTTCTTCTTATAAAAGACGCTCACACTCAATCGTTCAGAAACTTGTCAAACTGGACCCAATTTATTGATTTAATACAATGTGTGTCCCCGAAGGGTTACCCACGATACCTAGTGCTAAATGACGGATTCTACACTCTGAGTGAAATCTGTGTTTAAACTGGGACACCTTGAAGAAAAAAACAACGATAAACCGAGATTAGTAAAACGGATGCGACATTATTAAAAATAAATAAATAAGCAAACCACCGTTAGTTTTACGGTTGATAGTAAACTCACATTTCCTCTCGTCTCGCGTTGTTTGTGAATGGAATTCATTTGCTATGGTAAAAACCAACTGCTTTCATTTGCAACTCTAAACAGCTAGGTTTTGTGCCTTTTTATGGTTTTGGATGCAGTATCTTACAAGAATACAACTATACAATTGTTCTCTATATATTGATTTGTCTATATAAAATCACATTAAAATATACTTTTACGAATATACCCCTTCGCCGTGTAGAAAAATGGAATCGTCCGGTGGAGATAAAACTGACCGGCAGTACAGCTGACGTAGTTTTTGGGGCATTGTTCAAGAAGGTTGAACCGTGTTGTTGGCAGTGTGTACAGTTTTTTTTTTTTTTAAAAATAGCGTTTTGGGGGCCGTAGTATTTAGGGATTAATACCTCGGACGTTTAACAATAAGTGTTGTTCGAACAACAGCAACGCTACTGGGGCAACAGATAGTTAAAAATAGACACACTAGTCGTATAACAAAGCATTTGGCCAGACTGCGCGCTAACAAGGCTAACAGTTCTTTATACTTACAAAAGGCACACAAAGGAAATGCGGTCGATTAGTTTAAAAGCATTAAAAAGAAGTGTCTAAATGATCGAGTGGGTCTACTAAAAAAGGCTAGAAGTACAGGCAGCACATTAAGCTGTAATGTAACTTGCAGTCAGTGGAGTGGTATTTGTTAAAACAGGAACCTCAGATTGAACCAGGGATTCTGGATTTGTCAGCCTATTGGTATCTGATTTCGAAACATCGTTTTGAGTACTTGACAGCTACTTTGCAACGGATTCTACGTTAGCTAATTTTATGAGAAGAATGAAGCTGACATTATGGCGATAATCGCGAAAAACGAGATATCCAGACACTCGTATCCTGAAACTAAAATAAGGTAGCTAACTGGGAGCTAGCAAACATTTAGCGAATTGTTCCTTAGCGGAGCTATCTTGTCACCCTGCTAGTGTCAGTTAGCTGTAAAGAGTATAGTTGTCCTTCACCACTGTCACAAGCGTTTGTGTTAAGTTTAATGTGGGTTATCTAAGGCGCTGGTCCCCTGTGTTTTATGTTATAAACAGTTAAGATACGTGTTAGAAGTAGCAAGGCTGACAGGCTAACTAGTTAGCTAAGCTGAAGCTAACGGTTTTAGCTCCCCATTACATAGTAACGACAGTTATAGCTGCTGAGTTTGAGTGACAGGAAGAGAGACATCAGTGGTCCGTTTTTTTTCCACCCTCGACACTAATAATGGCAGCACCAACAAACGAGGCCTTGTTTTTGATAAAGGATGTGAAGCCTGGCTCGAAAAATTTGAATATCGTGTTCATCGTTTTGGAAATAGGTGAGTAGTTGGACTGTGAGGCTAAAGCGGTCTCTCCCTACATCAACTCGTGCTCCTTTTTCTTAAAGGGACCGGCAGCTTTGCTGTGAAAGCCATGAGAGATACAGCCTAAATACAGTGAGGCTTTGATTTAATACTGTTCTATGTGAAAGTTGAGAGTTGGCCTCTGGTAGAGCTATTTGTACCTTGAGTCTTTTTGTTTGTTTGTTTGTTTTGTTAGGTCGAGTAACCAAAACGAAAGATGGCCATGAGGTGCGCTCATGCAAGGTGGCAGACAAGAGCGGTAGCATAGCTATCTCCGTTTGGGATGAACTCGGCAGCCTTATTCAGCCAGGGGACATCATCAAGCTAACCAGAGGGTAAGACTGCGGATGTAGAAATCTTCAATGTTGCCAGAGAGATCTGTGTTTGCATATTTTGTATGTCTGCACCAGTTTAACCTGGTATTTCTCTGCTAGCTATGCATCTATATGGAAAGGCTGCCTGACCTTATACACTGGAAGAGGAGGAGATCTACAGAAGATTGGAGAGTAAGTAGATGGTCACACACATCTATTTATGTAATGCTCCGGTCCCTCTTGGAATTCTGCTTAGCGTATCACTCTGTTCCAGAGTCATGCTTTGTAAAATGTAATGGTAACAGGACAGTTTTAAAACACAGTCAAGCATTTTAATACATTTCACAAAATATGATTGGAGCATTTTTGAAGTTTATTTCTAAAGCGAATAAAATTTCATTTTATAAGTTTGCACACTGACCTCTACTACAGTACAGTTTGTGGTTGTTACAGTCTGGCTTTCCCTTGGCTGATAAATTGTGAATAGTGGGGCATTTCTTCCTAAGGTTGAGTGCAATACAGCTGATGGCTGAAACTATCATACAAGATGATTAAATGTTCTCTAATATCTTTCCAGATTCTGTATGGTGTATTCAGAAGTGCCCAACTTCAGTGAACCAAACCCAGAGCTGCTAGCCCAAGCAAACCAGCAAAACAAGTCTGTGAGTACTCTTAGGAAACTGGCCAGCCGGTGCAGACCCCTCAAGAACACTTTGGTTGTCCTGTTCTCACGCAGATCTGTGCATTTCCCCAAATAAATCAAGCTAAACTATCTTCTGCAAGCTTTCTGCATGCCTCAGTCTAAGTGAAAATATATTTAAGGTGGCCTTCCTCTTTGTCTACCAGGGGAAGCCTGACCAGAATCAGAGGGGGAACTCTCCACCCAATCAGAATTCAGGTACATCTGCTCCACCAGGTCAGTGTATTTTCCTAATGCAAATTTTGAGTTAACCACAAGCTGACTGATGACTTGTGTGCATGTGTTACGTAATGGTACACTTTGATGCTAACATTGGGTTTGTTGTTGTAGTCACCTGCATTTACAAAGCTTTATGTCTGTACTGATGGAGCCTCAAAAACTCAGATTCCAGACAGGGACTGGCATAAGGCGAAGCAGCTAAAAGAAGTTCGTCTGTCATCAATTGAATTATTCACAAATGTGCTTAATAATCTTTTAAGGGATGAAAAGGCTGGCATTTCAAGGGTTATGTAATTTTCTCACTTAGTTTAGTTTTAACTAGAGTTAAAACACAACTTGGCGGTAAAATAAAGAAAATACACCAAACATGAGGTGGCAATCATGATCTCTCTTCTAACAAATGACTCATGTTGTGATTTTAAAAGGAAGAAGGTGACCTGTTAAAACAAAACACACTTCAGTCGCACCCACAAATGTGAGACAAAAAACAGAAATGAGTGAGGACTGACTCATGTTTCTAACCTGCAGGTAACGGTGCCATGCCGCCATATGCCAACAATAATCAACCACCTGGTGCACCCCGTGACCCCACGTTTGGGAACGTCGGGCGGCCCAATGGACGGTCGCCTGGCAACGGTGCCCCTTCGGTTACTGCTGCTGGAGCCCCACCAGCTACAAAGTCCTCAGTTACAATTAGCAACGGCAGGGACCCACGACGTGCCAAAAGATGAAATTGGGGGTTAGAAGGTGCAGGGGAGGGTGGTATGTGAGAAATCTATGGACGTCACCATTTACCCCCCTCTTACAGCTTTCCGACCTGTCTGCCCCGTCTTCATCACAGCCTGTGTTGGCTATAAAAAAACAAAACAAAACAACTGACTACTTGCAGAATTTCTTTCTTTTTTAATCCAGGCTAACATGATCAGATGTGTTGTCTGTCATCCGTAGTGCAGGTAGTGCTCTCATAAGCAGCACAGTGTGATTATGATCTACCACTTTATGCATTTTCAGGGCTTCTTAGATAGTCGCGACCTGGTGTGGCTGAGGTGTGGGCAGCTTCCCAGTCTGCACCCTTCTTCTTCAAGTTGCCAGTTCTGTGCCAGTGTTACCCCCCCCAACTCCCAAACAAACACCAACCTGAACCCTTGCCCTCTTCATGTTCTTTAAAACTATACACCCTACTTGAACACTTGATGCACTTTCTTCTCTTAATTTATGTCGAGGCTTAGCTGTCATTTAATTCAGGAAATCAGTTTCTGCTTTATTTAGTTTTTTAGAGGAAAAAAAAAAGGCCTTAAGTTGTGAAAATAAGTAGTTGAACTGACTGCCCACGTGAAACTCTTCAAACCAAACTGTTTTCTGAAGTGACTGTGTGAAAGGAAAGGTGTTAGTTTTGAGTTTTAATTATTGGTAGGTAGACTGATAGTGAACGGTTTCTTTTTTTTTTTTTTTTTTTTTTTTTT
>NW_024582448.1:783639-833670 GCF_018398535.1 Haplochromis burtoni
TTTTTTTCTTTGTTGGCCATCAACTGTACCTTTAGGGACCACTTAAATACTGGCAAAAACAGTTCACCAAATAAATTTTAGAGCAATTTTCTGTCACATTTGCTTTTCTGTAGTCTTTTTGAGAGCTTGAGTTACTGGTACTGTCGCTGATATATTCTTACACTGCAGTTTAAAGCCTACATGAGAAGTGTTCAGGGGCCTGAATGCACATCACCCGAAAAGACTCATCGTCCTGTAAACATGCTGCCACCTTTATTAAAGCTCCACACTGCCACCAACGGCAAAATAAACCTACTTTCTGCTCATCATTGCACTCTACAGCACCATCTAGTGCCCAGATTGATAAATTATGTTATTTTTGGACATGCCTTCGCATGATTTTCTTTGCCCAGACAATGGTTACTTTACCGTTTTACTTTTCTTTACTTCAGGTTTTTGGCGAGATCGCTCAAGCAGAAGTGGAACTGGAGTTTTATTGTTTAACTTCCTTTATCATAGTTGGGTTAGGACCCTTATGTCTGTACAAATGAAAGCATTTGCATTAAGAATTTTGTTTTGAAGCAATGTGTTGCTTTCGACAAAACCCTGTCTTCATATCCTCTGTTGCACCAAGCACCTAAACGTTATGGCCTCAGGATGGCGCAATTTCCCAGTCTCACTTTTCTGACGCACTTGTGGTTTTTCTCTTTTTATTTTTTTTTTGTTTGATTCTTACTCTCTATGTCAAAAGGTGAAAGGGCCTTTCACGTTAGTTTACGTACATGTAGACTTCAAGCTGCACAAAAACACCAGGACACCACCTTTGTCTTCTGTGTGCACAAGTGGAACAAAAGTGTAGTTGCCTGTAGAGGCCAGCTGTTTGATCCGTGTGCTGCTGGGACTACAAGAGATCCCCAAAGCAGCTGTAGGAGTGTTTTGGGGTTGTTGTTTTTTTTTTAGTCTAAACTGTCAAACAGCTGGACTTCACGTCATATTTAAAGTAAGACAAATTTAGGGTATCAAACCTCATTGTAGGGTGAACTTAGATCCTGAGCACCTGCATAAAGATAAATTTAAGTATGCCCGTCCCCGAATCATCGTCTTTCCACTGAATGTCTTTATTTTAATTTCAGCAAAGTGGGAAATGCACAAAATCCCCTTTGAATAAGCAGCTCTTAAATACATTAGCACTGCACATCCAACTTGTCTTTACTAAAATTGCAAATTTCATTTGCAAGAGTTTCTCCCCCCGTGGAGAAAAATCTGTTGAGTTTAAATAACGTTTATTCAAATTTTTAAACTTCTGTTTTTGTGTGACCTGGAAAAAAAAAAGTTTCCAAACACACAGCACTTCTTCATAATGATTCTGTTTTTGCATCCAGTTCTGTAGTAAAGGAAGATATCTGTCAGCACGACTGTTTGGCCTGTAAGAAGTAAATGTGTAAAATTTATCATTTAATTACTTTAGTATAAATGGCCGCTGGGGAGGATTTTATGTGTGGGGAAAAGCTGTGATTGGATAGGAATCTTCACCAGGATGATTTTTGGCCCCTGGGCCTTATGTTTGACACCCCTGCAATACACCATGCAAGTTAGATTGGCGTGCCAAGTACACTTTGATGTTGCATCTCTGTAATGGGTAACGTTCCTTCCCCCCCATTAAAGTCTTCACAACACAATAAGATCCTGCAAATACAATCCCGTCTCACAGATGATAAAAGTGAGAATCTGTCTGTCGTCTTTGATATCAGGCAGGTTTTTTTCAGTGTGGCTCAGTGTTCGGGTTAGTGAGTCTAGATTTCTGCTGCACATTCCCACTGTATCTTAGAGCATCTAAGTTGACCTGGTTCAGAATTGCAAATTAAATCCAATCAAACAACCCATCAGTTTTAACATCCCTAATCCAAAAGATTATTTTTAACAGCTCCTGATACACTAATCCTGTTCTCAGAGGTCGAGGCTCATTTCAAATATTTAAAGCACTGTTTCAGAATTCATTTCTGTGTTGCTCATGTGTTGTAATCACTTGTTCATTTTACTGTAACTCTATATTTCTACTTTGATTTACCAAGATGTGTTTTTTACTTAGTCTTTTTTTGCAATCATGTCACTGCTGAGCACCTTTCAAAGAACTATTTTTTAAAGTTATTTTATTATTTTTTTTCAAAGAACCATATGTTCAAAACATGTTTATGATAAAAGCCGAGAGCTTGTGACACTGGAAGTTGACACACACATGAGAAGTGTGGCAGGAAATGTGATCTTAGACACTCGTGTTGACAAAGAATGTGATGAGCTGGGAACTTCCTCAGTGTTTCATCAGAAGTGTAGTAGCGTCGTGTGATTTGTCATATTTTAGATTTGTACCGACAGAAGCCGACATGAGGATTTCAACCTGTTACATCAATAAATTTTGAACATATCGACTAATTAAAAAAAAATTTGAACACATACAAAATCATTTGTATAGGATTCTAAACTGAGTCGGAAAAGGTGGAGCAATGTTGTAGTGTGTTTTGCTTCATTTTGTATTTTACCCCTCGGCCTGAAAGGCTATTGTCAAGTTTACTGGAAATCTTTTGAACACAACAGCTCTAGAAGCAGGCCACGTAGGATTTTCTTAAGCCACACCATTGGTTTATTTACAAAGAAGGATCTCTTATCAGCCTCACATGCTGACAGCTTCACTGCATCTACTGACAATCTCTTTTGGGAATCTGGCAACCCTGATACAACTCATGTATAACCTGTAGCTATACCAGCATCACTGTGCACTCAGGTGCACGACATTCAAGGCTTTTCTCCAATCTGCATTCACTGAATTATCATCATGACGGTAACCCTTCTGCTGTCAGATTGCTGTAACTGTTCGTATTTTCAGGCCAGGGCACAGGTTGATGGTTGCGGTAAAAGATGATCTGGCAACTCCTAAAGATCCTACTGTCGACAGGCTGAACGGTACCCCAGGCTTTTTTCCCTTATTTTCCCATTTTTTCTGTATACGGCTTACACGATCGCGATGCATGGAACAAAACAAAACAAACAGTGTTTTTTTATTTCACAGATTTCACAGACCACATCAACTAGTGGTTTCTGTTTCAATTTTGCCTCCAGTGTGACAGTAATCCCATGACACAGTGATTCACATCATGGGCCTGGGTTTGTTTTGGGGGAAGCACTGTGGTTTAGCAACAACAACAAAAAAAGACTATTAAAAATACTCTGTAATGATGTATTAAAAAGAAAAAACAACAACACATGAAGCTGTAAAAAGAAATAAATGACAGTGACGTTGTGCTATATGCTTGCAGCTATGTGTAAATGTAAATGGGACTGGAAACAGACTTCCTTCATGTTTGGATTCTTGAGCAAATCAAAGTCTGTGTGTGTGACGCAAACAGGAAAATGGACCTGGTGGGAGGGGTCTAGAGGGATACATCATTTAGGAGACAAATGCCTTCGTGTGACACATTCAGTGCGTCCCGCTGAGAAGACATCACAATGACTGGTGAGTTTTTTCATCCTCCTTTCATCAACTTAAATCTGTTTGGGAAAAGTCTTTGTAATAATTTAATGCTTTCTTTTCTTTTTTTTCTTTTTTGTCCTCAGAACCAAACGCATCATTGTCCTGGGAGGATTTTGGTGCCATTTACGATGCTCTGAACTTTAGCTATAATTACACAGACTTTTTACTTGACCCCGCTACCCAGCCCTGTAGCTTTCACACCATCTCAGACACTGTGATGATCGTTGTCAGTGTCTTTTATGTCCTCATCTTTGTGATGGCACTTCCCGGTAACGTGGTGGTGGGGCTGGTGATCAGCTTAAGCAAGCAACCTTTGACCCCTTCTGACCTCTACCTCCTCCACCTGGCGATCGCAGACCTCTTGCTCGCCATCACCCTCCCGTTCTGGGCCACCTCGGTTACTCGGGGCTGGGTATTTGGAGAAGCCATGTGCAAAATAGTCACTGTCCTCCAAGAGGTGAGCTTCTACTCAACCATTCTCTTCTTGACTTGCATCAGTGTGGACCGGTACACTGTGATTGTGCGCGCCATGGAGGTTCGTAGGACTAATCGACAGCTGGTCAGCTGGGGAGTTTGTGCCGCCGTCTGGATTGTCGGAGCGCTTCTGTCCCTCCCGGGCTTGTTCAGCTCCACTTTCACCTCTTACAACTCTAGTCACGTACTGTGCACTGAAAAATACGATCCCAGCACTGCTGATGAGTGGCGACTGGCCACCAGAATTCTCCGCCACACTTTGGGTTTTTTCATCCCCCTGGCCATCATGCTGCCTTGCTACGGAATCACCATCCATCGCCTCCTTCACATCCGTGGGGGGTTTCAACGCCAGCGAGCCATGAAAGTTATCATATTCGTGGTCCTCGCTTTCCTGCTTTGTTGGACGCCGTACCACCTAGTAGTGATAGTGGACACATTTTTCAGGGCAAAGATAGTAGAGTATCAGTGCCCAGCGAGGACAGCAGTGGATCAGGCCATGTTTGTCACCCAGAGTCTGGCCCTGCTTCACAGCTGTTTAAACCCAGTGCTGTACGCTTTCCTGGGAGAGAAATTTAGAAGGAGGCTACGGCAGTTAATGGCAAAGATGGGAATCATTGAAAGATCGTCAACATCAAGAAGCAGCAGATTTTCGCTGTCATCGGAGCTCACGCCTACAATCATGTGAGAACATCAGAGACACTTGAAACTACTCAGATCAGCTGATCAGAGAGATTTAATGTGGGGATTAAAGTGTGGAAACCTGCTAGTTTTGATAATCCTCATATTTGTACTGCAGCTAATATTTGTCAAAGAAAGACTTCAAAATATTTTTAAATAATTTGTGTAATAATATTATTAGTGTACATACTTTTTAAGACTTTAGATTCTATTTTATTATTATTTAACTTTGATTTGCTGCACACATTTTTTTGTTTTTCTTTGAGGTTTGTTAAATTCGCCCCGTCATCTTCAATGACGATTCTGAAGAAAGAGAAAATAAAAAATGTCGCGTTTCAACACGACATCGCAGCATTACAACATTAACACTGAGCCCTTGCCAGTGAACTCTGAGTTGCAACATTTCGGCGGTAGATTGTGAAGCATCAGTTCATCAATTACATAACATTGAGTTATTTTTATAGAAATGCATTCACATTTTTGTATCTGTATATGGTTGCCATCAACGTCTGTATATATGAGAAATGAATAAAACCATCCACTTTGCTCCTTTGTTTGTGATTGATATGACACCGCAGAGTCATTGGAGGTTTACGTGTTCATTGATCAGCTGAGACACCACAGTCAAATGATGGGAAACCCCCCCCCCCTCCACAAGCTTCCCACCATTGGGTTAATGGTGTGAACTTTGCTTCTATAGGGGAGACAAAGCAGAAGTTTTGATGACTGCAGCCACAGAAATGCAGCCATATTTGAGATCGGAGGAGCGATATCTACTCCCTCTTGATTACAAAATGATCAAAAACATCTAATTTACTTGATAACTGACAAGCATGTTGGTTCAATACTGGCACTGGCTGTTGATTTTGCAGAAATAGTGCCAGTTTGGATGATCCACAGAAACTCTTATTTTGCCGGGAAGAACTTGCAGGTGTGCAACTAACCAACTGCTACTGCTGAACTTGTGTCTAACTTTAAATAGTTTTCACAAATCCAGGATGCAAAAGTTATGAAAGTGGATTTTCAAACTTTTTAATCTAACATTTACAGCCCAAAACGTTGCTTTCTTGGGTTTTGTCCTTTTCCTTTTTTCCTACCAGGTGTAAGAGGTTAATTAAAAGGTTCATGTTTTTCTCACTGCCCAGGTCTTACAAGCTTTGTCCTTTTTTTACAACAAAACTGCTCCATGTATGTCAGGCTTTTTTGTTTTCATTGCAGCTGAAGTTTGCAGCTTCTTTCAGCATTCGTGTATATTGTAAATCAGAATCAGAGACTTTATTAATCCCGGAGGAAAACTGAGTTGTCATAGCAGCAAATATATCTCAAACATCAGGCACTCGTATAAAATGAGTGTAAAACAGAGATATTGATAGATAAATATTAAGATAAAGAGCTAAAGATAGAGATATAGGTATAAATATAAATATACATATAAATATAAATGGACAAGTACATGTGCAAAGCTAGCATGCTAGCACTAAATGTGTAGCAATACTGGGAGACTGCAGGTTTTTTGAGCTGTTTTGGGCACGGTTTGTGATAAAAGTACAATTATATACACGATTATACAACTTAAATTTGGGTTTGTTGATGGAAAGCCACTTCCAGATTCAATTTTTTTTGTGTCAGTTTTATAAGGTTTAACTTTATTTCCTTGTCTATAGAGTGTTGGACATCAGAGTCATAAGTCTCTCATGTTAAACCTTATTAAGTAAACCATTTGTTTGATAAACATCGAACATTAGTAAATAAAATAAAGAAACAAACAAAACAATAAATTCTTTAGGCCCCCTTTGTTTTACAAGAAAAACCCCCCCGCGTGCACGCGCGCACGCACACGCACACATCCTCCAACCACACACACCCATATTTTGCTCCATCGTGGCTTATTTCACAACTCAAACATTTAGTAAACAATTAAGCAAATACAAGTAATCTGCAATAAATTACAGGTAGTAAGAAAATAAACTACTAACTCTTTTACGCTACGTCCACATTTACACGGCTATTTTTGAAAACGCAGCTGTTTCGTTCACACGTGAACAGCGTTTTGAATCACCGAAAACGGAGATCTTTTTAAAACTCCTTTTTTGCGTGTACATGTGAACAAGGAATACAGAGTTCGCCAGGCAACGTCAAAGGTATGTGCCCTTTTTCACGTCACGCTGTGCACCACGTTTTTGTTTACATGAGATGAATCGCAGAATGGCAGATAGAGACAAAATACCGTTTCTGTTAATCTGACTATCTTCAGGTTTTACAGCTTACATACAAACAGGCAGCTACTGTCCCTCCATTTACAAAGGCAGAGGCGTCACAGTGTGATTATGTTTGTGTAGTTGTTTTTTTCCCTGTTTAATAATATTCAACATTGCTATCAAATCAAAAAACGCCTCTCTGTGCAAAATGGGTTTAAAAACAAACAACTGTGGGATACTGTTTGTCTGTGATTTGAACCGGGGGACAAATCGTGGCAGGATCAGCCTGATGTTATTTGTATCCCGCTGTAACTTTACTGTTTAAAGCGCTAACATCTCCAAAATGTCAGGAGTAGTTAGTCATTACAACAAGTGTTTGTGAACTAAAAATCAAGAATGTGGGATACTGTTGCCATGGCTCTGCGCCCCCCCCCCCAGGGGGCGGGCCCCACACTTTGGGAAGGTCTGCTTTAGGGCATGTCGACATTTCCAAGGCAAACTTACGACGCTGAAAATGCAAATGCAACTTCAGGCTTGATAATTAGAGCTCGACTGATAAAGACTTTTTAAGATGCTGATATTAAATTGATATTTAAAAGTCCAATATCCTGGGAAATATCAGCTGATAGTTGTTAAGTCCATGATTCAGACACATCAATCATGAACAGATGTCTCATTTGTTTCGTGTAGTTACTTGTTTCCACAGTGCGTGTCAGGTACTTCAAACATGTGTATTGCCAGCAGGGAAGTTCCAGAGGGCCCACTGGTGGGCAAACTTTGTACCATCAACACTTATAACACTCAATATCAGTCATAAATTACAGATGGCAAACTGAATGTAATGACTAATAGAAAAATAAGACCAGCCACTAAAGGATTTTTAAGAACAACACCGATAGAAGTATTTGGTGATTTAAAAAAACAGATATTCTGATAAACCCACAGATATTTTTTCTTTTGACCTAACATTTGTGACCGTAATAAATTGACTTGTTTAAGGTCTACCTTAACTAGATGTTGCAAAGTCCTGTGCGTTGGAAGTGCCAACTGGAGGGCAAGCTATGCAACATTAACACTCACCTTAATATTTTTTTAATATATGATCTATGGTTTCTGAAAACAATGTGCACAGTTTTGCTACGTTTTTTTTTTTTTGGGGGGATTATGCGACATACTAGCCAACATCAGCCAACAGGTTAGCACCTCTGACGCCACCTCAGCTACCTTTGCTACTAAATACTTAAGGATTCCTAAAATATTTGTTTCATTGGTCCAACTTTTGCCTCACATAATTATTCCAATGATAAATTTGTTTTGAATGATACACATGAAATTTGACACCTTAAACATAATGGGGGGGGGGGCAATGTCAGACTCTGTGACTTAGAAATTGAACATATGCCCCATGCAGACCCTCTGGTGTACCAAGTGTTGCGCCACCTCACATGTTCTACTGACCTCAGGTTGGCTAAAAATTACAAGGGGGCGGGAGCCCAGCAGTGAGTGGTCAGATGGTTCAGCATGCAGCTGTCGTTCTAAGACTTGCTGGGCTGTGACTGTCATTTCCCCTGACTGGTAGAGCTAAGGGGGAGATCATGAGTGGGGCGGTTTAACTCATGGGATAAGGTGGGAGGGGGGGGGGGGCACTGTGCGACTCACCAGAGAGGACTTGATGCTTCCATTCAACCAGAAGCCAACCAAGAAACACTCTCAAGGCCACCAGGAATAAAGAGGAATCTCACTGAAGACTTTCACACAATGCTGAGTGAATGCGTTACACACTTCTGGGAACTGGTTACAAAAGTTTGAAAAGTCAGAGAAGACCACGAAAAGAAGGGGGAGAAGCAACCGTCACTTCTAACAGACAAGTCCAGGGAGCCGTTAATGCAACATGATCCAGTAGGTCTTGCCCTAAAAATACCTTCAGGCAGGAGAGCGGCAGCTATCTCTATCTGCTTAATTACCTGGTGATCAACAATTTCGTTTTCTTCTTCAAACAACAGCTGCGGTTAGAGAACAGCAATTCAAGGAGCACTTAATCTTATTGACGTGTTTCTAAAGTAAAAGTAAAATGAATTTATCTCTCCAATGTTCAAAAACATGAACGCCATGTTAGCTGTAATGTATGTGTGTATGTGTGTAACCTGTAGCCTCTAATGCCCTTTTAAGGCATGACTACGGCTTGCTAAGACAAGGCCCAGGTAGTGATATAATCATAAAGTCCAGGTAGACAGTTTTAGCCATGAGAAAAGCTGAGGTGCAAATGACCCTGAAAAAAGGGGCAGATGAAGCAGGGGCACCACCAAGTCCCATCATCCCCCCAAAACGGTCCAAAGCGAGCCCAGACCAAGTTGTCCCGGAACCTCAAGGACCTGGTTACCACACCCCAACCCCACCGGTTTTTACACGGAAAATGAGGAACGCTGCCGTGGGGACAGGCTGTGACATCCGTCTGAAGGTGACTGTGGCTGGAGATCCACAGCCTTCCCTGTATTGGTACCATAACGATGAACTCCTCAACATGGAGAACCAAGAGTACGGAGGGCTATGGATTAGGGATTGCAAACCGAGTGATGCTGGTCTCTACACCTGCATTGCCAACAATCACCTGGGAGAGGCTCGGAGCAGCGCTGTGCTTGCTGTACTGGATCTGGGTGAAGGTAATATCCATCTGTCTAAAGGTTTACTTCAGACTGAATAGCTTTTTCTGGATTCACTTTGCAGGTTTTGACATGTGAAAATCCACTAAAACATATTTTATACCACACTTTTCCAAAAGTACCCTTCAAATTAATTGGAAAAAACCCTCCAGTTTCCCCTTAAAAGTCCACTATGGTGCTTGATTGGTTCCTGAGCCTTTAGAATATCAGTAATCTCTATAAACAAGCATCTGCAAATGAATATGCAGAATATGAAAGCAAAGGACAAGGTTTTCATGACAAGAAGCTTTCATGATTTCCATTTGCAGTCTGATTATAGACCATCTTCCTCTGACCAGTCTGCAGCTAAACAGCGCACATGGAGAGCAAAATAGCAACTGCATTTGCTAAAAATCAATCTCAAATGTGTCCATGCAGCTTTTAAAAATGTAGCTGCACGTATTGATGCACGACTGATGGCAGAAGCAAATGTCTGAAAGTTATTTTTAATGGAAGCCAACAAATCTAGCTACAAACTTGTTGCTACGTGCTGCCCGTGACAAGTCAAAGCTTCAACAATTTTTCAATGCTGGTGGTGAAGTGTCAGTCATCGTATACATCCATGTTTTGCACATGTACACAAGGACAGGGATGACGTGCTAGAGCAGCCGCTGATCCGTCTGTGAATCTATTCCACCAGGGTTGGAGTTGCAGTTAATATTCCAAAAAGGATGCAAGTTGCTCCATGGGCTTCATTGTCACAAGATCATTATTATAGCTCACCGTTCCTTTCAATGTTAAATCAGTTTATATCATTATCATTTCACTCAAGGTCAGTGCATGGCACTGTGATCGAAGCTGAGATTGAGGCAAAACACCTAAAATATAATCGCAAAATCAGATAATAAAGAATAAACTTATACGCACAAACAGCCAAATGCGGTGTGTGCTTGCAAAGCATATTGTTTTTCTTCGATGTTCTGTCCTGCTGAAGCGTGCAGTAAGATACAAGTATAGTCTCCCTGTGTGGTGCATTGTTGTTTGAGAAAAGCATGTAGTGGAAAAGCTGGATTTCCACCATGCATTCTGAAAATAAACCACCCTTAAGCCAGCCGCTGCTTTTGACCGATTTAGCTGAGGTGAGTCCCTGAGAATGCATTACAGTTAGATTCCTCAATGTCTAACTGGAGACGCTCCGGAGGCCGGTGCAATGCATTCTTATCAACAAAAACCTCTTCTCATGCTTCTTGTCATCCCCGTCACTGATCTAAATTCAGCTCACCTGAGTGCTTTGACCACCTCAGCTGCTTTGAAAAATGGCATTAGCGGCTCCTCAAATTTGCCCTTCATATATCAGCCCCAGCATTTGTCATTGTTCTGCAGTGCTCAGCGCCAGTGTGTAGGGAAACTCTTGCTTAAGTTTCTAACTGCCCTTTCCTGCTGTTAGAATATATTACATGTGGCATGCATTTACGTGGATACACTGTACTCACTCAAACATCACTAAAGTTTGGAAGATTGAAAGTGTTTTCTGGTGGGAAAAGGGACTGGGTCCTTATATAACAGTTTTTCCTCGTATCAAAGAACAAGAGAGATTGTGCAAGCCTAGGACAAAAAAATGGGTTCTAAAAGAGTGGTGAAGTCTGCAAACTGGACAGCTGATCACAAGAATTGTTTGTAGTGTAGGCAGCAAAAAAATACTGCAGCGTATAACATTTCCTTTCCTACATAAATATTGAATGCTTGGACACTGTCCACAAAAAGATACACAAAATTGCGCAACAGGATCTCACAACCCGGCTGTTAAACTAAACAAGTCTTGGTTGAGTCTCAATTTCTGTTTGATTGTTGGAAAAAATATAATTGGCCTTTCGTTTTCAAAATCCAGAAACCGCACATTAATCTGCAACATCATACGATATATCGCAGAAAAAACAAACCAGTGTCACCACCTCATTAACAAACTGTATGTATCAGAGAAACCAACACATTTAGAGATAAATAATGACCATAATGCAGAAGTCCTATTACATCCCTATCACATGATACAGTATGACAATGTTTACAGCAATCACATTGCAAAAAATGTGCTTTCATGTAAGCAGGCAACACAATATTCACATGAATGTTCATGTTTCATGTGATCAGTTTATCAATTGTGGAACCGTTAGCTGGACGAGAGCTTTGTCAGCATTTACAGCCTGTGAGGACTAAACAAGTCCTGTGCTGCTGGGCTTTTTATGCTGGGAAGTTTTCATTTGTCGCTCCATTTTAACCTTCACTTTGATTCAGCTCTCTTCTTCTCTACCATGTTCGTAGTCTACAGCTGTCCCATCACTCAATGATCCGGCCTGAACCTTTTCCCTCTCTCTTTCTCTCCCTCTCCCACCTCTTCCTCCGTCTTTGAAAATGTCTCTCTGTCCCGCCCCCCTTGTCCACCAACTCTCCCTAGTTATTTATACAGTGGAATGTGCCAGGCCTTAGATTTTTCTGATGTTAGCAGGCCAGCGTCTCTCCTGTTACACAGGAAGACATCACTGCTAATTTTAGCCCAGCCCTGCATGACCCACCAACACACGCACACTGATCAGGAAAAGGTACGCGTTTGAATCCACATCATCTAAATATACAACCAAAAAACTGTCTGCCACATGCTGAATGATGTCATGCCTTTTTCCTTATTTAGTTTTTGCCTTTAATTAGGCAGTTGATTTATTGTATTTATTCAGTAGCTGCATATTTACACATCCAGACACGGGGCCACAATAGCATTGATTCGTGTATTTCTGGCCACCTGCTATTAAGCTCCTATTAGCTTAGTCATTGCCATCTCCAGTGTGAAACATCTGACTCTTAGCTGCTAACTTAGTCTGTCATTTGGTGCCAGGCAGGTCGTATCAAAGCTTTTTGGTTCTTTACACCTTTGCTATGAAACCAAACAATAAGCTGAAAGATGCTCGAAATATTTGCAGCGTTCTTTATTTTCTATTTTTGCTATTTTATACACAACACACATCTATTATCACCTTTTATGACAGTAAAGCAGCCAAACATTTGCTCTTTGACACATCCAGCAGATACAGAACATTAGCTTTCATTTTGATTTATGTCTCAGGAAGCAGGAAAAACACTAAAAACATAAGGTGAGTGAATCACTTTGGTCACTGGCTGATAGTGATTTGATTTAGAAAGGTGTAGTGCCTGTCTGAAGCTTAAATGATACTGCTTGGCACTGCCTACATCTGGGAACATTAGCTGTCGCCACAGAGTGTGACGGTGGCCTTTTTCCAGTATGTTTGGATAGTTTCCTCACCGTGTTGTCTTCCTCCTGGACCTTGAATGTGAGTGAACAGGTGGAGCCACAGTTACACTGTGGAAATCCCCTACAGCGCCGTGTTGCTTCATAAGTACATCAACAAATTATTGTGTTTTTCAATGGACAGAAGGGCAGGTAAGGGGTTTATATGAGCTGTAAATGGTTTAGAATATTGGAGTCTGTTTGGTCAGAGTTTTTGAGTGTGTCAGTGATGTCTTGTTTCCATCCAGCTCATAAGAAATACAGAAGGGCATCATGAGACGTAAATATGCACAAATGCTGATTTTTGTCCCAGGTCTTTAATTATTAAGGGTCACAGAGACTAGTGACGATCTTCTAAAGTGTGTTCCGAAAATGATCTCACTCATAACTATTCTGTCTGATAAAAAGGCTTTTACCAAATATTAATTGCAGTTTACTCATTTTATACACAGTCCAAGTATAAGCAGTATTAACATGAACAATATGGTCACAAGTAAATATCAAATTAAAACATCCTGAAGGTCAATTTTTGTAGTTTAAATTTTCTATACATGTGCAAATTGAAGTTAATGGAAACAAAGAATTAAAGCTTTAAACATAAACAAATAGCTAGTTCTCTGGATTTCACTGCAATGTGCAAAAATATACTAGAGTCCATAGTGCACCCTTTAAAGATTTTTCAAGAGTCAAAAACCAAACACAGCTACAAACCATAATTCAGTGAATACATAATCCAAACTATGAAATATAATGAAACTGTGATTTCCATGTTTGAACAGAAGAAGGTGAAGTGATGGATAAGCAAAAGAACTTAGCAACCATTAGGAATCCACACATTATGAAAAGAGCTTAAATAAACTGGTTACTAACGGTGCTGGTCACATGGCCTTGGATATGTACTGGTGACAGTTTTCTAAATCTGAATTCCAGATGACAAACTGAATATAATGACTAAGAGTAAAGACCAACCAGTACAGGATCTTTAAGACCAATACTGATACCAATATTTGATTATTTAAAAACCCCAAAACTGATACGTTATCCAATATTTTTTCTTTTATAAACATAAACATAAACAGATGTTGTGTGTTCTTCTGCACGTTGGTTATGAAAAGATGTTTTCTGCCTCAGAGCCTCCTTCTCATCAGCTCAAAACAGTCCGGCTGTTTTTCTCTGGCCTCTGGCATCAACAGGGTACTTTGCCCAGAGATCTGCCTCTTACTGGATATCTGCTCTCTGTGAATGCCAGACGTGGTTACATGGGGGAAAATTAAACAACCGTGCCATCTTCAGTCACTTAAATAACCTTTTACCCCATCCTGATGTACAGTTTGAACTTCAGTAAGCACTGAGTTGCTGCCATGTGATTGGCTGATTAGATATTTGCGTTAACAAACACGTGAACATGTGTTGCTAACAAAGTGACTTGTGACTGTACATTTACATAACTATTCTAGAATGAGCTGCAAAGCGGCCCATGATTTCATGTCATTAGAGCGTGAGGTTAACGTCGAAGTCACACATGATATTCAGCTGCCAAGGAAACGAAAAGGCCTGAGGTTACATAATCAACAGACCATGTAATTAAGCCCGAAAGGTGGCTCCAATAATGAAAGTGCTCACTACATTTGCTTTGCATTTGTGATCTGCAATCATTAGTAATTATATGAACTATTATCTTAGTAATATAGACTTTATTCTGCACTCTCACACTGTCATTTTGCTGAGAGTACTGTGTAATCATGTGTGAACTGAAATGTTATTTTAAGCATGTTTCTGTGTACTGATTTATTCTACTGTGCAAGCTGGTATTGTTTCAATTGATTCAAACTGTACTAAAATAGAATATTAACTGCAATTACTACGTCAAAACAATAAAGTATTATGAGCAGTTGAAATTGTCATGTGGAAAAACAACAATCTCTAGCAGTGAGCAAAGCTTGTGCAGTCAGTTAAAGCAGCCAGTAGGCTAACACATTTTCTGTGAGCTCGAACAGTGCTCCAGCAATGCAGAGGAGTGAGGAGGTCCCTTTTAGCTGTTGCGGCGATTCTCCCCCTCTCTTCCAACAACACAACATCGGCTCATTATACCCGTTGATGAAAAAGACACAGACACATGGGGAGGAAGGGAAACATGAAAAATGTCAACCAGTGCTGTAGAACACTGATCTCAAGAGGGCTGGATCACTCCCACTGGTTTTTCTGCCTATCGGTGTGCACTGCCTGTGGGGTGGAACGCAGCGGGGGAAGATGCTTACGCTGTCGCTGGCTATTGTTTGGACAGGGGGGCTCCCTCAGAGTGCATGATATGCATTCAACAGACATTTCCACCTGCGGACGGAGGTCTCTGCTCTGTGCTTTTCAGAAACGGATTCTCTCACAAGAGCTGCTGAGACTCTGACTTGTTACGTAATGGACCAAAGTGCCTTTTCTTTTCATTTTTCTTTCCGTTTTAGTGAGGAGCTTTTGTCTGCATGTTAGGAGAGTTACAATATGTAATAAGTTCAGTCTTTTTTTTTTATAGAAATTGCTCATGTTTTCTTAGAAAATTTGCTCAGTTAGGCGTGTAGTAATGGCTCGGAGCCCCCAGTGTATCTTGGGGAATACCCTGCTACTGTGTGTAAGCCAAGACAAAAAATACCTGTCGAGGACATACCAGCAGTGGCTATGAAAAAACATTCAGACCAAAGAACAAAACAGGCAAGTGCTATTTCAATTTATCTTTCTCTTCTTCCTGCAGTGATTTAACCTTCATCTGTGAATAGAGCATTAAAGCGCCGTAAAATATTTCATTTAAAATGCTGACACCAACATTTTATAAATATTACTGTTGAACTGACCACACTGTTGTTTCAGCTGACAGTGGCAGAGGCAATGGTGCTGCTTAACAGAGCTCACTCTGCAAGTCCTTAATTGAGAAGGAGCAGTGTTACTGTGAGCTATAACCAACTAGAAACTCAGTCAACCTCAAAGCTCTTCCGTAGCTTTGAACTTCAGAAAACTACAGGAGAGTCTCACTAAAAGTTTCACTAAAATTCTTCCATGCAGTACTGCGATGTTGAGAGGAAACTTCCAGAACTACTTGTTATACTTAAGGGCTCTTTGGTGTTATTTGGTGTGCACTTTTATGTCTATTTGTGCACCAGCAAACCGGTAGCAACTGTAACCCAGATGTAGGGGTGGCCATTAGGGGGCCACTACAAATATTGGGGTGGCACACCAAAAACAGAACAATGCAGGGGCGCAGCGGAGGGGAGGGGGTGACGATGTGAAATAATGAGACATACGAAGTGACACAATACGAATGACAAACATCATATATGCAGGAAGAAATAACAAGTTTGTTTCAACTCATTGTAGGGTGTCTTCCTCTCTCTTGCGTGCACGTTTATTTAAACTATTACCAACATAGGGTCTTGCCGAAAAAGGGGCAGTGGAAGGGCCAGCAGTTTTTTGGGGATGCCTGCTGGCCCCCCTGGCCCCCCTTGGTGACACCCCTGCCCAGACAATCATTTATATTCTACCTCCTCTAACAGATTTCACAGTGACACTAAAAATATTCTTGACAATTATTAAATTGGATTTTGGAAACTGTAAGTTAAGCTCTGGTTTTTTTTCTGAGTGACAGGCTCATGTACTGTACTGTTCTGAGACTACAGCATGATTGATAATACCCTGTGCAGTCAGTCACAGTGTTATTAACTGTCAGTTACTAAAAGAGTTATAAAATCACTGTCAGCAGGGATTTAATATTGTCTGCTTCTCATGTGCAACCAATCAGGGACTTCCTCGGCTTATTCATTTGTCTATCATCTAACTTAGGTTCACAGTTGATATTGGGTAAGAGGCACAGAGGAGAGGTTGCTAGTCCACCGCAGAGCCAACATAGAAAGACATCACTGCTCCACCTTGACTTCAAACAAGATATTATGACATGCTAATTTTATACTACAAGCTAGTTTTATAAGGAATGCAAAAAAATGATACTGGAGTATATTTTCGTAATAAAAATATCCCGATTATAATTCACATTCATTCAGTTATATTTAATTAAAACATAAGTGACTTACTGGAGTCACTGCATAATGACTCTTCATGGCATGGTGGCACTTATCAAATGAACGAGGCGAATTGAAAAGAAGTTAATTAACTTGGGATGAAGAAGAAGAAGCACAGAAAAGTGAATCTGAGACCTCATTGAACTGTCCCAAGATTAAGACTGAATGATAATGGTACAACACATACACTGATACCATAAAATGGGTAAATATCATTTCTGTGTTTTGTCATTTTGGGGTATATTTTATGGATAAGTGGAAGAGGATGGGTGGATAGAGGGATGGTATATTTTAGTGTTGTGAAGAATGATTATTGCCTTGCAATATATCAAAGAGGACAGGTGCTGAAGTTGTATTTCTCAACTTTGAGGTGAGCGATTAAAGTGTCAAAGAGAAGGATAGCATTGCTTAATATAATGACAGAGTACAAATACATTAATGTTACCTGAGCTCCTCAAACCTGGAATGTCTACAAAGGACCAAAGTCATAGTCGATGAATTGTTATTGAAATTAATACAGGAAAAAAATGTAATACTTACATTTTCAGTAGAGCTTCTCCAAAGGATACAGGAACATGTATTTCACATAAAAGGAAGTCCATATTTGCACCCTGTTATTATGTTTCCCTAGACCTAACAAACCATATAGTTTTATTTATTTATTTATTCAAGCCTAAACAAGCATCGCATGAGAAAGTTAGTTGACGTAAAGGGCACAGCAATAAATTTTCAATTATTTAATGTATGTTTGTGTAAATTTTCAGTAGTTTAGTCTTGGACAAAATCAGCGGATTCGAATGACTGCTTTGGAAAAATAATGTGTCACACTGAGAAATATGATGTTATACTGTGTAATAATACTCCGTACAATGTTGTGTCTGTGTGAAAGTGTTTTACTTTGAAATGTAAAATTATGTTATGTGATATTAATATTGCATGAATGTGCAGTGTAGCTAAATACAGATTAAATAGCTGTGAGTAGGACTCTAAGCTTTTCTGTGTAGTTTATAGCTGACTTTTTTCTGTCTGCTGATTTCAAACAAGCCTGTTTTTGAAAACATTTTTCCACCATTTCCATTGTGGCCAGCGTTACCCTGTTGTGTTCTTTTACTGCAAGAGAACAAGAGATAGCTTCTGTTATTTATTTATTTCATTTTTTTTTATAAGTGGTTCCACCTACTGTGAAGCAAACACCTCATGAGAGCTGCTGGGATGCCAGTGACTCAATACTGCTTTCTATTTTGAGTCCTACCAATGACTGAATTTTCTCTCAGCCTGTGAAGAACAGTCATATTTATCAGATAGTACAGCTGGAACAGTTTTTTAGGTTTAAAGAGGATACATTTCTGCTGAAAATATGAACACACTTGTAGTTATTTTCTTCTTGTATTCCCTTCCTTGAAATAAATTTGCTGATGTCGTTGAAGTAATTATGGGTGACAAGACTCAGCAACAATTCAGCTGTAACAAATTTAGTATATTCAGCTTAGCTGTGCTAATGAGACCCTGGGGGCGTCAACTCATCAAGTAGAACAACTACATATATTATGAAATTCAGTTAAGTGCCAAAGAAAATTTCAGTGGCATTACATAATTTCCTTTGGTATAAAGAAAGTATTCTGATTCAGATTGTTAGTCCCCCCACTTCACCCCCAAAAGGGGGTCAGGAAAATCACTTCAGTTTCTTTCACCAAGCATCTCCATAAAGTGAACTGAACATGATAAGGTGACGATATCCTGTCCACTGTCTGTTACATCTTTTTTTCCACTGCAGAAAGACAGTTTTCCATTGTTGCCAAACAACATCACAGATGGTGCCATGCTTCATTTAGTAAATAGTTTTAGATTGTCCTTACTTTTATTTTCTGCTTTTTTTTTTACAAGTATGCTTTCAAATGCACTTTTATTTTCTCACCAAATAATGTTCTTCACAAACTGGTCTAGTTGAAATGTGATTACATCACAAGTAATTTTCCATTTTTCCCATTTATTTTGTTTTATTTATTTCAGATTCTGAAACAACAGAAGATGAAGGTGGAGACCAATATGAGACCAAAGAAGATAGCGGGGATGTTGAGGACCAGGCTGTGCCTGCAGGTATGAACTGTTTCTGATTTCAGTCATTAATTTGCATCAGTGCTTACAGGATGGTACTGAGAATGGAGCTGAAGGCAATCACACAGTTTTCATTTCTATTGAAATATATATATTTGTATATATATATATTAGTGTACATTTTGTGTTGGAGGTATTGGCCAGCATCTTTCTGTCCTTCACTCTTTTGCTCTCCTTGTATGTCTGATCAGGGAAATAACTGTCTTTTTAGAACCTCAGTTCTCCACAGTGGTTACCAGCAGTGTTCTGTACAGATGGCAGAGCCTGCAGTGATACAGCAAGTCACTTCATCCAGTGTTTACATAGAAATATTATTTGGTGGAGATTTGAACATGAATTCCTGACCTAGAATTATTGCCATACAAATGTGTTAATGCATCTCTTCTTTCACACGAGACACAGTGATGGAAAAATGTGCCGAGGATGTCAGTAAAACACATGGACATGAAGATCACTCTAACAGGCAAGTACAAAACATACAGCATTGATGGTAACCCCAACAATTACAGTAAAAAGAACTTTGTGTGTTAACTATACTACTGGACTTGAATTCAGTGCTAAAACACAATAATGAGTAAGGTTGTAAATTAGCAACAGCTTCCTAATTTTAACAGATTTTTCCTCACATCCTCTATTTCAGGAGCCAGCCTGAGGATTTTTCAAGAGAATCTCCCACACAAGTTCTCCCACCCCCATCTCCAAGACTGGTCAAACGCACCTCCACCTCTCCAATGCCAAGTCGCTCTGGTTCAACTACTCCTCTTAGCTTGCGGAAGAAAATCGTTGTGCCAACTGAATACCAAGACACCGTGCCCGGGGAGTTTGAAGAAAAGGTTAAGCAGCCAAAATCTGTGTCCCAAAGTAACACCCAAGATTCCCGACCACAGACTCCACTGAGTGAATATTCCAAGAAAGAATTTACTCTTAGACCCTCTCCAAAGCTTACAAGGGCTAGTTCAAAGGTTTTTGAGAAGGTCCGTGACTTAGAGGAGCGGAGACGGAGTCTTGATATTCCAGAAGGTTCCATTTCGGGAAGATCCTGGGCAGGGTTCAATCGGGCTGGATCTGTGGATTCAGATGATGGAGGAAGCCGTTTGGGTATCTCTAGAGAAAGTTCAAGGGAAGATCTTAGGGAAGCTCTAAAAGAAGATGCTGCTGAACGAAGGTCTATGTTTAAACAGAGAGCAGCTTCGCTGGAAGAGAAACCTCGCTACTCTCAAAAAGTTCAGGACATTGAAAACAAGTTCACTGAGGAGCTCCAACGCATTAAAAAGCTTGTTGGTAAACCTCATCTGAAGAAATCGTTTTCAACCGAACAGCTAACCCTGAAGGTCAAGCAGCGCCAGCCTTTTAGGAAAATTGAACCTATTCCTCCTCAGGTCCTGCAAAAACTCCAAGAAAGGGAACGAGTCCAGTGGGCAAAAGAACAGAGAGAAAGGGAACTAAGTAAGCAACCGATGCAGCAACAGCAGCAAACACAACATGAGCAGAAATCTCAACCTCAAAAGACAGCAGACACTGGTTTAACAGCTGTACCAGTTAGTAGAGCTGGAGAAGTTGCAGGCACCCCAGAGTCAATGCAGTTATCTGACTTACCAGGACAACGATCGGTGAGAGAATTCAATAGAGTCAGTCCTGTTACAGAAATTATTCAACGATCATCATCACCAGCAATATATAATCAACACAGGGAAGATTCACCAAGCAGAAATGTTACAGAGATGACATTGCGCAAAGTTGAACGAAGGCCACCGAGTCCTCTTGTACAAAGGGTATCTCGAATGCAAGAATCCTCACACATCCAAGAGTCTCCTGTACAAACATCGCAAAAGGATGAGACTTCGGGGAGAAAGACACCAATAGAAGTTGCAGTAAGAAAAATTGAAAACAGACCTGAGAGTCCTCTGGTACAAAAAAGGCCCATCATTGTGCAAGATCTTGCCCCTTCAAAACCCCCAAGAATATCACCAAGCTCTCCAACAGAGGAGAAAATGAAAGTGGAACTTTCTAAACCAATCTCTAAGATTAAGGTACCTACAATTATTGTTGAAGATGAAAAAATGGAAGAGGATGTTCCTGTAAGCACAAGTGAGCCTAAACAGAAGCGTGCTGGTGCCAAAGAGGGACAACAGCAAAAGTCCAGAGGAAAGAACCGTCGTACACGACCCCTGTCTCCAGAGTTAGGTTAGATTTGTTCTGTTTCTTTTGTAAGCTTTTTTGTGGTAATGTCTAATAAAGTGACTTTCTCTGTCCTCTAGTGTAATTTTTCAATTTGAGCAAAGGAACAAAAATCACTTTAAGTTTGTCTCTTGTTAAAATGTGCAGATTCTTCAGATGATTCTTATGTGTCTGCCGGAGAAGACCCCATGGAGGCTCCTATGTTTGAGTTTCCCCTCCAGGATACTGTAGCATCTGCTGGTGCAGATGTACTGCTAAGAACTATAATTGCTGGAACCCCTAGCCCTGAAGGTAATTTGTTGTAATTTTTATTTCAACAGCAAAACCCTTAAAGGTAACTTTGAATCAGTTGATGGAGAGGTGGATTTATTTTGTTTTCTTCTCTGTTTAAGTCACCTGGACTAAAGACAACACTGAGGTCACTGGGATTGCAAATTATGCAGTCAAAGTGGAGGGTGAACGACATAGTCTTCTCATCAGATCAGCTAAAATAAGTGATGGGGGAAGATACTGTGTAACTGCTGTTAATCAGATGGGAAGAGCTTCAAGCAGTGCCACTCTTATAGTTAAAGCAGGTAAGTTTATGTTTTGGGACATGAGACCAAAAGCATCGCAAAGGCCTGTCTGACTGAGGCTTAAGGAACATCCATATCTATACATACATCCATAATCTCTTACCCAACGAAGCATGCAGCCTATCTAGGTGGACAATGAGCAAGTAGTGGGGTACACTCCGGACAGGTTGCCCGTCCATCACAGTGCTAACACTGACACAACTATTCATTCTCTCATTCACATTTAAAGCCAATTCAGAATCCCCTAATTAAACTAACATGCATTTCTTCGAACTGCAACAGGAAGCCAGAATATCTGGAGAAAACCAACACAGCTATTGGACGATTATACAAACTCCACACAGAAAGGCCACATCAGTTATTATATTAAACTTTTATTGTAGTCGCTCAGAAATTGAACAGGACATTTATCACTCCCCCTACACTAGTATAATATGCAGCCTAATCAAAAAAATGGTAAATGTACTAAGCAGTAATTTCCAGTTTACAGTATTCATTTTCAGAGGCCATTTTTGTCGTCTTAAAAATCATCTCGTAGTCTCTTCCCACGTTGGCATTGTATTTCTCTCCTGGCTCCCTTGTCATTATCTCTCTCAGCGAAATGTGTGCGCCATATATTCCAGCTGAATAACCTCACTTATAGTTACCATGGAAACTCAGAGGCAAAACTGAACCTATAAAGTGCCCAATGAGGCTCAGTGGCTCCACTCACTGTGAATCCACCATTGTTTAGATTTCACATTTGGCATCTTAGGTTCTAAATGTGTTTTAAACAGGAGGATTGTTTTATTCAATATGTGAACTCTTTTAAATCCTCATGTACTCTTTCAGTTTTGCTCTCAGCAAAAAATAAATAAATAAATGTATAAATGGGACTTGATTGTTAAAAAAGGTATCAAGGTACGACAATGATTATAATAGTACAATTTCTGGCTTTGCAGATTCTGTGCAGGAACCAAAGGGAAACTTGGGTGTTCCTATGGATATCAGCAGCCCTATTACATCTGATGAAGAGTATCTCAGCCCCATGGAAGAAGTCATGGACTTTGGGGGGCCAGAGCCAAGGCGAACTATTGACACACATTTTAGGAAACCCCCTGCATTCTTGGTGAGACTGTGCAGGGTTCATTGGATAAATCTACTTAATTAACTTTGCCCTTTAGTGTGACCATAGTATGTTAATCGAACAGTGGCAACAATACTGCATGGAAATATCTTCCATACTAAGCATTCTATCAGTATTAATTTTCCCTTAATAAATGTATTATCTGCTGTGTGGTCACTCCATCAACACATCTCTCATAAAACTTACAGGTGAAATGCATCTCTAAGCGTCTAACTTGCATTAAATTTTAAACAGGTAACAATGAGTGATCAAGCTGTCATTGAGGGACAGGAAGTCACCATGTCTGTCCGAATAAGTGGACAACCCAAACCTATGCTGTATTGGTAGGTCCCCCCCTCACTTCATCAGTCTACTTAAACTCATTGCTTCCATAAGATATGGACAGCACAAACCATGAGGAAACATGAATGCATAGTTTGTTTTTGAGCATGGTCCTTTAATTCATTAAAGGAGGTGGAAACTTAAAGTTTTAAAGTCAAAACTTTTAAATTGATTTTTTTATTGCATGTGATGCTTTTGCATACCCCCATGCTTAATCAGTGAAGTGATCTTACGATGTAGAGATGAGATCATTTCCTTTTCCTGTTGCAACTTTAACTTGGTGATACTTTTCTTCATAAGAGTAGTCACTGTAGTTGGTTTTAAGTTAGTCTCATATAGCTGCAAATGCAAAAGTTATATCAAAGTAAAGCACAAAAAAGGAAATAAATGTACAAATAAATTTTAGAGCTAAAATATGGTATCCAAATATATGATTTAATTGAAAATAGCACTCTCTGTAAATGTGTTTTAATAGAAAAGTGACAGCACAACAGTTAAAAAAGAGAAAATTACATACTGCTTTTGGTCTTTTTGTGGGGTTCTTTTAATGCTAAATTTAACATTACGGCTAATAATGCCAGTCTTATTTTTTTAATGTAGCTGACAATAAGCGGCTGAGTCATTCATGCAGGTTTTGTCATAAGAGTTAGTCATGAATCTAAAGAGACAATAGCAGAAAAGACAATGTATTCCACCCCCTAATGTGGTGGGACAAAACGTGTGCTTGACCATCCTTTATTGAAAAACTGAAATACAGTGTATGAGTAATTTACCTCTTGTTGAAAAATATAGAAACAATTGGTCCCATGTGCTCTTGTAGGCTGAGGGACAGAGTGACGGTAAAAACAGGCCCACGTCACATTGTACGTGAGATGAAGGATGACGCCTTTGAAATGACAATCAAGTCGGCAGTGAAGTCGGACTCTGGGATTTACACTTGTAGGATTATTAATGAGTATGGGACGAAGCAGTGTGAAGCAAAGCTGGAGGTGAAAGGTATGTGTTTTTCTGCTTGTTTAAGAATGCATAAATCGACATTTCGCTCTTGTTCACCGATTAATTATGTCCGTGTCAGTTTTGGGGAAGTAATTTTGTTCTACATTGTAATGAAATGCCTCCAATTCCTTTACCATAGTTCCACGTGACTAAAAACATAAACAGAGGGCTGGAACTACTTCACAACATCACCTTTTTTGTATCACTTAACAGCAATCTTCAGAAAATGTACTTTATTTATATCCAGCACCACCAGTGGAGCCAGGTCTCGCAGTTATCCGGGCAGTCAGGGATATCACAGCCAAGGCTGGAGAGACTGTTTTGTTTGAGTGTCACGTCATTGGACCAAAGGACACGGATGTGGACTGGCTTGCAGATGGGAAACTGATCCAGCCAGCATTGCTCAATTGTAAAATGCACTTTGATGGAAGAAAGTGCCGCCTGCTGCTTAACTCTGTACATGAAGATGACAGCGGAACATACATGTGCAAACTCAGCACAGCTAAAGGTAAGTGTCAAGGATATATCCCACATGCATGATGCAAAACTTGAAGAAGTATATTTATCACTTCTAACTCGTTTCTACTTAAGAGATATTTTTTTCATTTTTTAGAGGAAGTGACCTCATGTGGCAAACTCAAAGTCATCCCCTCCCTCGAACCTCTCTTTACTCGCAATTTGGATGTTTTGGAAGTAATTGAGGGGCGCAACGCTCGATTTGACTGCAAAGTCAGTGGGACGCCACCTCCTAAAGTCACCTGGAGCCACTTTGGTAGGAACATACTTATACTCTTCTAGGTTGATGACGCTGTCACTTATACACACACTCCTTCTGTGGGCAGTGCAATAACCCCTGACTTCATTTCACCCTAACTGGTCGCAGCAGATGGCCCCGCCCCTCCCTGAGCCTGGTTCTGCCAGAGGTTTCTTCCTGTTAAAAGGGAGTTTTTCCCTCCACTGTCACCAAAGTGCTTGCTCACAGGGGTCATGTGATTGTTGGAGTGTTCTCTTTTTTCTTTGTATCACTGAATTTCACTGCCAACTGACGATTTTAGCCTTATTTCTTAATCTGATGGTAAATCAGACATAAAATCAACTGTCAAGTTTTAATTAAATTGTCGCTTAATAGCAAGCAAAAAGTGAAACTTTTTTGGAACATCTAATTAATTATAAACACAAAATCTCTTACTGACTTTTGTATTCTTTATCATTTGGTGTTTTTAATTATCTCTGATCAATCACTTATCTTTAAAGTTTTACTGGGTAAACTTCTAGCTTATCTTACTTATGCTCCTCCAATATAAAACCATATGGATATGTTTTCCTTTTTCCTTTAGATCATTTACTTACAGAAAGTGAGGACATTCGTATTCTTCAGGAGGGTGGCCGCCATTCTCTCGTCATTTCTCATGTGACCAGCGATGATGAGGGTTTTTACACTGTCAGAGCCCATAACAGTCACGGTGAGGCAGAGAGCTCTGCTGAACTTTACATACAGGAGCCACGTCCAGCCATCTCCTCACAGATGTAAGAATGTTTGATTTTCTCTGGATCACGTGTGCTTTTTGAAATTCCGCTTGAGCTCCCAGTGGTGTTCATTGTTACCTATCCAATTCTTCTTCTCATCACTTCAGGGCTAAATTGGAGAAAATGCCCTCCATACCTGAAGAGCCAGAGGTCCCAGAGAATGAGGTGGAGCGTTTCACCATGCCTGACTTCATCAAACCCCTTTATGACCTGGATGTGATTGAGGGAAAAGAGGCTGTGCTCAAATGCAAAGTGGCTGGTTTGCCGTATCCAACTATCGCCTGGTTCCACAATGGAAAGAGGATTGAAAGCACAGAGGACAGAAAGATGACACAGTGTAAGTTTTGCAGAATGGATTTATATTCATCTGATATTTATTTCCATCCTTTGTATGGAAATTCCTTTATGTATGATTTTCTTTTCAGCAAACGCAAACAAATATTTTTTTTATTACTTCATTTAAAAAAATAACTGCTTGTATTATCAGGTACAATAACCATTACTGATCTAGCGGTAATAATCTGAACCAAATACTTCTTTATTGAGGAAGTGATTTTATCATTCTCTTTTTGCCCTGTTTGCTTCTTCATTGCCAGGATCATTGCGACAGTTACTTCTGTGCTTCAGCAGCAAGTCATATCAACTACCTTTAATCTACAAAGACCAATTTTCAAAAACGAGGGTGCTGTCCTCTTTCTTGTTGCGTGGAGCAAAAGTACACAGAATTTCATTGTGAGATCAGGGTTTAATTAAATACAGAGAGTGTCGTTATTCTATAGCTGCTACACTGAGCACTTACACCCCTGAATGAATCCACACTGCCTCAGTCTTCCTTGTCTGTGTCGTGTAAAACCGAGTAAGCCAAGCCGCTTTCTCCTGTTGCAGTTCGTGATGTTCACAGCCTGGTCATCCGCTCTGTGTGCCATGCCCACGGTGGTGTCTACAAGAGTGTCATCTCTAACAAAGTTGGGAAGGCCACCTGCTATGCTCATCTCTATGTTACAGGTAATTTTTTTTTCGTCTTCCTCAAGTGCTTTGAGGAAACTCTCATTCTGATTTGATGCTATATAAATAAAATTGAACTGAATTGAACGCTCTGGAGAAAGAAACATGTTTTGATTACACAACCGTACTCAAGTACACCTTATAGATTGATGCTGCCCCATGCCGCACCACACCAGAGAAAAATACAGCTGCCTAAATCCATTGTCATTTTCAGACATCCTCCCTGACCCACCTGATGGGACTCCAGTCATAGAATCCATTACTGGCAAAACCATCACCTTGAGCTGGAAGAAACCAAGGAGGCTGGACCCTTCCATTGGTAAGCAAAAACATTGTCACATGTGTTATATTCAAGAGACAAAACAATATATTCCTTATTCTTAAGTTATTTATTGTTTTACACATTTAATGCAGAACATTCTCTAAGGTCTCTTTCAGACATGCATTTTAAAATATTTGTGTCTATCTCATCTTTCCATGAAAGTCTGACAGATTGTAATCTATCGCTTTCAACATGGAACAGATCTGAGCTGAGGGCCATTTGATCATAGACTGAATGTAAAAGATGGACCTTGCTTCTAGGTCTAAAAAGTAAAGCCAGTGCATTCTTTCTAATGTCCAGCAGAGGGCAACAGTTCTGGTTCCAAAAAAACACTGGGTTGTCTAAAACAGTGGTCCCCAACCCCCGGGCCACGGACCGGTACTGGTCGGTGAGTCGTTTGGTACCGGGCTGCGAAAGTTGAGGCTCGGTTGTGAAATTTATGGTTTTTATCAGTTTTTCCATGAAGGGCCATGAAAATATTGTCGGACATAAATGTTCCGTGGTGCAAAAAAGGTTGGGGGCTGTTGGTCCAAAAGACTATGAGCAAATTATCCCATTTCTCAGTTTCTCTGTTTTATGACCTCAGTATAAGATTTACATGATGTGTTTACGGTCTCATTTGCTACTTTTCTGTCTTAATAATAATAATAATAATAATAATAATAATATTAATACATTTTATTTAAAAGTGCCTTTCAGAACACTCAAGGACACTGTACACAGCAGAACAAAGCAAGCATAAAAACAGGCAGTTTACAAAATCATAAAACATAAAAATAAAATAGGAGAAGGGAAAAGGTTATGTTGGATAAGCTATCAAGCTAAGCTATTTTTTACTTAATGATTTTACTGATTTATTTATTTTATTATTTAAGTTTAAGTTTTCACAATATTCATTTTGTAAATTGTAGTCCCAAATGTGTCCGAATGAAAGAAAACAAAGTGTTTGACAAATGGCCAGGCTGTGAGTGTGATGTGTTCTTTCATTTCTGGGTAAGACTTACTCTTCTCTGGTTTTACAGCTGGGACACTGAAACAAGCAGCAGATTTCATTATGAAAAAACATCAAGAATAAATGCTAAAAATAACATACTGACACACTGTAAGGTGCTCCAGTTTTTACATGTTGTACTTTATGTACTTACTTCATATACTGCGTGATATAAAAAGGAATCATTGACCCAAAGCATTTTGAATCAAAAGCCTTTTTTTTCTTCCAGATCCCAGCTCTTTGATGTACGCCATCCAACAGCAAGCCTTAGGTTCCATCCAGTGGATCATCATAGCTTCAGGCCTGAAGGAGACAACTTACACCATCACAACACTCTCCAAAGGTGTGCGCTATGCTTTCAGGGTACTCACCATCACCTCCAAGGCTTTCAGCAAGCCCTCACCAGCTACTGACCCAGTGCAGCTCCTGGACAGAGGTAGGTTTGACTTTATAGATCATCCATTCATCCATCCATCCAGAACAAATCTGTTAAATATTACCTCTGTGGTTTATGTCTTCAGGTCCTTATGTGCAGGAGGCTCCAGTGATTATCGATAAGCCAGAAACTGTATATGTGATGGAAAACCAGTCGGTCACTATCTCAATGACTCTCAATCATGTTAATGCTTCAGTCATCTGGAAAAGGTTAGTTTCTGTCAATACACTTCATTTTGTTGTTTTTAGAAAAAGAGAAACTCAAGGAAATGAATGAGTTTTACTTTCAAATATATTCCTGACACATGAGAGAATCTAGTGCCGTTTGTCCCCTTTCTGACTTAGTACATAACAGGATACATGTACTGTTACTGGGAAGCATAAATACAGTATGACAGTATGCAAAGAGGCAGCTGCTTTATTCCCAGTGATTATCCAGGATTCCAGAGCAGTTAAGAAAGTCTATTATTATGTCCTGACTCAGTGACACTCTGCTGCCCTCCTTCCTATAAGTATCTGACCTGACTGAAAATGCTTTTGTTCCCAGGAGAGGAGTGGTCCTGGCCAACAAGCCAGGCCTATATGAGATGACAATGCCAGATGACGACCAGCACACGCTGAAGCTGCTGAAAGTGAAGAGCGCTGACATTGGAGAGATGGAGTTTGTGGCCTCCAATAAGTATGGCAGTGACAGCTGCAAATTCATTGTGGAGATGGCAGGTATAGATTTCAGGTAGACTGTGTGCATATAAATTATGAACATAGTCTCTGGGTTTAAAAGCAAAGCTTTTGTTGAAATGCAGTCTCTCTAATGGCCAGCAGGGGGCGACTGTTTCAAAAAGAAGTCGGATTGTTTAGAATTAAGGAAACTAGATTGCAGGACCTATGACTTCAGTTAACATGTTCCCTTAAGAGTTTATGTTTATAATGGGTTTATTCACTGGTGTTGATTCATTAGGTCTACAACATGATAATGATCTGAACTAGTGTCAAAAAGGAGGATGAAGTGTACTTTAGGGTGGACCTACTGTGAGTCCAGATCTCTGCTGTATCAGCATGAGTAGTCCCTCAGTTTCTCAGTCAGATCATCTCTGACATCTGCTTTCAGAATTCTAGTGATGGACATATTCGGAGACTAAGTACAAAATAACTGCAAATAATTGCCTCAAAATTAATTGAACTTTGTACTGTCATTACAGCTCCACCAACATTTGAGACCATTATGGAAGATTTGGATGTTTGTGCTGGGGATACCCCTCGCTTTGCTGTGGTTGTGGAGGGCAAACCCATCCCTGACATCTTGTGGTTCAAGGTTTCCATCCATTATAGTGTTTAATACAATGGCCCTGCATGACTAGTTATTCTTTACTGGTTTCTCTGTGCTGTTAACTAAATTAGTGAAATGGGAAATAACCATAAGAGTTTTTCGGGAGTTTTTAGCAAACGCAAGACGACCCGCTGTAAAACGTAGCATATTTGCTTTCAGAATGATATCCTGCTGTCAGAGAGCAGTCATTACACGTTTGTGTACGATGATAATGAATGCTCCCTGGTGGTTCTAAATGCTCGTCCGGAAGACTCTGGGGTTTACACCTGCACAGCAAGGAACTTAGCCGGATCTGTATCCTGTAAAGCTGAACTCACCGTTCATGAAGGTAAGAAGCCAGTCTGTCTGTCTGAGGTGTCAAAGGCTCTTGAATGAACAAATTGATGGAACTCATTTAATCTTTTATCTTTGCTGTAGCTAAAAGTAAAGAAGATCCCATCGACGATGAGGAAACTATTCTAAGGAAAATGCGCCGACTGACTGATTACTATGACATCCACAAGGAAATTGGAAGGTAAATCGGTTTTAAGAAAAGATCCCACAGCTGATGTGCACTGTTACTTGACAGTCTTTTTTCAACTAATAAGAAATTATGAAACTGATGAACTGTTTCTCCAGAGGTGCTTTTTCCTATGTGAAACGTGCGACCCAGAAGGCAGACAAGATGGAGCACGCTGCAAAGTTTATTTCCACGCGGGCCAAGAAGAAGACATCCGCTCTGAGAGAGATGAAGCTGCTTTCCAAGCTGGACCACGAGAGAGTGCTTTACTTTCATGATGCCTTTGAGAAGAAGAATGCTGTTGTCATCATCACTGAAATGTATCCACATTTAAAAGCAGTCAGAAAACAAACCTTCTGATGCTGAGTACTCAGTTAGCCTTAGTATAATATACCAGGTTTATGTTAAAAGAATATTTTAATATTGAATGCGTTATAACCAGTGATTGGAATAACTGGTAACGGCGTTACTTTTTTCAGTAACGAGTAATCTAACTAATTACTATTCCTATCGTTACAACTCCGTTACCATTACTAACAAGAAAATGCGGTGCGGTCGCGTTACTATTTTTCAACAAACAGACGGTTGAAGCTGCCTTCAGCTTACCGCATCTTATATCAGTTGCACGGAAGTAGCTGTAAGTAATTTGGGCCCTACAGCTTTCAGCAGCTGCGCGCGCTCCCGTGGGCGGCAATCACTTTCTCGCACAACAATCGCATGAGTGCTGCTGTTTGACTGAGGAAGAGTATAATAGTCATGGTAAGCCAATCACATGACCGCTTTAAGATGACAAAGCAACAAGGTGATATATACCAGTTTTTAAATTGTGTTGATAGGCCACGTAAAACCAGAGTCATGATAAACAATATATACGCGGCGTTTTTATCTCAATAGTTTCGTCACGTTTGCTGTCTAAGGACAGCGCAGCAAGCGCTCTCTGCTTATGAGCAAAAACAAACAAACAAAAACACAGGGGAAAAACAGAGAGAGCGAGTTTTGAGATGTGAGAGATTTGTGACGTTTAGCGTGTTTGGAGTGTGCAGTTAATGTGTTGTCTTGTGTAGTTAGTGTGTAGTGTTGTGGATAGTTTTGTGTTGTGTGTCAGAACAATGAGGCGACTGCTGTCTCCAGGTAGAAACAGGAGTGATACACCTGCTGCTGTCACACCTGCAGGTATCAGGCTGTGATGTTCTCCTTTATAGTGGACAAAAATATTTGGAGTGGCACAAATAATTTGTGTGGCATCTTATTGAATGCAGAACAGCTGATTGTTCTATAAATAGTTTGAAATGGTTATAAAGAAAAAGGGTAAAAGGTAAATGGCTGCAAATAACTTTGTTGTTTGCAAAACTTGTGCATTTTAAAATTGACAATTTATATTTGCATTTAAAATTATGAAATATGATTCAATAAACATGTTTGTGGTTGTTACAGTAAAAAATAGAACTTTTTTCTACTCTGATTTTATGTTTTTTGTCTGATTCTAGATCAGTTGTGTTAATAAAGTACGTCAAAATGAAAACATGACTGTAAATTCAGACACGTGAGGTTGTGCTGAAAAGAATGATACCAAACAAGGCAAAGTAAACAGTTTTTAAAGGTGAAATGTGGAGGAAACATCAAAAGTAGTTAAAAATGGCCAATTATACCCTGGACCCCAGAGGGTTAAACATTTTTTTAAGTAACACTATAGTTACTTTTTAAGTAATTAATTACTTTTAGAATCTTGTAACTCAGTTACTAACTCAGTTACTTTTTTGAAGAAGTACCTAGTAACTATAATTAATCACTTTTTGAAAGTAACTTGCCCAACACTGGTTATAACATAATAAATCATTTGTTACAAAGTGCATTTAATTTAACAAAAAGAAATGCCTTAACTGATCGTTAAAGATGCCACGAGGAGCTGCTTGACAGATTTACAAGAAAATCGACAGTAATGGAGTCTGATGTAAGGATCCCAATTTTTCACTAACTAAATACTACTTTTATCTATATTTTCTTATTATCTGATCAAAAAAATCTTCTGGTTTTTTTTTTTTTGTTTGTTTTGTTTTGTTTTGGACCATCAGGTTCGTTCATGTATTAGACAACTTCTTGAAGGATTGGACTACCTTCATCATTCGAACATCATACACCTGGACATCAAGGTAGATAAATAAGGGTACTCATTGTATTCTTCCATCATCTTGTGTGTCAGAAGGTTATTTTTAAATGATCATATCAGTTGCACTTTCATAGCAGACAGTGGGTTAGATATTATTTCCTAATTCTCTCATCAGCCTGAAAACGTCCTCATGGCGGACCCCCATGGTGATCAAATCCGACTTTGTGATTTTGGCAACGCGGTGGAGATCACACCTGATGATGCTCAATACTGCAAATATGGCACACCAGAATTTGTTGCACCAGAAATTGTCAATCAGAGCCCCGTGTCAAAAGCAACAGATATATGGTATGACTCAGTCACACTACACTAAAAAATAGGACAGAACCTTCCATGCGATTAGTGAAAATCAGAGGTAGCCCAATGATTGCACTGATTTGTTATGTATTTATTTTTTGTTGAAACCCAGTTGCAATTAGTTGCAGTGACCAGCTGGTCGCCCAGAGGCTGAACGTGCAACGCCCTCAGTCTCTGGTCAACCACTTATTTCTGTCCTGGTGGGTAGCAACCTGTCTCCAAGTAATCACAGTCTGACTCTGGCTAACTGATATCCCTCTCTCACAGATGGCCAAAGTTTTGCAAATAGCAGCTATCTAGTTTAAAAGAAAAATAGACACATTGTCAACACATTTCAGTTGATCTGAGACTGTCTGTACTGATGAGTGCAACTTGTCTGTGACGCATTTTCTTGCAACAGCGGACTACGCTCAACAGGTTGCCAGCTGGTTCTATTCTGGTTTTATTTTCTAAATAAGACCCCAACTCTGCCTTGCTTTTGAACCCTATATTTGATTTAAAACAGTAAATTTAAAAAAGAAAACAAAGTTGCCAATTCCCTACGTCATTTTGTTGCCATCTTGCAACAACTAAATCACTATTTGTGAAGGAATTTTTACATTTTTGTTTCACATTTATGAGGTTCTGGGAGAACTCTGAATTGAATTTCCTCCTGGGACTTTCTGTCTATGTTGACTGCAACAGTTTAGCAGTTTTGGAGGATTTATCACAGTTGTTTGTGAAGTTAGCACAAACACATTGCATTTAATTTCCAGCTTGACTGCATTCAATTGAAAACTAATAGCAGATAGAGGGCAGACTGATTCTTTCTTATTGCTGTTTTCTTTTGCTTTTAAGACAGCAGCTGTATGTGAGTAGTTGTACACCTGGTCCAAAAGCAGTTTCAAAGCCAATAAGATCATGGTGGTTCCAGTAATTTTGGTCATTCTGCTGTTTTCCCTAATCTGACTATCACAGTAGAAAAGCTTTAAAATACAGTACTTACAAATATTTGTTAATGTCCTGATCTTAAACACTGTATTTTTTCTTTACTTTTCTAGGCCTGTTGGAGTAATAGCATATCTGTGGTAAGGACATTTTTCATTAGTTTCAATTTTCCATAATGCTAAAAACCTTTTTCAGTGTGTTGGTCAGGACTACATCTAAGTTTCTTATTAAGTTTGTTATTATTAAATGCTATTATTTCTCTTGTCAGTCTCACCGGTGTATCTCCATTTGCTGGCGAGAATGATCGCAGCTCTGTACTGAACATCAGAAACTATAACGTGGCTTTTGAGGAGGGCATGTTTGCCGATCTTTGCCGAGAAGCTAAAGGGTTCATCATAAAGCTGCTGGTGGCTGACAGACTGTGAGTAACACCGCTGTATCTCTTTTAGTCCAAGTTTCAATACTTGCAAACAGTTATGTGTCAACCACAGTAAAATCCTGACTTGATGGATAACTGTCATCAGTTATTATGTATCATCGAATGTCATACATCAAATATAATAATTTATGAAAACAGTCATATCCAAGTCAACAACACTGAGTTAATGATCAGAAGTATAAAGATTTGTCATTACATATTATTTTTATTCACTATACTGAGCTTGAATTTAATAAAATTAAAATCAAAGATTTTTGTTTCAGCATTTCCAGAATTTTGTCTGATACTTATTTATCACATAGCCTATCGCAGATTTATTTATTTTCAGTTTTCATATTTGTTTTATCATTTTAGACGACCAGACACCCAGGAATGTCTCAGACACCCCTGGTTCAAGGTATGAATAAGTGATATCCATTTGGCAATTCTTAGTAAAGTCCCATTTCTCATTTATTTGTTTTAAATTTCATGTCCATTTATTGTACAGACCCTTAGTAAGGGGAAGGCCATAAGTACAGAGGCCTTAAAGAAATTTGTATCTCGCAGGAGGTGGCAGGTGAGATGGGTTGTAATTCTTTATTACTGCATGTTGCAAGGTCACATTGTGGTACTTATTTTGTCACATTTTCCTTTTTTTAGCGTTCTCTGATCAGCTATAAATCAAAAATGGTCATGAGGTCCATACCCGAATTGCTAAATGATTCCTCCAGCCATGTTTCCATCGCAATTCCCAGGCACCTTAAAGAGGGTTCGCCACCACCATCATCTTCCTCTGATTCTGATGAGGACATAGATGAACTACCTTTTATTCCAATGCCACTTAACATGGACTTCTCTGGATCAAGGATGTCACTGAATGACATTCAGACCGATGAGCAGGAGGCAGGGAAGCAGAACGGAGCAAGTACCTGGTCTGGGTCTTCTGTTCAAGGCCAGGAGGCAATGGAGTGTGATCCTAAAGAAATGGATAAAGAAGGACTTGAAGTGGGAGGCAAAGGCCGCCTGAGGAAAAGATCATCACAACCCAATGAAAAGGGTTCTTCAGATGAGGAAGAATCACCTGCTGAATTGCCCCAAAAATCAGAGCTGTCTAGAAAACCACTGAGACGGGGTTCAAGCATGGAGTCAGACAAACCAGAAGGTGGACGACGAAGAGGAGAGCTAAGGCGTGGTGGCTCAGCTGATAGTGCATTGATGCTTCGGATTACACCAGAAGAAGCACCTGGAGAAGGAAGTCAAGATGATGGCAGAAGAGTTCTGAAGAAAGCTGTCTCGATGGAACTACCAAAAAGGAGCACCAGCCCAGGAACTGCCAAGATGAGCCAAGAAGACTATGCTCTCAAACTGGAGCTGATGAGGCAACGACTGCTTCGTGGTGGCTCTGTGGACAACAAGATGAGTGGACTGAGAGGACCTCTGTTGGAAACATTAGGAATGGGAGATGAAAAACGTGCAGTGTCCTCAGATCGGTATTCTCGTACAGTCCGTTTGGGCCCACCTCCACTAACAAGAGCTGCATCCAGTGATTTCCCAAGGGATGAAGTTCCTAAACCAAAAGTTTTGCGCAAAAGCACTTCTTTCAGTCAGGGGGATTCAGAACCCATACCTTTGCACCGCCGTTCAGGAGCGCCTCTGGAGATTCCCTTGGCACAGATAGAAGAGAGAAGGCTCAAAGAAGCTATATCTATGTCATCTCTAACAGAGCAAACCAAGCTAGACTCCCGCCCAGTGACTCCCAGGGAGCCTTCACCAAAACCGCCAACACCAGAGTCTGTTTTGCAGGAAAGTCCAACCAAAACTGAGAGTGAGGAATCGTTTATGGAAAAAGAGATAAAGCCAGATGAGACTATAAGTGAAAAGATGGAAGGGCTGACCACAGATAGCAATTTTGATGAGAGATCAAGCACCAGTGGATTCTCAGAGAAGGACATGAGTATTTCAGAAGAACCAATGATGGAATCAGAGTCTGTAGGTCAGAGAATTCCTACACCTCCTTCTATGGTCCAAAGTCCTGCATTAGAAGAGAAAATGGAAGAGGAAGAAGAGGGAGAAAAGAAGCATGAAGAAAAGGAAGAGTTAATGAAAGAAGAAGAGGAAAGAGTTGATACTGTCACTGAATCAAACACTAAGGAAAACGTAAAAGATGTTATAGAACATATAGAAGAGAAAGTAACTATCCCTGAGAAATCCCCTGAGGTGACAATAACCACAAGCTCATTTATGCTGAGACCAACACAAGAATATTCCACTTCCCCAGGAAAAGTTGTTTCAACGTATGCGACACCCTCGCTTCCTGCTCGAGTTGTTCTGCCAGATGGAAGGACTTCAGCATATGCCAGTATAATGCAGACTATGATGGTCCCCACACTTCAGCCACTCAGTGAGCCACCGCTAGGCCCTTCTACACCTGTTGTTACTCCAACGATTTCATCATCCCCAGTATCAACGGGTATATCTTTCCCTGCCAGCTCTGAAATACCTGGTCCACCAAAGCCAGCCACCGTTTCAACCACTGAGCACCCTGCTGTATATTCCAGAGTAGCATCACCAGAGATGATAACAAAAGAACCCACTCCACCCAAGACTGTTACATATTCTTCAGCCCAAGAAGGGCTTTCAGCAGGAGCAGACCTACAGGATATCACCTCTGAAGAGGTCTTTGAGGCACGCTTTAAAAAACGTGAATCTTCTCTCACCAGAAGTCTGAAGTTTCTGTCACGCTCAAAGCAAGATGATGGATTACAAGCTGCTGCAGATTCTACAGAGAAAAGTGAAGAGATATACAGACCTGGGCCAACGGGTGCACCTTTAGAATTAAAACCAAGAAGACTTGAGGAGAAGTCAAAGTCAGTCCAGGATCTTCGTGAAGCTCAAAAGGACCAAGGCTTTATGAGAAGGCTCTCAATGCGCTTGAAGAGGACTCCATCAACAGAGCGCAAAGAGGAAATGATGAAGGAAGATGATTCTGTTGCCTCGAGACGTAGGCTTTCTTGGACTCTGGGCCGAAGAGGGTCTCAGGAGAAGAAAGAAGTAGAGATGTCAAGAATGGATGGGGGAACTGATAGATTGGTGGAAAATGATGAAAAAGAGATTAAGAAACCAAATGAATCTCCAGTGTTGGCAATGCGCAGGAAAATTGAATCAACAGTTGCTGGGATCTCTACAAGAATCCGCAGCTACTCAGAGGAGAGAAGAGCATCAGAAGACAAGGAACCCAAGAGGACACCCATTCTTTCCATGCTTCGTCGTTCAACATCAGAGAGCCGTGCAACGAAAGTTCCTCAGAACCAGCTAGCATCTCAGGCCACTAATGGTGCCTCAACCGAGTCTCTAGAGTCTATGTCCAGCCTAAAATCAGACACAGCGAAGGGTATGTCCAGTTACCTTTCCATTTTGAATCAATATTTTACCAGAGGACTATCTGTTGTACTTTTTTAAGAGTGATGTAATTTATGAAGCTTTTCTTTCCTATTTCTTTTCTTGTAGCAGGCTTGGAGGCTGAGCGCAGATCCCGCTGGGATCGATGGGGCCTGACTAGAGGGAGGCGAGATAAGACAGTATCACAGCCTGACATACCAACAGCAATCTCTCGAGATAGTAGTTCCTTACGTTCACGTCAATACTCTAAACTGGCTTCTGGTAAGTTATATAAGAGTGTGCATAAAGTATTTGGGTAAGGCAATGATGACATTTAGTATGGGCCTCCTTTTTATTTTAATAGGAAGACCACTTACTTATATGTAGCCCTTAAATACGAAGCTACAGCCAGCAGACACTTCACTTTCTTTACCAGACCAGAAATAAAACCAAACATCACCAGCAGAGAGTGGATCTGTGACATTATTGTCACCGTGCAATAGTGGTATTTTAGAATGTGACAGTTTCCATCTGCTTGGTCAAAATGCTTGTGACTAAGAAATATATTTTTTCTCACTAAAATATAGTTACTTAGCAAAATGTGTATTTCAGTCAGACTGGGAAGCCTCAGGCACAAAAAGCAGCAGCAAGACCCCATTACAAAAAAATGCAACCATCACTTGCAACAAATAAGCCAAAAACAGCATTAAAATAACAAGGTGGCAGTGGGTTGTAAAGCATCTTGCAAAGGCTACAACAGCCACAGACATGCTATATTAGTCATATAGTTAATAGTTATCTTGAGATACGTTATATTTTAAATTAACATTATGATGTAAATAGGGTTTTATACATGACATTTGCCAATAGGATGTACAGAAATGTATTTGCTGAGGCCTCAGATATGCTCAATTTCAGATTTTTAAAAAAATTACTTCATAATCATAACTGTTAGTTTTACCTTTCATCATACAGTATTTCTGCAATTAATTATTGTAATGTCTTCAACTTCCAGATTTCCCTCCAGTATTCCATATCAAACTGAGAGATCATGTGCTGCTGGAGGGAGATCCAGTGACACTCAGCTGTTTGCCAGCTGGAAGTCCCCACCCACACATTACCTGGATGAAAGGTGAGGATCTTTAATGTGAATAAACAGTAGTGTCTTAGTGAGGGTAATACATGTGCATGTGAATAGAATCATTCTGTTTGCATTTTGCAGTAATTTGCATAATTCCTCTAACATCCATGAGTGCAGAGACACATTATGTTGCATATTGATGCAAATATGATGTAATTACAAATGCTACATACAGTGAACATAAATGTTGCTGTAGGTAAAACAGCTGAGATTATTCTTGAATGAGTTGTTATGCCAGTATCATGTTCTTTGGAGTGGTATCCTTAAGCAGCATAAATGGGCTCAAATTTACAACCTGACACAGGGCAAGTAAGAAAAGGGTAGGTAAGAAAAAGGAAATAAATATTGACCTTCAAAATTCCCTCCCTGTGCATGTGTGCTTTCTCAGACAAGAAGCCCCTAGAGATTGATGCCAGGATGAATATGATTGCTTGTCCTGATGGGAGGCAGCTGCTGATGATAATGCAGACCACCAAAAAGGACGCAGGGGTTTATGAATGTGTGGCTACGAACCCGCTGGCCTCAGTATCAAGCTCTTGCACAATATCTCTTGCACGTAAGAAATGAGACATTGTTTGAGTCTTTGAAGAAGTACATTTACTTTATCCCAACAGTATTACTAGTAATACTAATATATTTGTTTTACAGGCCTGCCCAACCGTCCTGGGACTCCAGAGATTCCTCAGAAGTACAACAACACTGCACTGGTTCTGTGGAGGCCTTCAGACACAATGGCTCCCTGCACATACTCTCTGGAGAGGCGAGCAGAGGGTCTGTGTTTGCAATAATTCTGTAATCTAGATGAACACTGCTGTACATCCATTGTTAGATTTATTAGACCTATCCTAAGTAACTCTCCAAAAGCTGATTCTGTTCATCTAGACGTAGCGTTTTCAGTGGGAGAAACGTTTCGTTACTCATCCAAGTGACTTCTTCAGTCTCAGCTGACTGCAGGTTTCTTATAAACAGTACATTTGCATAATAGGTGAAACCAGCCCACTGAAGGAACAATGGGCTGGGAGGTCACCTTCATCATAATTATGCAAATTCTCATGACCATTGATCAAAGACCACTGATCAGTGGCCATGAGTACCATTCACAGAGAGTTGGGGAATGGCTGCAATCACAGCATTGTAAGATGGTGAAAGATGAACCCTTAGGCCCCCTCCTCGGTTAAAGATGGTCTTTCCCTTTTCACAGAAATGGCCTCCTTGACTCCGCGCTCAAACCAGCGTTCCTCCCTGTCCAGGATGTGTACATCCTCATCATTGAAAGAGTGTCCACAGGCCTCTTTCAATGATAAGATGCATGATTGAGAATGCATCAAGACGATGTCCTAAGTAACCCTTTCAAAACCTAAAACTGAGGTTTTGAAAGGGTTACACTGAACAAACTTGGGTCTCAAACAAGCACAGAAAAACACATGTATTGCATATATATTTCATGAGATATGGCGAGTGACAAAGAGGAATTGCAACTAGAATCCCAGACACTGTATATCTCTATTTGGTTGCCATGTATTCATTAGGGCATATTAGGGCATATCTAATTGGCCCTTGGGGATAAAGTCTTTCTGATTCTGATTCTGATATAGGCTTTAAGCTAAGAACACTTGATCAAGTATCATAAGGAGACACACTAATGTGTTTTAGGTGTACTTGTGTTTAACTCTTGAGCATGTCTTTTTAAATTAAATTAAATAAAGACAAAAAACCTCAGTCAAAGGTAGTATTTAATTTCATACTGCTACTTTAAGCAAGTGATCTTAATATTCCTTCCACATCTGTCCTCAGGTGAGAACAACTGGCTGATTGTGGCCACTGGGATAGCAGACTGTTATTACAATGTGACTGACTTACCAGCAGGGGGCTCCTTCAGATTCAGGGTGGCATGTGTCAACAAAGCTGGCCAGGGCCCCTACAGCAACCTCTCAAAGGTCTTGAGCATGGATGCCTCAGGTATTTACAGAAAACCTTCAATTGTTTTACATACCCTTATCAATGAAATAATTAAAGAACTTTCAAAACTGAAAGATTTACATTTGTATCTATCGTTATTGTTGTTGTTGTTGTTGTTGTTGTTGTTGTTGTTGTTGTTGTTGTGCTCAGCTCATTATAGAAGGTTATATTTTTATGTGTATAATTTTGTTTTTGATGGAATAATATATATGACAAATTATTCGACTCCACTTGAGGTAAAACAAACCTCTGTGTTGTATTTGTTGCATTAATGCATAAAATCAAGTAGCTTCTTGCCTTTTCTTGTTTTTCATAGAACCAGCTAAATCCAGTGCCACAGTAGTGGTGAAGACTGTTCCTGCAATTTCTCCTCCTCCCCCTGCTGTAATGATGTCATCCATGAAAGTGCCTCCCATGAAACTAGCTCCCAGTAAATCCACAACAGTGACGAATGCTCAACTTGCCCCTCCATCAACATCAGCTCCTGCTCCACCTTTGGTTAAATCTGCCTCTCCAGTAACCATCAGTCCTGCTGTTAGTACTGCCCCGGCAGAGCCGGCTCCTGTTAAGACCACAACAACTGCCCAAGCCACACCAGCCAAAGCCAAGAGCTCTATTAGCATCAGTGTGAGCAAACCCCAGACAAAGCTGACACCCCCGCCTGTTGTTCCACCCAAACCTCAGAGTCCAGTACATACTGTCCCCCAGTTGATCAACAAACCTCCATCCCCTGTTCCACCACCGGCACCTATAATAGGGAAACCTATTTCATCTGTGCCAATGTATGTGCCAGCTGCCACTGCTCGTGCTACTCCACCTTCCCAAACTACTTCCACCCCAACAACTACCACCCCTTCAGTCACTCCCACAACCATCTCCCCACCTGTGGTGGTGGTGCAGAGCTTGACACCAGTGTTGCAAGGAGGGGACACTCACACTATCCCATCTGGCCGGATCACTCCATCAGGACGGATCACGCCATCAGGACGTAGGACCCCACTGGGGAAGCCTGGAGAGGGATCTCTGCGTCAGGGAGTTCCACAGAAACCGTATACATTCATGGATGAGAAAGCAAGGTGATAAGTTTTGTAAAACATTTACGGTCTGAATTAGCAGCTATTTATAATTGACACAGAGAATTTTCTGTGCTTTTCCATTGGAAGTTTATATCATTTCTTTCTCATGCAGAGGTCGGTTTGGTGTGATCCGTGAATGTCGGGAGAACGCCACAGGCAACCTTTTCATGGCTAAGATTGTTCCATATGAGGCAGACAACAAGCAGGCAGTGCTGCAGGAATATGACATTCTCAAGTCGCTTCATCACGAAAGGATCATGGCTCTACACGAAGCCTATGTCACGCCACGCTACCTGGTGCTTATCTCTGAGTACTGCAGTGGGAAGGAGCTGCTCTACAGCCTTATTGATAGGTATGATTTGATAGGTCATTTTTAGCACTATCCATAAACGAGTGCCCTAAACTGTTCTACTTGGAGTGCTTAAGAAGCTGTTTAATCGTGTCTCTTAGATTCCGTTACTCGGAGGACGATGTGGTAACCTACGTCGTGCAGATCCTCCAAGGTTTGGACTACCTCCACGCTCGACGCATCCTCCACCTGGACATCAAGCCGGACAATATCATTGTCACCTATATGAATGTCATCAAGATCATTGACTTTGGCAGTGCTCAGACATACAACCCTCTGTTCCTGAAGCAATTCAGTCCTCCTGTTGGAACACTGGAGTACATGTGTAAGGATTTTTGTTTTTTAACAGTGCAATGGAAATAATACAATGATGACAATAATAACTATAGAAAATCTTATGATAATAAATTCCTTAATTAGAGTTCAACTTAAAAGGCTCAAAACCATGAGAGTGCCTTGAAGCAGCTGCTGCTGTGATTTGACGCTATATTATGAAAATGGAATTGAAATTAAAGAGAGCGGAGAACCACCAATCATGACAGTTTCTGTCTAATTGCTCGACACAGCAGAGCAATCAAGAGTTTAAACGACAGATATTTTACTTATAAGTGGATGAAGACTAAAACAGAGCTGATAGGGAGCAAATATTGAATTTATTTTCATCTGAAAACCTTCAGCATATTACAAAATGAATGCTGTTCTTTTTAAGTTTAATGAGCATGTAAGCCAATGTTTGCTAAATGTAAGATAACTTCATACAGAGAAAATATTTTGTATGTACTGAAAGCAGGATGTACATAAATGGTTATAAATCAGTCATTTGACTCACTTTTTTTGCTATAATGAACTTCAGTAAAGGTAGTGGCTATACAAGTGTGGCCTTTCCACCCATGTTATCTTTGGGCCAACAGATAATCAAATTGTCATGAGATAATTCATTTTCTCAGTGTTTAACGAGCTGCCCCTACAGCAGTATTAGTTAACTTACAGTTTTAGCCAACTAGCTGGCTTGAAAGCAGTGTGAAATATCTGAGTCAGTTGACACTGTCAAGTGAAACTGACCATACAAGTTGATTTATGTTGGAACTTTTTTTTTTCTAAAAAAAAAAAAAAAAGATTTATGTTGGAACTACAAGAGGGTCCTTGGGATTGTTTTTCATTTATAAGAGAGCCTTTGATTATACTACTCAATATATATGTACTGAATAACTGATGGTTTTAAACCAACGCGGTTAAAGAATAACAACTGTGCATTTAAATATGGACTTTGTCTTTTGGATATATTATAACTATAATAGATATATTATAGTTTTCTTAAGCATTTTAAATAGATAAAAAAAAACCTTTGTGTACGTTATGTAATCTTAACTGTGGCCATTTATTAGAAAAGAAATTATAACACACACAAACGAAAATCTAAGTCAAAGTGATAAATGAAAGCTCTTAGTACACACAGATAATAAAGGCCGTGAATTTGTCCTTTTTCTTGCAGCTCCAGAGATGTTGAAAGGGGATGTTGTGGGCCCACCAGCTGACATCTGGAGTGTAGGCGTGCTTACTTTCATCATGTGAGTATTGCTTTCACAGCTTCCACCCTCTGAGTTCTCTTTAAATAGAAATATATTTGTGTTCTTTATAAAAGATCAGGCTTATGATTAAGAATGGTCTGCTACATTTGTATTTTTAATTTCAAGACTTTTTAGGTATTATTCTATTATATATTTCTTTTGCTAGTATGAAATCTTCCTCCTGATTTTTCAGGTTGAGCGGCAGGTCGGCTTTCATGGATAATGATCCTCAGGAGACTGAAGCCAGAATCCAGGCAGCAAAGTTTGACCTCTCTAAACTTTACCAGAATGTGTCCCAAAGTGCCTCTCTGTTTCTTAAAAAGATCCTCTGTAGCTACCCATGGTAAGCTGAATAATGGATTCTTCTCATTTTTGCCGTACTTTGAAAGTATTGCCAATTTGTAATATTTGGCTCCTTGTCATGCTCAACAGGGCCCGTCCATCCATCAAGGACTGCTTCAGCAACTCCTGGCTTCAAGATGCCTACTTGATGCGCCTTCGTAGGCAAACTCTTACCTTTACAACCACCCGTCTCAAGGAATTCTTGGCTGACCAGCAGCGCAGGCGAGCGGAGGTGGCAACCAAGCACAAAGTTCTCCTGCGGTCTTACCAGAGCTCGCCACAAACCCCCACTAGCCCTGCCACACCGAATGTGCCAGTATCACCCACTGCACCTGTCACCGAGTGAAAAGAACTCCCACACCATTGTGGCAGGACTTCGTGGTGGGAATGGGGGGCAAACATCCTCCAAGCGAGATAAAACTTGAGGCTACAGTGAGGTGGTCCCTCCAGGTCTGACTTGAACTTGATCAGAAGAAGAAAAACCCACAAAACCAGCAATGGCTGTGATCTACAGAAACATAATTTCTATTTCTAATCTGGTTCTAAAAGAGAATCTAATGCATTAAGGAACTCTCTGAAAGAGCCTGACTGCATTTTGTATACCGTGAACCTTGTTCATACAGGGCAGGCTGTTCTTTTCAAGCTAGTACCTCAAGGTTTGTAACTTTGCAAACATTTTTGAATTAATTCCTTTCTTACTGTTGGCTGAACATTGTAAAGAGAGGAAAAACAAATACAGTGTGGTCACCGGCCATAATTTAGTAGAAAACCTCATTTAATTCCTCAGCAAAAAGCTCTTAGCACAACTTTAAAATAAGGGATAATCTACACAATTAAAAGTACATATTGAAACAACTGACACCTTTGTCACTGGAGCACATCTAAAATAGTAGTCTATAGTTGATATTCTAATGTTTCCTGACCAGAATTTTTAATGCATTATCATCCCATGGCATCAGATAATGCTGTTTTTGTCAGATGCTGCCAGAATCTTCTCTCTGTTGCACAGAGGCAGGGATGGTATTGGCCACAGAGAGGTAGCAGTTGTGTTTCAGAGATATTAGATATTAGGATGGAGGTGTAGCAGTGGTAGGAGACCCAGGTTCACGTCAGATTGAAACTTTTGTGTTTACTACACGTTTTGGGGGTTTTTTGTTGTTTTTTTTTCATTTGCTGATTTGTTTTGGGTGTGGTGGTGGAGTGGGTAGCACTGTCCCCTCACAGCAAGAACATTCAAACTTCCTTGTCTTTGACTTTCTCTGTGGAATTCCCATCTTCGCCATGTTCCTGCATGGGTTGACTTGGCTATTTTAAGTGTGTTACAGTAGTAGATGTGAGAGTGTGTGCCACAAACCCACGTTGGATAAACACTAAAAAAGAGGGATGGCTGAATTTTCTGGTTAAGTTTAGTTTAGGAGTAAGAAAAATGACTGGCAAGGTGGAGCTGTGGTTAGCATGGTTGTTCACAGCAACAAGGTTCTGAGTCTGAATCTGCCATCATTCTATGTGGACTTTGTGTGTTCTGCCTGAGCCTGTTTGGGGTTTCTCTGGGTACCCCTGCAGATGTTTCTTCCCACAGGCCAAAATAAGTAGTTAAGAAAATGGATGGGTGATGGGTAAAATATACATAACATTTACCCTGGATGTCAAAAAATGAGTTCGGAGTGTCAGTCCTGTCTCATAAAGGCCACAGTCCAGAGTATCAGGGCACAGATGATGAACAATGCCTTGTGTGTGACCCAGCGATGTCTGCAGCTTTGACAAAACAGCATTAATGAAAGCCAAGGTAAGGAGAGAGGGTTGTAAATGCACTGAATTATGTCTAATTCTGTGTCCTTGATTTAAACAAAAGTCACTCTCCAAACCCACAAACGAGTTTAGGGAATTGTAGTGGTATGATTGTGCTGTTGGCACTTCAGTGATTTTAAAGACTGTAGCAGTTCCAGAAAGTTTTTGTTTGTTTGTTTGTTTTTAAAAATATGTACTGAGTTAAGAGGAAACTCTGGTGGCTTCTCTACAAGGGCTATTAGAATAGGACACTTGTCTGCATTTTTCCCCTTTCCTTGTGTTCTTAGACAGCACGGTAATGATGATCTCATTCTCAAAAGCAGAATTTACTTTTTAAATTTCTTATCCCGTTGTCATCTTTGAGCTTCCATATGAAACTGTTTTCCTCCCAGTGATAATGTGGACAGTTTTGCAGGGCAAATAGGCATTAGTTTCTTCACCACAGATAAGCTGTCATTGGCTTAAAGTAAACTCTTTTACTCAAACCGCAACGAGATACCTAAGCCACAAAGAGATACTCATATCTGAGTTTTACAAAACAACTTTCGACATGTGTAATGAAGTTTTACTAACATCAAAAACACTTAATCACATCTGAAAAAATTCAGGGGATGAAAGGGAAACTGAAGCATTTTAGGAACCCACCGGGGTATCACGGTCCCCCAAAGTGCCCTTGAAGAGCATTAATCAGCAAAAAATAAAAATTAAATAATAGACGTTACTGAGTGTATTAGTCCTTATTTTAGTGTTTTTAATTACCAACAGCTACTGCTTTGAGAAAGCAGCTTGCTTCATTGTTTTTAAAGAATGTAGGCTTAACTGGCAAAACCTTTTTTTTAATATATAAAAAGACATAAAATCGTTATAATTAGCATTAAGCTGACCCTAAATTATGTATAGCCTCAATTATATGTTTCCATGCTATACAAGCATACAAGACACCATAAGCACTAATAGCATAAATTCATCATATGAGCCCCTGAAGACCATAATAAACATCGGATCACAAGAAGTAAAACCTTTGGAAAATCTAGTGGTTCTCAAGATGTGGGGCAGGCCCCAATTATGGGGCTTAGAGCCACTGCAGGTGGCTTTATACAATATGGAGTGAAACTAAGTTGAATCAATATTATTTATGAAAAAAAATGAAAGAGTTTGCAGATACAACTGTGCATCTACTCTACTCACTCATTTATTTCATTGAAGTTGAAATAATTGAAATGTAAACTTTCTCAAGTGGGGCATGCCAGAAAAAGTTGTCTATAAAAGATATATTTAAGTATGGATATCCATAAATATGCAGATCTAAATATATGTTTTAAATATAATATACACAGTAAATTATGAAAACCAGGCTCTGTAACTGCTTTATTTTCAGAGAAAAAAATATAATAATATTCCAAACATTTGTTTGGAATCTGTCCTCTTAGAGTCAGCACATTGGCTCTAGCACTAAACTGAACACAGATTCTATCATTTTATGGCACATCAAAGGCTAATTTGCTTTTTTATAATATATGCTTTCCCCTTTGGGGGTAAACTAAGTTTTCAGACCAGAACATTTGATTTTTGATGCTGTTGCTTTCATACGTACTGATATCAAGCACAGATTTGCTCACTTAACTCAAAGTGTAACACTTATGAGAGTTTAGATCCATTTGTGGACAGTTTTTCGGGTGTTTAAAAGCTGCTTCATACATAAAATCATGAGTTGTTTTACTGTGTATTAACTGACAAGTAGTTGGTAATTCTATGAAATTATTTCACTATTGCTTTATTGTCTAATGCTATTGCTAGATAAATACTGCCCTTCTGCAGCTCTTGTCTTCTTTGGCTCCTTTTCCTATGCAGAGTATAATCACTAAGGAAATTGTTTCAAACCTGAATGAAAACATGCAAGTCCTGCATGAAATGCAACGTTGCATTAAATCCTAAATGTCTGTGCAATTTATAATAACTTTATTTGTTCATCTTTTAAATGAAATGACAGCTGTTTGTAAGCAGACGACACAAGAGCGCTCTACATTTTGTATTAAAATTTTGTGGAATGTGTTGCAGTGCCTCGTGACAGATATTAGACTCACAGAGATTGTAGTTTGTCAAAAAGAATGACTATTTCTTTATTTTGATAATATGACTGTGGCCGCTTTGTGTGCGTGTGTCTTTTGCAAATTGTTTATTTATTGAGTGACTGTATTTGTTACGGCTTCTGCTTTTTATCTGTGAAACATTTGAATCTGGCATGGAAATGGCATGACAGTTGTTAAGATTAAGAACAATAAAGGAAATGTGACAAATATAAGGGAAAACTTGCCATCTTCTTGGCTGAAAACTGCATGTACGACCATGCTGAAAATGGTATACACATCACGGCTGATCCATAAAGAATTACTGAGTGTGGTAAGTCCAACCTTACACCACTCCATCTGCATCACCCTGAAGACCAACAACTATGTGCTTATTTTCACCCTGGGGAGATCCATATTCCAGAATACTCCCTCTACTATAACTAAACTATGAACTGCTTCAGTGATTCTCACGAGTATTTGATTTCTATATGAAGATGGGAAAATATCTTTGGAACATATGTTGCGCATCTTCAATCAATCTCATCATGTGTAGTAACCAAAGGAGAATGAATGACTGTATGACACAATACTTACTGCTTATAAAGCATCAGATTTCTTAGGTTTGCTGACTCTGTAGTGGATCTGAAGCTGTGTGTATCTTTGACAGGATCTCCAAGGTAAGAAGAGAGGGAATAAGCTATAAAGAAATGCTGCAAGAGAAATTTCCGGTCAGACTAGTTTGGAAATTGTTAAATAAATGTTTACTATCTCTTTCCGCTGCAGATGTCCAAAGCTGAGACTTCACCCCCTCCAGGGTGCAATACTTAATTATTATTAATATTATTATTAGGCATTATATCGCGGACACAGGTAAGAGAATCTTTAATTCTTGTTGGTGTCACTGACAATCAAGGAGGTTTTGAGGCATAAGAAATGTTTAAGATGCTTGTTTGCTGGATTTTTTTACCCCTTAAGAACCGACAGTGCAACAACATATTCACTGGATGGACTGACTTGTCTCATGAAGTCTACATTGCACCAGAAACACCTTCAAGAGATTGTACCTATGTCCTCAAACCTTTTAGACTCACTGAACTTATAACTTATTACTTGTTATAAATGCCTATATTTCTCATCTAGGTCACATAAAGAGCGGCAAGAGAAAGGCCCTCCTAAGATCCTGCAAGACCTCAGAGATGTGGTCCTTGTTGAAGGCAGCACAGCAAAGCTGAAGTGTAGTGTTAGCGCTTTCCCGGACCCTTTCATTGTCTGGTACAAGGATGGCAGGATGGTAAAGGATTGAAGGTTGGTCCCAAGTACTGCTATGTTTTTGAAGACCCTGATGTATTGGCACTTGTGGTCTGGTTATGATTATAAGATTTTTTTTTTTTTAATTTTCTTGATTATGACATGAAGAATTTTTAAAATAATCACTGATGAGAACTTTGCCCCACATGTCAGATACAAAGGTTTACTCTTGCTGATTAATGTAGAATCATGTGGTTCACAGAGTTAATCTGTCCCAGTTCCTGCTAAGAATTCTAAAGACCCAGATAACATCAAGACCAAGAGAGGGACAACAGTGGTACTCAAGGCTGAAATAAGCAGACAGCCTCCTCCAGTCGTTGTCTGGCTCAAAGTAGTTGCTAGCAGATTTCTGCACTTGCACATAGTTTGCATGGAAGACAATGACTTGTCTTCAAACACTCGCCAAGTTCTCGCAGAGTATTAGTGAAAATGTGAAAAATGTGACACAAACTGGAAACAGAGACCATCCGCCTTCAAGTAAAGTTGGGCCATTTGAAACATGTTGGCTGAAAAGGTGAGACACAACTTTTACTTTGAAGGTCTTCTGCTAAAATGATCACAGGGAAGTGTTTACCTCTATGACCAGTTTTACCTAATAACACCCAGTAACCATTCGCCAATCAGATGGTAAGTACATATTTTTTCCCTAGCAACTAGAGATTTCCAGGTGGTTGCCAAATGGTCTCTGGGCCCATGTGACTGAGATTGCAGTTTTTCCACTAGCATCCAATCACTTCATTAGTCTATTCAATATAAATACTCCCATTCCCCTCTATGTGTTGCCAGGTTGTCTTGTTTCTATTTCTATCCAGCAATTTCTTGCATTCACTTAATTTCCTTTTTATTAATAACTTGAATGCCTCCATGAAAGCGCATTTATTTGCTTTTGCCTTTCATTAAAGATCTGACCTTTGGAATTGACCAAAGACGGGACTTTATGAGCATTTGGGTCCTTGTGTGTTCCCTCAAACCATTAT
>NW_024582448.1:833839-837634 GCF_018398535.1 Haplochromis burtoni
CACCAGTAGGCGGTAGGGCAAAGTGTCTTGCTCAACGACACAACGACCGAGACGGTCCGAGACGGGGCTCAAACTGGCAACCTTCCGATTACAAGACAAACTGCCAACTCTTGAGCCACGATCGCCCCACAACCCAAGCCATTATGTAGTAGTAAATGTATGTAGTAGATTCTAGATTTGGATTTGCCATTTGATAGGTAAGACTCAGTCCATCTGAAATAATATAATTAGAGTTTTAAAAATATTTAAACTGCAGTTTATTATGGGAAATGTTCATCCATGATTTTAATAACATAGAATGGTAGTGACTGCACATGAAAGTCACAACCAAATTTTGAAAAATACAACAGCTGATGCAAAGTTGAGGCTGCACCTCTTTGGCTGGGAGCGGTTCATCTTCACTGTGTCTCTGAGTTATGTCTCTTCAGGTAATTTAGCATTTTGACCAGAGAGTTTAAGAAAAAAGACAGGATCTGGGATTTTTAGGTGCCAGCAATAGTAGCAATCAGTTCAAGCTACTGGACGAAGCTATTTACAGCAATAGCTATGGCATATTTTGGCTTTAAAGTGCAGCAAATCTCTGCATGGTCCCCCAGCACAGATTGCAGATTGTAGGCATTTATTAACAAAGTGCAAGCAATGAAGATGGGCTCTTCATTCTTAGTTTTATTTCGATTCTTATTTTTGTTAATTTGTTTTCTATTTCCTGCTATTTCTAATGTGATCATGGTCCTTAAAATAAGTTACTTTTAAATTGCTATGAAAGGAGACAGAAGTGCATAAAGGTACATACAATAATGATACAACTGTGATCACAAACACCTTTATTTCCTGGCAAGGACCGAAATTTGATGTTGTGATAGCAAGTATATATAGAGTATACGGTATAAACTACAGCAGGACATGATGGACCACTGACACAATTTGTTTTCATCAGAAAAACAAAAGGCATAAAATCATTAACAGTTACTAAAAGATTTCCATCTAGAGCAAGCTCGATAAACCTGTAGGACATTTATGCCATTTATTTTGTGTGCCTGCGGGTTCTCTGTTATCCGCTAGGGGGTGATGCCTCCTCTTTATACTTCCACTTTCAGTGGACTGTAAGTACATGATTCCCTGAAACTCTGTCATTTCCGACTTCACTAAATGATTTTGACGACTCTCGTTACTGGAAACAAGCCAAATAAAAACGAAAAGCCTCGTTGTGATAGGTGGAGCCTTTACGGCAACAACATGAGGAGTTTCTATGAGCTTACATGTGGCCTCTTTAGAGACCGTCCCTAACTTGGTCGGTTTCAAGGCCACCCCCAGCTGCAACGTTATCTGTAAACTTTTTTTTTTTTTTAAGTTTCTCAGAAGTCAAAGAAAAGTAATAAGAGAAACCGAAATATGTTTTTTTCTGTTATGCAAAAGAAAGCAAAAAGAAAGGAGAAAACACTGTTTTGTTCACGGTTGGGCTCCGGATGAAAGTAAAAAATAAATAAATAATGAAAGGCCAAATGTAAAGAAAAATAATGTAATTGTTTAAATAACAACAACAACATAACATTTATAAATACTATAAAATATTTATGAACCTGCAACGATGCTTTTTTAAAAAATAAATTTAAAAAATAAATTAAAAAAAACAAAAAGCCTTCACATCCTGCATTGTGGCTTTAAGAACCGGGCTTCCTTGAAACCGTCAGGTCCCATTTAGCGAAGACAAATTGATGAACTTCTCCAGTATTTGCATCTTTTGTAACTTTTTAAGACCTATTTTTATTTTATTTTAACTTTTACAGGTATTTTTGTTCGGTGTTTCTGGCCGTTGACAAGGTTTCTTTTAGTTTTAAGCTGCAGCATGCGCGTCCGCAAACAGGGAGTGGCAAAATTTAAAGACTTGAATTTGCCCTAACTCCTCGCAAGTTTTAAACAGCGGTAAAGTTCCTGTGTGCGGATCCAATGGCCCACCCGTCGTCGGTAATCACGCAAGTAAGAAGAGAGGAGGAGGAGGAGGAGGAGGGGGAGGAAAATGCCTGTCTTCGTGAGGAAGGTGAGTTTGGGAGAAGTTTTTGGAGCTGCGTATGATAATGTCAGAGAGGTTGGTTTGAGGGCGCCTGTCCTCTGTGAGCGGTTGCAGACATCTCTGTGATAACGCCTGCTCCTTTAATCAAGTGTCCGTGACCGGTTCTCAAAGGTTCTCACCGAGTTTAATAAGTTTGCATCCGGTGTAGCTTTTTGCGTTAGGTGGGACCCACGGGAGATTATAGCCGTTTCTAAGTAGATAAAGTAGAAAATATGTGTTTCAAGGGGAAATTAACAGACTTCACGGTGTTACGCAGAATTTTTAGGCGGAATGAGGTTTGAACAGCTGAAATAACGTGTCTCTGAAGAGGGGGCGTGGCCACAGCCCCATTGACAGCTCACTCGTCCTGCTCTGGACCTCCATGCTGAGCTGCCGTCAGTTTATTTTTGTCTCCTCGTTTCAAAATGAACACGCTGTGGTCTCCCACCTCTTATTTACGTTATTATTGTTATGGAGACTGTGGAGCACGAGCAGTGTTACTCACTTTCTATAAGTGGGACATGGACTAAGCAGCTCTACTAAACAGTATTTATAGGTCACTGTAACAAATGATTTGGCCTATCTCTGGGATAGGTTCACTTACAAACACTTAGAGCTGTACACTCACCATCCGCTTTATTAGGTACACCGGTTCAACTGCTTGTTCGTGCAAATATGTAATCATCCAGTCACATGGCACCAGCTCAGTGCATTAAGGCATGTAGACAAGAGAGCGAGACGATCTGATAAAGTTCAAACTGAGCATCAGAATCGGGAATACAGATGATTGAAGTGACTTTGAATGTGGTGTACTTGTTTGTGCTAGACAGGCTGTTTTGAGTATGTCAGAAACTGCAGATGTGCTGGGTTTTTCCCACACAGCCATCTCTGGGGATGACAGAGTCGCCTGAAAAAGAGAACCTGTCCAGTGAGTCGAAGTTCTCTTGATGATACTGGCAGTCAAAGGCCACTGGTTACAGCCAAGGAATGCAGACATGTCCGATATTAAAGCAGATGTGCTACAGATGTGCCACCGAAGAAGACCACACTGGGTGCCCTTCCTGTCAGCTAAGAATAGGAAACTGAGGCCACAGTTCATATTGGTTCACTAACATTGGACAATAGAAGATTCGAAAGATGTTGCTTTGTATCAACCCTTCAAGCAGATGGTGGGGCGATGTTGTGTGGGATATTTTCTTCGCACCCTTCTGGTCTCTTAAACTGAGCATCACAGCCGACCTGCGTGGAGTTGCTGACCATGTCCATCCCTTTTTGACCACAGTGTACCAATCTTCTGTTGGCTGCTTTCATCAGGATTTCATCAGATCATCTCAAACTGGTTTCTTGACAATGAAATCAATGACAATGTGTTCATTGTATTCATGGCCTCCACACTTACCAGATCTCAATTCAGTAGAGCACCTTTGGAATGTGGTGGAACGGCAGATTGACACCATGAATGTGCAACAATGGCGTGATGCTATCATGTCAACATGGACCAAAATCTCCAGCACCTTATTGAATCTGTGCCGCGAACGATTAAGGCAGCTATGAAGCAAAAAGGGGACCAACCAGGTACTGGCAAAGTGTACCTAATAAAGTGGCTGGTGAGTGCATATTAGTTGCGGTAGTACTTCAGAAGACAGTGCCGGATTTATGCAGTTCTTTCCTAAAATGTACCATGTCACTTTGCATTTGGTGTATAATTTTTAGTATCCAAAAATACTTTGTTAGATACAGTCCCT
>NW_024582448.1:837654-843293 GCF_018398535.1 Haplochromis burtoni
GGTACCCCTGAGCAAGGTACCGTCCCTACACACTGCTCCCCGGGCGCTGCACTGGTGGCTGCCCACTGCTTCACTGGGTGAATGGGTTAAATGCAGAGGAACTATTTCCCTATGGGGACTAACATGCACACTTTACACTTTACACTTTTACACTTTACACTTCAGAAGACAGTGCTGGATTTATGCAGTTCTTTCCTAAAATGTACCATGTCACTTTGCATTTGGTGTATAATTTTTAGTATCCAAAAATACTTTGTTAGATACAGTCCCTTGTTATGTTGTACTTACATTTTGAGTTGGGCACGTATTTTCAGGTACTTAAAAACTTGTACTTTAAAGTAAGAAAGATAACATGATAAACGTGGGGGATATAAACCATAATTTGTGGCCTGTGTTATAGTTTTTGTTTTTTCTAGCTTTGTTGTTTACTTCCGTCTTATTGTTAAGAAAATAATAGAAAAGAAGAAGAGGAAAAAAACTGTTTATCTGGTTTAAGTTTGTTATCACACCATCTCTGAACATGTAGTCAGCGCAAAATTAAAAACTGCTAAATATCAACCACATATCTCAGTAAGTACCGACTTATTTGCAAGTAGGCCAAATATTGGTCAACTAGGCCAATGTTAGCTGAGGCACATATTCATCCAATGTGTCAGTGAATTCTTAGAAAATCGTAAGGCTAAAAAAATGATTTTATGTATATAATGATGTTGCTGTTATTAGTTATTTCAAAACTAGTTTAGCAATTCTGTAATGCAGTTTCTTGTTTCTTATCTGGTGATGTACAGATGCAAAACGGAGATATCGGCTCTTAACTCCCAGAAATCAACTCCGGCGTATGTTATTTGTAAAGTCTCATATGAGCCTCAAAATATATTTATGTTTTTCTGTTATTGTTGATTGAGGATCACATCAGACATCAGCCTTGTGATTGGAAAACGTATGTTGAATTTTAGTTCTGGTACTAAACCTGTACAGTCATATATAAAGTTACCGTGGTAACTGAACTGAGGGGAACACTATTGCAGGATGAAGTGAGTAACGATTTTTATTTGGACTGAACAGATACAGTCTGAGTCAGATGTCACTGACTCTCTATTGATAGAAAATGTTAAAAGTAAGTTTGTGTGGGATAATTTTATTTTTTTAAGAAACGACTAGCTTATTTTTTTATATATAAAATATAATTTTTCATCATGAAGGAGGCCTAAATCCTGGTGCTGGTGCTCTGCAGAAGTTTATTTTGTTTTTTCAATTTTTGAGCAATGTTCTGGTGTAACAGTGTAAAACGGGAACAAAGGTACATAAACAGATCTTAAAATAGAGAACGAAGCTATTTATTGCAAAATAATGGCGATTAGAAAGGCGTTTAAAAAAGAAATGAATAACAGGAAAGGCTGTGTTGTAATTATGATCGGATAAATTAATGCCCAAGATTCTGTGTACAGATGATGGGCAGCTGAGACAGACTTTTGTCTTTAAGGGTTTTTAATATAGTAAAAGGAAAACGTTCTCAACTCACTTAAGATTGTTCAATCCTGCCTAGCAAAGAAGAGGACACTTGTTCATTGGCTGCTGCCCTAACAAACAGATTATTGGTGTCTGTGCTTTTTTACATTGAAGAATTTCTACAAAAGACACTCAATGCAGTTAGCATCCATAGACAGAAATGTCAATGTCTTATCAATTATAAACAAAAAGACTTCCTGAGCATCAGTTCTCTGAATGCAGTTGTGAACAGCGGTCTTAAACCCTATATTTTATTCCAGTATATGAGTAATCATACCATATCTGGGCAGTTTACAGACCCGTGGTCACATTTAAGTTGAATCTTAAAGAGTGTAGCTTGGGTCCTGTGCATACTGATGAATTAGAGACCCTGTTGAGTTGAAGTGATTGGATCTCATTTCTGTTCTTTGGCTTCCTCTCATACCAAGGAGCATAAAGGTGAGGCATTAGCAGTGCTGGTGCCCTTGAAAGAAGAAAAGATTGATAGTTGACCGTGCTGACTTTGTAATATATTTAGTTCTACTTCCCAGTGATGTGATTTGGTAGGCTGTCCTTGTGCTGTGGCTGAATCTAAATGAGCTAATTAAGTGAAATGAATAAATCTGCTAAACGACCTATCCACAACCAAACAGCATGATGAAGTGACTTCATGTGAAGAAGCAGGATAAATAAAACATGTATATAGCCTATTTTGAACTCTGTGCATCTTAATAACTTGTATTTTTCAAGACAGTCATAAGGTGGCAGTATTGTTCAGCTTTCTGGTCAAGACCACCTCCTGCCTGCTCTCAGATTATTTCCTCCTGGCTAAAAGGTCATGAGTCCAAAACATGGCAGTCATCCAGAAGTGAGAGGCCAGCGAAAAGGGGAAGGGGAAGCTGCTCTTCAGCCATTCTGTAGTTTCTGTAGTCAGTAGTGGTGTTATCAGTCGTTAAGTCCTAAATGTTTTGCACACTTTTCAGCCCTAAATACCTCAAGCTTCTTGATGTTTTATGGGCATTTGTTTTTTTTTTTTATCTCTGTCACCTCTGCAGTGCTCTGAAACATGCAGTTTAATAGGCACAAAAACACGGCTAGTGATGTATTTTGACAAGTTTCTTTCCACACTCCAGCTACTTTAACAATTACATTTACACTGTAGTTATTGCCATTGAACTTGAGACTTGCTGTAAGGTGAATATTTTCCTTTGCAGAAATGTTTAAACTTTTTTTGACCTGACCCAAGTCCAGCTCGGCCACCATGAACTTGCCATACCATTTGCTCTGGAGGGGTGTGAAGCAACTTGTCAGATTGTAGCGGGATATCAGGTGTCAAAGTGTTGGAAAGTCGCTCATAGGAGGGGGGGCCTTCATTCTTTCTGAGCCTCGATGGGAATAGAAGCAGCCGAGCACTGAGGCATGGCTCACCCGAAAGGGTCCCAGATAAGCCTGCTTTCAACTGAGTAGGCTGCTGATGTGGCGCGAGGTCTTTGCTGCCCCTTGGAAATGCTGTAACCTCATTATCAGCGTCTGAGCCTCTTGGATAGTGAAGTGTGAGGAATGTTGTGTTAGAGTTTGCCTACTCAGTTCTGTTGCTACCTAAGAGTAAAGCAAAGAAGGTGCAAGTTTATAATTGTCCGTCTTTGTATTGGTTTGTTCAGGTGTGCAGCACCTTAATTATAATCCCGTTTCAGAGAGAATTCGTTTTTCACACAGGGCCTTGTAGGTTTGGATTTTTTTCCCTTAACAATAAACACTTTCACCTATAAACTGCATTTTGTTTTTCTTTTGTTTGTTTGTCTAATATTTAAATTTGTTTGTTGATCTGAAACATTCAAATGTCACAAATGTACAAAAAAAACAGGAAATCAGGAAGGGGCATGCATGCAGCACACAAGCCGGTTTATTTGTCTATCTTTGTTAGGATACTCACCAGCATCAGTATATTGTCAATGCAAATATGTGCCAGACCATTATCTAAACCCTTAAACCTACTTCTGCTTTCTTGTACAGATAAGTCCTAAATGTGGTGGCCCTGAGGGGTCAAATGCAGTGCAGTTTAGGAAGACAAGTAGATAGAAAAAAGCTCGGATAGCATACAAAACACAAATAATAATATTTCAAACTGCTTCTAACAAAGATTGTTGGACATCTTTGGTTTTTGCTGATAAGTGAGTCGAACCACGTATTGTTTGGATTAGCAGACACACACATTCAGTGAGTTCCTCGCCGGTGTCCATCAATCTGTCAATTTTCTTAACTACCTATTAACTTTTAAGGGAATTATATTGTATTTTACACATAAAGTCATTTTGTTTGTTTGTTTTTGTTCTTTTTAAATACACATTATGAAGTTTGTAGTGCAGCAAAAATCAGTTAAAGGGAGCATGACAGATATTTACTTTGATTACACAAACATTACATAGCAGTAAGTAATAGATGATAGGTATTGTTTTGTAAATAGCCAATAATTAATAATAATTTGATAACTCAATACCCTGAGTTTATTACATTATGTTATTATGCAGTATATTTCTAACTAATTTGGCGGCTCATTCTCTTTGTCTTGAAGATAAAATGGAGGAGAATAGTTATTTTTTTCCATTTTTGACTAATAAATCACTAAGTTGAACTTGAAGACCTTTGTGGATGTAAGCCAACTTTTAACAGAGTATTAACAATAATAATCCACACCCATACAAATACATGCATTTTATCAGGATTCAATTAGAACTTTCAAGTTTACAGAAAAAATGGCACACATGCAGGCAAATGCGATCAAAAAATGTAACCTTGTCAGAGGTAATAATATTAGTATTATTTTGATACATTACTGAAAGTTCTGCATTGCCACTGTACTATATACACAGGCATACATGTGCCCTGATTCTCATTTTATTGCTTTGTAGAGGTATTACTGCTGCATTCCCTTTGTATCAATTAAGTTTGTACCCATGTCACGTTCCCACAGTATTTTTAGCCATGTTAGAGGTGGAAGAGTAGAGATCTTCAAAGCGAGCACGTCTGGGCATTGAATAAGATATTAATATTACTGCTATGGCTCACATTGTTAACATCGTCTGCTAAAATTGACTGTTATTATAATTTAGTTTGCAGGTTAAAGCAGCACCTAAAACACTGCACACAAAGCAGTACAATGCTGAGACTGTATGTCTACTGTAACAGTTTCCTACTTTAACCCTTTTTTTTTTTTTTTTTTTTTTTTAAAGGTAAACTTGTTTAACCTTAGCTCTGTGGCCTTTTTGTGCAGTCTCGATTTTGCAATAATAGTTCCCTTTTAGCAACTGCTGCTCATATGGAGGGCACGCGTATGGTGTCAGATGGTTTCTTTAGTGGTGCTTCCTTTTAATAGTACAGTTTTACTTTTCATCCCCACAGAATATTATCTATCAGAAGAGTTATTCATCTTATATTTATTTTGGACGTTAACTCACGCTGACAGGAGCCAGAGCTGTCAGTGCATTCTGGGATTGTGTTTGTGTTGGCATTTGCAACACAAAGTTTGGAACCTTTAGGAGTGATTTTATGGTTCACAGTCCTCACTCTCAGTGGTTTCATTTAATTTTTTTATTTAGTTCCTACACTGAAGTGTTACTGTGCTGCGTAAACAGTTCTTTCCTGCTACTTGTGACAGTTTTTTTATTTATATACACAATCTCATCATTAACTGAAGTTGGCCTCTGGCGAGCTATTTTAGGCTCACTGATGTGTAATAACAGAGAACTGGACACCATGATGTTTTTCTTTTAACTTTGAGCTTCACCTGTCCAGTTCCTTCACACATGTTTTGAACACAAGCTTTTCATCATTCATCAAGTCAGGTATGTCCCAGCAAGCATGCCTTGACAATGACTGCTCCCCAGTGGTGTTGACCACTTTCAGCCACAGCTGACGAACATGCCAAACCCATCCAGCATAACACTTGAAAGTAGGTCAGACTTGTTAAGGGATGGAGCTGAAACCGTTCCAAACTGGTTAATAAAGGTTACTGTTCACTGTTTTTCAAAAACAAATGCACAAAACCGATTATTTTAGTAATCAAGTGATCTATTGATTTTTCTATCGAAATATCAGGTAAGACGTACTTTTGTCTTATTAACCAGCAATAATAAATATTCAAGCAAGAAAAC
>NW_024582448.1:848661-921961 GCF_018398535.1 Haplochromis burtoni
AACCATTCCCATGTTATTATGGTGTATCCATATAAATGGCTCACCCTTTACTGCCGTTTTGTTAACAGTGTTTATGTTTAAAACTGGAGGCTTAATGTGGTCATTTATTCATACCCTTGTTTCAAAAATCTCTGTCAGAACATGGTATGAAATGCTTAGGTGGAAACTAGCGAGCTAACTTCCTGTTAACTTCTAACTCCGTTAAATTTAATAAAATCTGTTTTCATGGATGCCTGGATTTTAAACTTAATTGTTACACCTGGGAAAGCAGCAACGCTGATGATTTTATTAAAGATGAAAGAATTTAGACCATTTTTAACTCTTAGTGTTCGTTTGACTTTGGGACCTGAAGATGACCGGGTTTTGGACCCAGGTTACTCTGCGAAGCTCCTCACTACGGCAGCCGTAATGCTCTGACAATCCATCAAGCAGTGCGGCTTACCAAAGTTGTACTAAAACATTTTTTAACAGATTTCTGCACGCCAAAATCGGTTTGAGGTCAGTAAGCACAACCAGAATTCATACATAAGGCACACTCTCGATTTTTGAGAAAATTAAAGGATTTTAAGTGTGCCTTATAGTGTGGAAAATGCGTTATACAGAAGAAAAGAATATATCGTGATATATATCGTTACCGCACGTGCTTCAAATGATACCCCGATATGGATTTTAGGCCATATCGCCCAGCCCTAATATCAGACAAATATATACAAATATATACATATTGGGTTTTTATTGTGTGGTTTTTTTTTTTTTTTTTTTTTTTTTTTGTTTTTTGTTTGTTTTTTGAAGCATCAGACTTCTGTGTTAGTCAATCGGTAATATCAGTACATGAATGCTACTTTCACAATCATCACACATTTACACACAAAACATCTTGATAGGTTTGTATTATCCACTAAGGCAACAGATGTAGTCTGAGCAGCATGCTAATGCTTTAGCTGACAGCTCTGACTGGTCATCAAGGCTCAGCTAGTTTGTCAGTTTTCCTTTCTTTGTAAATGCTGGCTTTCATCACTCTCACACCAGCTGATGCGATGTTGTTCACCACTTGTATGTGCCAGAAGCTGTTCCTTCTGAGGTATGCGGCATTGGCAAATTCAAAGTGACCTCTAGTATCCGAGAAGTTATGTGTATTGCGTGGTCATATCTTAGATCTACAACTGCATTTTAATGAATTATGTTCATACATTTTCAAGAGTTCAGCAGAGAAAGACTCGGGTTCAAAATTATTTTTTTTCTTCTCACTTTTGTACTTTTTATGTTAAAAAACATTAATGTAATCAGTTCACATTAATTATAGCCTTGAATTTATTTTTTCATCTTATATTGTGAATATCAGCTCTTAAAGATGAATACAAAAACAGACCTTCTGCAAGTCTGTTTATTTCTTCTAATTATTAGTCCTTTATTTAACCAGGTAAAAAAAATCTCATTGAGATTAAAATCTAATTTCCATAATAAATATTAGTACTCAGTATAGGGCAGTCCCTCGTGTCAATGAAATTGTATCACATGGAGTTTAACCATGTACTGTGTGTTAAGTTAACTTGGTGTTTCCGTAGATTGCATGAGTGTATAGCACAGACACATATCCTTACTAATTACTATAAATAAAAGTCCAGAAACTCCCAAACACTCTGGTTTTTAAGCATGAAGCTTAGCAGGCTCTGTTGGGATTAGAGTGGTTAACCCTAAGTCTTCTGTGATTTAAACTTATAAGTTGTTTAAAACAAAAATATCATCCCTTGTTATCTAGCACAAGATAAATAAGGACTAAATCATGAGTTGTAACATCTGGTGACACACAGGCCCACAAAACCCAGAAAGTTTTACCAAATGAGCTCTTGCTATTCATTTGTTTAGTCTTTTAAATGCATTGCTATTATCATAGGTTTTCATTATTATCTGTTTTATGGGAGAAAACAAATGTATCCTAAAGCAGCTATTTGCAGTAAATGAAAACTACTTTTTGCTCTAACATAGCAGTCTATTGGGTCTAAATCACTTCTGGAGCAAGCCTCATGTGGGACGTTCTAGGAAATGCAGCTCTGGACTCAGCATAAACCACGTTTATTATTCATTTCTAAAATTATGTGGATTGTAAAATCAGCCATGAAAGTTCAGTTTGATACATTTATCAGCCAGGTTAATTAACAACTAGCTAATAATGCCCGTGTACAAGACAGTTCTTGGCATTCAACTTAACAAATCAGACACTGGAGCTCCGACTGGACCCAGATGTCTTCACCAGACTATTTTGGGGATAAAATGTAGTGACAGCACGGCTGGAACAATGCACAGATTGGATAAGTCGAATGAGCAGAGGCGCCAATGCTGACATCATTGGCATTAATTAAGTCCAGAATGCATTAATCACAGTACTAGACATTACATTTGCTTACATAGTTATACAGAGAGTTTGCAGTAAAACTGATCTAGTACAACTGATCTAGTGCTGTCACACGAGTACAGTATGAATTCTGTCTTCTCTCTGTCTCCCTATGATCCAGGTTCTGTTGCTGTTTCCAGCTCAAAGAAGTCTTACAGCAGAGGTTTTCTTCGCCGTCTCTTCAGTTGTCTGTGTAACAAAGACGCCAAACCACCTCCAGTAAAAATCAACGCCCCTCTCTCGCTAGAAGAAAATGGGACAAAAGTAAGTGCATCTTTTAACCCCCCTCCCTTGCTCTTCCCTGAGATATCAACTTTCTCTCACCCTCCCCCTTGATCATCTTTGAACAGCATGTGGGCAGCATGATTGGCAGCTGTTTGATGCCTGAAACACATGTTTTCTTGGCTTCCATATTGGTTTCTTGGCTTTCATGTTTACAAGAGCATCTCCCCCGGGCTTGGTGAAAAAGTACTCCATGTTCAGACATCAATCATGGACTTGTAGGAAAGCCGGAAATGGCGTAAATGTTGCAGAAATGCATGCCTGATCTGTCATTGCTGCTTTGCAATGCTTTCTCGGAAGATGCCATTGATCAACACATGTTAGCGTAGCTGTTTTTACCCTTTTAGTAGAGGGGAATTCTGGTAGACAGTATGAGTTGTTGTTCTTCTTATTATCATCATCATTATTATTATTATTATTATTATTATTATGTTTGAAGGTAGGGTAAATATAAAGAACCATACTAATTAATATTAGATTATAAATTCATAAACAGAAACTTGTGTGATGACAAAATATAAAAATGACTGGAATGTGAGGGCCTGATCTTATGTTTCATACAGTTTTTTTTTTTCTTCTTGTGTTTTTGGACAACTGACAATACTAATTATGGTTAAACTTGGTGTAGCCTTTGAAAACATCACTTTTGGCTGCTACGGTCTCAAGATCAAGTGGCCAAGACGTTCTCAAGTGTCAGTTTCATATTTATGCCTTAGTTCAGCCTTTTATTGAGATTTGATATTCCACAAGTTATTTGTCACGTCTTTCCAAGTCCCCAAAATAAATTTCTTGGTCTCTGGCAAAGGGAGGGTCGAGTCAAGTGCTCAGTCTCAGTTTTGGTTGTGACAACCTGTCATGTCATCAGGCATGCTGCTCCTGTTGCTGTTACTCTCTCATGCAGACTGCTACTCCCCCCCCACCAGCTCTGTGACTTTTCACTCTGAATGGACTTTACAGTTGGATGCCAGTCATTTGGGAGTTGGTCTCTACAGATACAAATGCATGGAGTAAAAGCTTTGGACAAAGTCTGATAAATACTTTCGTGATGTATTTGGAAAACTCTGAGCAAAACAAAGGCACTAGAGAAGGGGAACCATCCACTGAAGCCATGTTTGCTGAGCAGTGCCAGGTCCCCAGATTAACAGAAGCTGCAGATCTCACTGGCCCATCAAAGGGAAGTGCTGAACTAGGAGTAAAGGTCCTCCTTCAGGAATATACTGAGCAGGCTGTCAGCAAAGAAATGGACCCATCTATTCCTTGTTTGGAACAATGCAACCTGAACTCGGATGAGCTTGAATCCTGCACATACTTTAATGGACACGCTGACAGCTTTGAGCAATATTCAGAGAGCAATGGATTTTTTGAATCCGACCAGATCCTCGATAAGTGCGAGACTTCAGAGTTAAGCCAACCGTGTGATGAATGTACTCAACACTGTGAGTGTTTTAAGTCCTCTGAACACTGTGGTAATCATAGCTCAGCTTCTGAATGTAGTGCTTGCTGTGAACAGTGCGCAGAACACCTCCAATTATTTCAGAAATGTAAGCCCTCCGATCAGCAGTTGGAGATTTCTGACCTTGACGCTGATGAATTGGAAGTGAACTGTGGCAGTTTGGGCCTTTGTGAAAGGTGCGATTTCAACCTTGAATGCACAGACCACCCCGAGGCTCTACAACAATATGAGCCGTCACAACAGCAGAGTGACTGCTTTGACTCAGAGTCAGACACATCAACAGAGAACTTTCAGCAATGTGAAACCGTGGACTCACTCAACTGTAATCCTGAAGTCTGTGAGTACGACGAAATATCAGATGAAACTGAATTTACAAATGATGAAGATGATGAAGAAGCAGAGGAAGAAGATTATTATGATGATGATGATGGCGATTTTGAAGATGATTTGAGCTATAAAGCCAAACAAAATGAAACAGAGTTCAGTGATGAAGAATCTCACAGTTCCTCAGAAGACACACCTGTACAAGTTTTCTTTGATGACACTGAAAATGTTGCCTTTGCAACTGATCTCTGGGAGACGCACGAGTACACCAAAGAAGACTTTCAACAAGCTCTTACGACAGAGGTACCCACGGAATCTGGTGAGCCGTGTGGAAATGATGACTACGAAGTAAGCCAAGAACCAGCTCAGCAGTATTCCACTTCAGAACAGTATAAATCCGAGTCCAGCGGTGAAGAAGATGGTTCCTCAGATTGCTCCTCTGTGGAAACCAAATCCTTTAAGACTTGTCCTGAGGGCAGTATTCCATCTGATCCCTTCTCCGATTCATCTGAGGAATCTGACAAAGGACCTCAGGAAGATTCCAGCGACGAGCAGACAGAGTGGGAATCTTTTGAAGATGAGGAAGTACAGCAAAGTGATGAGAATAAATCGAAAACTGTTGATGTCACTGTTGAGGATTACTTTGATTTGTTTGACAAAGTGGACTATTACGGACACATATTTACACAAAAGCAGCGCTACATCTCTTGCTTCGATGGCGGAGATATCCATGACCACCTGTATCTGGAAGAAGAGGCAAAGAAACATAAAGCCAAAACTTTATATCAGTTTGAAGATATTAACAGGGAAGCTAATGTAAAAGACACAGACACTTGTTCTGAGGATGCATCTGAAGATACTTATGAGGAAGTGGATGTGGACCAGAGTGATGGGTCTTGTGATTTAGAGACTCAATCTGAGGATTGGCTCATCGCAAAATCAGAATCAAGTTTTGAAGAGGATGACGAAAGCAAAACAGAGAATGGTGTCGTTTATGCAGAAAATGATGAGACAGCCGAGGATGATAAAGCCCCTATTGATGAAGAAGCGTGTGCCTCTGATGACCACGTTTCTGAAGAAGCTGAAGTTCGCCCATCCACTGGTCCCGAGGGGAGCATGTTTGCACCATTAGCCAAGGAAATTTCTGTTGAAGGTGATGCTTATGAAGATATTTTGTGCAGTTCTCACTATTGTGAACCCAAACCTTCTGCAACTGATGAGACTGCGAGCATCACTGATTACACAGAGGATGACAAAGCCAAGCCTGAGCCTGAAGACGACGTATTTATTACATGTTCTGAAAAGGAACCGTACTGGTCACTTATAGATAATGATGAAAATAGACAGCTTTGTGAGCCAGGTGTTGAGGAATACTATGTCTATCAGATTAAAAGCATTCAGTCATCTTTTAAACAAGCCCTGAATGGATTTATTTTAGAAAGAAACTCACATAATCAAATAACTAATGATGAGAATGCTTCTAGGAGTCAGAGTCAAGATGCTCTAATATCTCTGAAAGAGCTGGCGGCCACTGGGTTGTGCCCAGAGGAGTGCGTGTCAGACACATTTGGAATTAATGACGTTATTGACATGAACAGCTCAGCTGTTGAAGAGGAGTGTGTGTTAAATGAGATTTCAAGAGAAACTGGACCCCCTGTAGGAATTATTCACAGTGTTCAGGAAAGGGACATGGTGCTTATGAAGACTGAAGATAACAATGATTCTGAACAAAGCAGAGAGTCAGACGAAGATCAGAGTGACGATGAGTCCTATGAGACTTGTGAATGTGATTACTGCATCACACCAACTGAGGAGGTATAAGATAAGATAAGATAAGAAGTACTTCATTTATCCCAAAGTTGAGAAATTTGTTTGGTAAAATTACATTAAACACAACAAACATATTAAAAAAAATTATCTTTAAAGTAAAACGAATTGGAAGGAAATTTGAAATATAGTAAAGCAGAAATGGGTATAAGTTTGTTATACATGATAATATTTAAAAATTTTCCAAGTTATAGCCCGACCAAAGTATCAGGGATTAAACATCAGGCAGATACAATGGTGTCTGATTTTATAAAATAAAATTAAAAAATTAAGTACAGAAGAGACGAGAGGAACACCTTAAACCATGTTATGCGTGTGTTATGCAAAATATCCAACATTAAAAGGGTACTCTGTAACTTCCCTGCTGGCAGCATGTGATTGGAAGACCATAAACAGAGTAATGGTTTACTTCTGCTCGACTTGTTGTGACAATGAAAAAAGATAAGATTTATTTTTTTAAACGGAATTGTCATATTATCTTGGTAAGGAGTTGTAAATAAGTAACAGATGTAAATTTTTTGTTTTTACAAAAAAGAAAAGAAAATAGCAGTAAATATATAAAACCAATGAGATATAGATAGATAGATAGCAAGCATTGGTCTTTATAAAGGAAGCTTAACACAGGCAAGCTTCCTTACACTAGCTGACTCAAAAAATCTAAAAATGCCTGTGGAGGTAACGGTTATCATAACAGTGGTTAACAAATTTCTCTGTTTTGCTGGGCTTCAGACTGTGTGTGCACTCATGTACATAGGGGGTATTTAACACGTCATAAGAATACTTCTGTGCAAAATGATTCCTGTGAGTGCCGCCTACTCCAAATGTTATCTGATGAGATCTTTAAAGAACACAAAAAATATAATCTTCAAATACAACATAATCACAAATAAAATAAGAGATTAATGCTAAAAATAATCAGTATTGTAATTCTGTAGCCCTATTCAGTATTTGTAAAAAGTGTTAAAATAAAATGAACGTTAATCATTTTAATGCTTAGTGCTGCTCAGTGCTGATGTCCAGTTTTAAGGTATTGAACGACTGAACGGGAATTCTTGGCTTGTGTTCTGTGCTGTCGTAGCTCCAATTCTATTTGCTTAAAAGAAACTTGTCAGCAGAAACGAGGAAAACAACATTTGTATATTTTCTGCATCACCAAATAAATTCCTGTGATTGAAGAGTAGGTGTGTAACAGAAGTGACTTTTAAAAACATAAAATAAAGAAAAGAGAAATAGATCAGGTTTAAATATGTGATAAAATATTACTTTAATTTGATTTATTTGCCTTTTTATCCTCTAAATATTTAAATAAACAGTGAATTTTTTGACATTGTTAACTAATAAATGTGCATTTTCAAACTGATGAGTCTTGCTGCGGATGGGGTCAACACAAAAACGTTAGCTACCTTAAAAAGAAAAAATTAAAAAATTAAAAATAGCTTTTAGCCCTTTTTATCATGTTAACTCAAAGGTTTGTGGGAGAAAATAAGGTGATAAATACAAAATGAAGATTTTACAAATAAATTAAATAATTAATCAATCAAAAAATTTAACAAGAAATTAAATAAGGAGGAGAACCTATATGTTAAATTAAAATAATAGTAATTTCCTTTCTTTGCACATTATTGAATGCATGTTTTTATCATTGCAGTATTTTTGGTGCATAATATTACCTTCTTTTGCTATCTTAATCTTATCTTAATTAATATTTTTATCTTATTTTTTTTCATTTGATTGTTCTGATGCCAACCGTGGCAGTGAACACACAGAACTGAGACTTGGCATATTGTGTGGTATCTGTGTCAAATTCCAGCTCTGCCATTAGGCTCACGTGGCAGCTCACTGATGGACAACACATCCATCAGTGTTACCAACAACCTGTTTGTTCATACCAACTTGTTTTTAGAAGCCGAATCACATTAATGAACTCTAATCACTGACCGCACGTTGACGGATGAGACACACTATAGCGATATCTACATGTTCCGTCAGCACAGTAGCAGCTGTACCATCCCAGGTTCCCCGTAACCTCTTACTGAAACAACACAACACTGTTAAAGCGCTTAAGTGACTAGAAACACAAGCACACACTCATAATAATCCGAATGACTTTCCCAGCATATTGAAATGGTGAGACTGTATTTCTTGCGCATGTTGTATTTGAAACTTCACTAAAAAAATGTTTTTGCCTTACACAGCTTAGGTCTAAACTGTGTGCTCTTCTTCAGCTGCCCGGAGAACCACTGCTCCCACAGATGGAATCAAATGATGAAGGAAAAATCTGTGTGGTCATTGATTTGGACGAAACATTAGTGCATAGTTCATTTAAGGTAAGCTCTCTCTCTCTCTCTCTCTCTCTCTCTCTCTCTCTCTCTCTCTCTCTCTCTCTCTCTCTCTGCTCTCTCTCTCTCTCTCTCTCTCTCTCTCTCTCTCTCTTCTCTCGCTCTCTCTCCCTCGCTCTCTCTCTCTCTACTTCTCTCTCTATATCTCTATACTAACTCTATTATATATATATGATATATATCTATATAAATAACTATATTATAATATATATATAATATATATATATGATATTATATATACTATATAGATAAATATTATAGATATTAACTATTTGGATTACGATGATTCTGTAGACCTTCTTACATTCTTGGCCTTGGTTCACATGGACCCTCTTGCTCTTATTTCTACTAGGCTTCCATATTAAAGTAATTAGTCTACCTGCGGGGAAAAAAAACATACAAAGGAGACACATGATTGGTACAAATTTAGGGGAGACACAACATATTTTATATTTTTCACAATCCAGATCCAGCCTTCAACATAAAACCCGGAGATCTTAGGAAATTAATATTAGATTTTATAGAAAGAAAAGTAAATCTGTCTTCTATAGAACACCTACATAAAATTCATATTTACATAAGATATTTTTTGAAACTGTGTTACTGCATTCATGAGTGTTGATATACTGTATTGCGTGTTTTTTAATGAAGTATCATGCAGCTTCCTTTCGGGCTGTTTGATACCTTGTATGGTAGCATTCAGTGAATAAAGTAATCAATGCCAGAAGTCGAGGCTCCTGTATCACGACAAATTATGTAATGAATGCCGCGTGCTGTTTAGTCCTTCTGCGGTCACAGCCTGTCCTGAAAGATGTCACCGGATATTAGTGTCGGCTAAATGGGGTCACACCTCCTCTGAGCTCCATGTTTAACACAACGCGGAGTGTAAAAGTTGCTGTTACTTTGACACATGAACTGCTTTAAGAGTTCTTTATATCTGAAAGAAAGGGTGGTTTGTTTGTTTTTTTTTTTTGTTTTTTTTTTGCAAAAAGCTGCTAAAATTAATGTCATAATGAAATGAAATTAGCTTTGGGTGCACAGTGTTTGATCTGGAAGAGATCTCAGTGACCTTCTCTACTGTGGTTTAGAAAATCTTACCATTAAATGGTCAAACAGTTACATCAAACATGAAAGAAAATAACAATAATAATGTATAAAAGAAATGTATGGATGTTTAGTTAAATGCATAAGAATTTGTATGCAAAGTATCACTACACAGTTCAAGCCACAAAAGAACATAATAGTGCAAATTAAATCAATGTAATACAGAGGTAGATATAAATTATCACAAGTTTAAAAACAATGCATTACAGTATAATCACCCTGTTTACCAGTGAAGGTGAGAAAAAAGCCAGTCTTGTCTATACTGGGGTGTTGAAATGCTTGGAAGTTGTTGAAATGTTCTTGTTAGCTCACACAGCCTGCTCGCTGTAAGCTGATGGTGAGCAGATCTAAAAGAGGATGGAGTTCAAGCTGCTGCTATTGCTGGTGAAATTTGCTTGAGAATAACGACAATGTTTTATTAACTTTGTCTGCCATTAGAATAAATGATCAAAATCATTTGCACTATTTGCTGCTGCAGGAAATAGGAAAATCGCGTGCACGTCGTGAATGCATACTAACAGCTTCTGGATATACTCAATCTGTCTTACTTGCATTAGCTCATAGTATACCAATTTAGGCCATGGTCTTATACCATATATGGAATACACTTGCAATGATGCTGATATCAGAGAAGCAGCCTTCTCACTTTCTATAGTGCCTATGTTTCAGTAATCGATGGGAGAAGAATCCATTTATTCAGTGTTTGTGCTTCTCAGAGGCGGCTGGCACAACATTTTTGCTCAATTTGTTGCCGTCATTCTTTTCTCTGTTTCAAAGAGTTCTTTGGAGATTATAAGTTAAACGTTTTGTTTTTTTTTCTTTTGTTTCAAACAGCCAGTGAACAATGCAGATTTTATCATTCCAGTGGAAATTGATGGAACAGTTCACCAGGTAGGACCTTTATCTGCTTAAGTTACTGTTTGCTGCTATAGTAAATTTGACATCACAAGGGACCCTAAATCTCTTTTTTTCCCCCATGCACTCACCATGCCTGTTGTAAACATCAAACACAGACGTTTATCCTTGCTTCAGTTTGCACGCGAAGCAGTGTACATGCAGCCTGACAGAGCTGTAGCCCTCTCTGTTGATGGCTCCAAGCAGCAGGTGCCTATTTCAGTGGCCTGACGAAATGAAGGAAGCTTGGCAGGCTTCTCAGAAAACATGGCCATTAATCTCAGTATGCTGAGCATATTATGTACGGTGCTCATTGGGATGGCATTACCTTTCCCCTACTGGCTTCAAATGGCAACTGCAGTCTGTTGTGCTTGGCCAGAAGAAAGAAGAGCTTTCAAAAGGCCTGGGTCTGTTTCAAGTAATCCAGGATAGGCTTGTTAAAGTGGGGAAAGCCTATTCGGGATGACTTGGTTCAGAAACAAGGCCACCGGCATCTCAGTGGAGGTAGATGTAGAGTTCTATTAAGGTGCTTCTGCTTTGTTTTATTGCACATATTATTTCTTCTTTATGTTATGATAATAATGGCATATGTAGTTGACATGATCACTTTTCATTAAGGGATATTTTTGATAAAAAGAGAACTGACATGTTTATTGGCTGTTTTTATATTCACTTCAGTTTATTAACAGCAGTTGTTTCAAGAGCCTTTATGTTGTAAGGGACGCAAGAACCACTGTGACAGTGGGGAGGAGGAACTCCCTCTTAAGAGGAAGTGATATCCAACACAGCCAGGTTCAGGGAGGGGTAGACTTCCCCCCCACCCCAAGATTTTACTAATACACTTGATCTGAACTACAGTGTTTATTTACATTTGTTGTCCTTTGAGCTTTTTATGGTCAGAATCTGTCTCTAATAGCAGCACCAATTCTGGATTTATTTCTTTTTCTCCTGCACTCAGGTGTACGTGTTAAAGAGACCCCACGTTGATGAATTCCTAAAGAGGATGGGAGAAATGTTTGAGTGTGTTCTGTTCACTGCAAGCTTGTCAAAGGTATGTCCTCATCCTTTATAAGCAAACCATTACACTTAGGATTACTGGAGGAAAAGACTCATTTTCTGAGTGATCACCAAATGTTTTCAGTTTGCGGTTTTGTACGTTTGGTTTCAGACTGCTATAATAACCTTGTAGTTATGTCATGGACTTGCATTAAACCACTTGGAGGATAAAGTTACGAGATGGCAAATCCAGTTTGTTTTGGTATTGCTTCTATAGTATGCGGATCCTGTGTCAGACCTGTTGGATAAATGGGGGGCCTTTCGGAGCCGTCTTTTCCGGGAAGCTTGCGTCTTCCACAAAGGAAACTACGTAAAAGACCTGAGCCGTTTAGGAAGAGACCTCAACAAGGTTATCATCTTGGACAACTCCCCAGCTTCCTACATCTTCCACCCCGAAAATGCAGTATGTCATTTAGATTACTTTGTCATTTAGATTACAAACGCTGTCATTCACAGAAAAGTCATAGTGGACTATCTAAAAGAATTTCTAATCCCACCATCTGCTACTTTTGTCCGCACCTCCAGGTTCCTGTAGCATCCTGGTTTAATGACATGTCAGACACTGAGCTCCTCGATCTTATCCCGTTCTTTGAGAGACTAAGCAAGGTGGACGACATCTATGACATTCTCAAACATCAGAGTACTTCACAGAGTTAACAGAGGCGGGATAATAGGATGAAGATGAGCACCAGCGGCTGTCATCCGGGGGCCACGGAGGCCGGTGGGCAGAAGGCTCCACAGTGCTTCCCAATACAAGGACCACACTGCAATAAAGGGCTGTCATTTAATCTAAGATTCTCACAGCAGTACTGCATTCAAAGTGACAGCAGCCTTCCAGCTGGGTTGAGTGCTGCTGCACAGGCAGTTGACCTGAACGCTGTGACAGATCTGTTTTTCTTTTTTGTGATGTCCAAGATGGTTCATATGTGATTAAATGACTTCTGGAGATATCTTTTGCAGTGCAGCTAGCGTGTTGTTGTTGTCGTTTTGTGACAGCACTGACCTTTGTAAGTTTGCTGTAAAGCTAGATTGTGCGAGCAGTTGTTCAGCGTGATATTACAAATTCACCACTATCAGTCATTTTAATGTCAGTGAAGCAAAAGCATTTGAAGTTTTCACACAGCAAATAACACATCACTGAAGACTGTAGCTCAAATCCTGCTGAGCTAATATATATACAAAAAAACGTTCATCTTGTATTGCTTATTTTGATGTTTTCTAAATATTGTATGTTTTACTGTATGTCTCTGAAAAGCTTTGAATAGAATATACCATTTAATGTAGCACTTGCTTTTACATGTAAAAGATGTTTTTCTTTCTTCATCTTTTTTTGCAATAGAAAAAAATATCCATTAGTCTGCTGTTAGTGAATATACACTGCTCAAGAAAATTAATGGACTACTCATCACAGTCCGTCTGATAAGGAAGCAGAAACCAATGAATCCATTGCACCTACTTAAGTCAAAGCTATGACAGCTACACGGGAGAGATGACAACAAGACAACCGACAAAAAGTGAGCGTTTTTCTTTAGTTTTGCTTTTTGTTACGGTTCTTGTCATTCCTGGTAGCATGAGAGCAGCTCATTCAGGTTGCACAGGTAGTCCAGCTTCTCCAGGATGCTCCAGCATCCGTACATGCTAATACAAGAATCTTTGCTGTGTCTGCTAACACAGTCTCAGGAGTGTGGGGGCGATATCAAGAGATGGTTCTTTACACAAGGAGAGCTGGATTATGCTGATTATGCGACTTAGCAAAAGGGCCGGTATTGTCTTCTTCTGCAAGAAGGAACAGGAGGAGCATTGCCAAAATGGCCTCTAAACTTGGGAGGTCTACCACTGGCACCACGTTCTCTTCACAGATGACAGCAGTTGACACTGAGCACGTCTGTAAGATGTGATAGAGTCTGATATTGTGGTGAGCATTAGCCAGTTCGGCTGGTGTGGCAGTGGTTTAGTGATGATCTAGAGAGGCGTTTCCTTGGAGGGTCACACAGATCTCCATGTGCTCTTGAACCGTACCTTGATCATTGTTAAGGATAAAGTTCTCAGAGCCACTCTCAGATGTTATGTAGGTGCAGTGAAAGGCAATGGCCGGCTGCATGTAGTCGGTGCGTAATTCCAGAATGACAAAGACACTGAAGCCATGGAGTGGACCTTATATTCACCAGAAGATGACTCCAGCTGAGAAATTGTCGTACATCTGATGCTGTGACCTGTCGCCCAGACTCTTCAGGAACTCATAGATGACGTTATCCAAATCTAGGAAGAGATCATCCAGCATACTGTACACCATCTCACCGGGAGCATAAGTTGGATCGCCTGTGATCTCCATTTTAAGGAGTAACGTCCTCAGTCTGTTGGGCAGGTGGGCACTGGAGAGCATAGACACCTAATTTTGTAAACACAATAACTCAAGAATTCTTCTTTGTTCATTAGAAAGTCACCTAGGATTTTCAGATTGATTCCATGGATGCATCTGCTAGGAGGCTGCAGGGTAGCACCAATATTTTTATTAACTAACTTTATTTAAAGGTCTCATAGTGTTGATGATTCTGGTTTCACGTGACTCACCTGATTTTAAAATAACATTTTATCAAATGCAAAGTAAGTGTTCCCCTAATTTCTTTGAGCAGTGTAGTTTTTATTCCGTTACTAAATCCTAGCATTAGTGGAATATGTAAAAATCATTTTAGAAGCTGTTTTAGACTGTATATAACAGATGGGTGCAGCTTTAGGGTCTAAAAGTGAAGCAGAAATTCCTCAAACTTGCATTTTTTGTTTCTCTCTCGAAGCATGGGACTTTACAAACCAATGGGTGATGTCATGAGAGCTACATCCATCTTTTATATACAGTTTATGGTTATGCAGTTCCAGGCACGAACACCAGGTTCTTTTAGTTTTGCAATTTCAACCTGTAAAGCTTATAAAGCTTTGTCAGGCTTTGTTGTACTGTATATGCAGATGGGTGACAAAGGAAAAACCAGTGTCGGGGTTCTCAGTAAGAACGACTTCAGCATCGATTTAATTAGTTCCTTCAACTCTAGTGGATAGGATAACACTCTGCCAAATGATATCACCTCATCTGGTGTTTTGTTGTTGCTAATGGAGAGAGTTGTCAAACATGCCAGCCCCAAATCTCCCTTAGTTATTCACTTGGGTCGAGATGTTATGACTGCAAAGTCCAAAGTATGATTTATATATGTTCAGTATGGAAGAAACCACTGACAACAGTTTAAAAATGTGTTATTCAGAGGATCACTTTTATAGAATATGAACTTTGAAATGATTTTTTTCCCCTTTTAATGGAGTATGGTGCCCAAACTCTGCCAGAGGTACAACAGCCACAGCAAGAGTCAAGGGTTCAGGTTTTTCCTTTAATTTGTCACCCACTGTTTGGCTCTGGAGTAGCTTTAAGAAGCAGATTTACACCACACTGACTGAAGGTCACACACACGTGTACAACAGCAAAAGTGGGTGAGGCTATTTTTTTTGGTTTGTTTGTTTGGTTGTTTTTTTTTGTTTTTTTGTTTTTTTTTTGTAAATACCATGAATTTATTGTGATCTAGTTTTAATGTTTTTCTGAGTTATCACTTGTGTTCGCCATCAGTAATGTAATATTTGATGCTGTCTTGGATAAGTTTGATTTGACTTTGCCTACTGTCAGTAAACTTGAATGTGGCGTGTACGACCTTATCGATCTGTATATTCAGTTTGATTTGAGGGGAATTTGCCACATGTGCTCAAATCCCAATTTTGTGTGTGTGTGTGTGTGTGTGTGTGTGTGTGTGTGTGTGTGTGTGTGTGTGTGTGTGTGTGTGTGTATTTCAGAGTGATTGCATTAGTTCATCTCTATTAGTTTTACTTTAAACAAAAGAAAAACCATAATCTCTCTTGAAGTATTCATTTATCTTTTGGAACATATGACTCGACTCAAGTAAAGAAGCTGGTTTAAATGAGCGCGTTCCTTCAACTGCAGCTAATAACAGTCAACAGTGGGGGGGAAAAAAAGACGAGATACTTTCACCTTCCATCAATAAAGCATGTTTTATTGAAACGGTCATATTTCACTACAGTACTTGACTTCACATTCCTCACACTCAACACAACATATAAGATCAAGTCGAAAGGAAAAAATGGAATATGGAACAGGTTTGATATGAAAACGGCAATCGTTCTCCACTCGACAAACATAATACCCACACGATAAAACCATTTGATAAATCAAGCATGCCCTGATCATCAGTCAAGGTGATCAAATGTGTTGTGTTTTTTCTTTAATTTTGGCCCAGTATATTTACATTACAAGCTGTTTGCTGCAAGACAGAAAGCTCTTTATTCAAAGTTTCCATGAAAACCTTTAAAAAAATATTTCTTTACAATGAACCAATGATGGAAACATTTATTGCGCTGACATAAAACCCAACACTGGTCATACCCATAAACTGTATATAAAAGATGGCGTTCAATGGACTTTCAGGTATGAAGAAGTATTTTTAATGGTTTATCCCGTGGTGGCTACTCTGATTGCTGAAAGAGTTATGGATCTATAAAAGTCTTAAGTCAGCGGTCCCCAACCCCCGGGCCTCGGATCGGTACCGGTCCGTGAGTCGTTTGGTACCGGGCCGCGAGAGTTGAGGCTCAGGTGTGAAATGTACGGTTTTCAGGGTTATTTTGTTATCGTTTTTTATCATTTACTCGGTTTTCCTTTGTCTTTTCACATGTGTTATGAATAAATCTTCTTTTTTTCGGTACCGGTACTAGTTTTATTTTGTTGTATTTATCCGCAACACCTTAAAGGCCGGTCCGTGAAACTAATGTCGGGCATAAACCGGTCCGTGTTGCCAAAAAGGGTAGGGACCGCTGTCTTAAGTAACCTCAGAAGTCCTCAAATTCCTTCCTATGTCACTCAGCATTTTCCTGATTGGCTGAATGAACTGCTTGATTAAGAGCATGTTGAATACAGTACTAAATTATAGTTGTTATGGCTAGAATATAACATAAAACTAAATAAAATTCTCATTGACTAATGACTTCTCACTTTTCATACCAGTTCCAGAGGCAGGAAATGACTAAATGCAATTACTGTTACTGTAGTTAAGTCAAATTTTCAGGTATTTGTGCTTTGAGTATTTATTTTTCTGATGACGTTTTACGTTTAATGTATTTTCTACTCCATTTTCAAAACAGGCTCGTTATTTAGGTGTGGGGAGTCATTATTTCCTACTGCATGCTTTAAAACATTAAGCCAGTTTACATAAGTAAATTGGAGTATCCATCACCAATGTTGTGCAAAATTTAAGCTGATGATTCACTCACTGAATTCCACCTTTATTCTGTGTACAAGTTGTAAATCAGCGTCGATAGCTTGTGCGAGATCTACTTATATCTTGTTGATTTCACCTTTTAATCTTCAAAGAACAGCAGCAGCACACCTCAGCTGATCACAGTCTGCCAGTGGGTTACATCATGTTGGGTAAGTCCATCTTTTATATGCAGTCTGTTCTCATACTTCATTCATGTGTTTCTGTTTTCTAAACCAAAAGAAAAAGTCGCTGCCACAACATCCACACAAAAACATGCTGTAATAAAATAAGGGGAGCCTAAAATTAATGCATAATGTTAGTTTCCTAATGGAAAAGGCCTACCAATGTGTGTATACAGACACACATTGAGAGTTTAAATTTTTGCTTTACATACATTATATTCCAAATCTCTTTCGAGTTGTTGTTGTTGTTGTTGGGTTACTTTAACACCAGAGACTTAAAGTTTGAGTATTTCAATCAGATTTTTATTTCATTTTATTCTATTTTCTTTGGCACAAATACACATTCATCTTAAGCTTTCATAACCCAGTTAACCCAGTCAAACCACTTTCACATTGGAAATTATTTACAACGAAACTCCAGTTTTATATAACAACAAAAAAACTCTTTGTAAATGTTCTCACACGCTGGCAAATGTTGTCGTTAAAACGATGAGACGATTAAATGAACTGCATGAAAATCCATCACAACCCTGTTTAAGCCACGTTTACAGACTGGATTTAAATATATAAGCAATTTCAGTGGTACAACTTCAGCCACCAGTATAATAGTTAAGCCACATCAAGGTAATTGTAGAGCAGGGATTTCACTCAGTGATCACCTGTGAAGCAGAGGAAAAAATTACTTTGAAGTCCAGAGAAACAAAGTCTTACAGTTGGTTCAGCGAGGCTCGCCATATTTTATTTTTTGATTTAATTAAACATAACTCTGACCGTTCTAGACAAGCGCCTGTTTCAAAGAAGTGATCCCTTTCAGTAAGTGGTTTTATCTGATACCCCAAAAGTACTGTCATGACAGATGAACTCGAGAACTCCCTCTCATGTTTAAATGAGTTCCCATGAAGTCATTTTATACTGGAACTGGACTATTTTCAGCTTTCCACTCTTACTCTTACCATTGAGATTCGGATTACCATTTACGAGCTATGACTCGCAAACTGTCTCCACTGTTTATTGCTAACTATTAGCTTACCATCTCAACCATGTGTGCACTACTTAGCTACCACCCCAAAAATGCTGTTCATCACATTTATTGGCCGGTTTTTAAGTATTAATGTTTAGCTAACACATTTGTTGACTGTTAGATAAAACTAAGGATAATCCAGAGTTAAATGATACTGTTAGCTATTCTTAACATAGCTTCTCCACATACCAAGCAGTCTGGTGTACCATTAGCCAACAGTTTCAATTGTTAATCTTAGATTTAGCCAATAATTTCCAGCTGTTTAGTGACAAATCTGTTTCAGCTGTATTTATCTATACTGTTGGATGATAATTTCATGCTAGCACATTTTTAATTAATAAACCTTTTTATTCACAATTGATGCTAACTATATCAACCATCCTTTTATGTTTTCTTTTCCGCTTTATTTTTCTATTGCATTACATAGAACAGTAATTCTAAACCAAGGATAAAAGTAACCCCTAACACAGTGTGAGCAGAAAACTGTGGATCATAGATTGCATATAAAAGAAAGATGCAGTTTTAGGATTGAAACGTGAAGCTAATGCGTGTGGGGGAAAAATGTCCTTGGTTCCCTTGATCTTGTTCTGTGACCTCAATAAATGCTTTGATAAGATAAAGAGCTTAAGAGCTAGTTGCAAATCTTATTTAATACAAAATGATCTGCATTTTAAAAAATTATAATACCCATTCTAGTCAAACAGGAGGATAAACAGAGCATGCAAGCCTACTTACTGTATGACCTGCTAGCCTACTTCCTTTGGTTTCTGACTCCTCACTCTTTACGAATCTTCTTTGATTAGATTAGATTAAACTAGACTACATTAGCCTTTATTTTCACCCTTGGCAGAATGTTATCTTGGATAAACGAGGAAACACATTATGTAAGATAATACACAAACACTCATTTACAATTTCACCTATTTCAATTTATTACTTTATGCAATAATTCATACCTATTTATCTTAAAGTTGGAAACTCTGCCTTTTTCCTCAAGGCATAAACTTATAATTAAACTCCAAAGGGGATACTTTTACCCCTGGGTAAAAATTATTTTTCTAAAGACTGATTCTTCTTTTATACATTCTATCTAAGATATTAAGAGACACGAGATCTAAAATTATGCTGTGTTTGCAAAATAAAAAAAAAACCCAAACTACCTACATGTCATGTGAAAGAATAATATTTTTTTGCCTTCCATAATAGCAACAATTTAAGCTTTTATTTTACAAAAGTAATCCACACATTTCTTATGATTTCTGAAGTCTGAGACCTGAAGGCAATCACATATATTATAAGATCCAAATGTAGATGCAGCTATCATGTGAGCAAAATTAAGTGTATTATAACACAATCAGAGCAAATCCATTTACTTCACCAGTGTTTTAATTGCTTTGACTTTTCCTACTCATGCATGGGGTTCTGCTCATGTTGCAATCTGTCCTCTTTTTTAAAGTTGAGTGAATTTCTGACAGTTTTACTGCCTGAACATAGCACACATTCATTTAAAAGGCGACATAATAAAACTAAAAATAGTTTAACCTACTCCTGCTTCGGCAGGTGCGTGCTCCATTTTGCTTGACCTACATGCCTGTTGATGGACTGCCACCATAAACACCCTATATTGATAATAGAACGCAGCACTGTGGGAGCCAAACATTTACTGTTTTTATTGCTTTGTGCTGTATATACCACGCCAAGTCATGCAACACACTTTAAATACGCCACATGGGCAGTTTGTTTTGTTCACCTGTAAATCTGCATATTCAGTTCATGGCAAAGAAAACATAATGTTACTATTACACTCAAACATCATTTTCTCCTCCAACTGTGCATCATTACACTTTCTATATTTTGTTTCTTTGCATTCGAATGGAGCAAATTCGAGACTTTGTTATTACCTCCATCTAGTGGTTCAGGTGTCAATTACATGACCAGGTTTTAAATTGCATGTTTAACTGGCTAGAGCATGACTTTTACAGCACACACACACACACACACACACACTCCTAAAAGTTAATAATAATCTATAATATTAAAGGATGTCTGTAGCCATATTTTGAGGATGAATTTGCGGACCTCTATGAATCATCTAAAGTTATTTCAAATATGCAAATAAACCTACTAAAGTACTGCCTCTTAAAAATTGCCATTATTCTACTTACTCACTATCCGTAGCTGGGCTTTGCTCTTTGTTTTCCCAGCTGTGAACTCTACCACGCCATTCAATTCCGGAGAGGTCTGCCTGAGGGTCAGCCTGTGCACTGTGCCCATCTTCTCCAGGCGTACCCGAGAGCTCGGCTGCAAAGGCTCCCCGTTCAGAGTCCACACGGGGGATTTGAAGACAGGAGCTGAGACCTCACATTCGAAGCAGGCCTCATCAGGAGCCATGACTTCCACATCTTTAAGCTCTCGGACCATCAATAAAGACTGGCCTGGGTAAGGTCATGAGAGAGAAAGCGGATACACATTTTTAAGAAGATGTCTTGGTCTGAACAGAGAAGTTAAAACAAAGGAGGCAAAACTTCCATCACTCCATATTTTTATCCCAAATTCATCCAGTTCAGGGTCACAGAGAAGCTGGAGATCATCCGAGCTGTCATAGGCCAAGGCACCCTATCTTACTTCACAAGGTAAGAAGTAGACAGTTAACTCTTTGAGGAGGCTGACACCTACTGGTTAAAAACAAAACAATTGAGGGTCTCTCCCTCTCTCTCTCTCCCTCTCTCCATGCTATGGTAATTAAGCCCCAATCAAGAAAACTGTTTTAAAAAATTAATTACAGGATTACAGGGAAGTACACCAAAATAAACTGTGAAGGAACAACTGAAGAAAAATCAACCAAATATGAACAAGGGCCCACCCGATCCCCTCAGAATCAGCTCATTTACATCCAATAATTTCTGTCTATTTAATAAAACTATAATTTATAAATTTTCACAGGCCCTGAAACTACAGTGAGGACACTGGAAAAAATGATTTTTTTTTTTTACAGTTTCTTTTAACAGCGTTTGAGTGTTCTAAGTACAGAATACAGCCACTCAAAATTTTCAAGACTGAAAAGCTGTGACCAGATTTTACAGCCACACAGTCAAAAGCGAAAGCTATAATCTTTAAAATTGTTCAAGATTTTATTCTATAACCAACTCTGAACATCAGTATCCAAGGAGATATTACAGATTCACTACCAAAATCGAGGATAACACAAACATCCAGAGCACTGAATGTCAGACTACAATATATTCAACAATCTTTTTAACAGTGTTGCTCCTGCATACTAATTAGCGGTTAAGATGCTGGATGGATGATTTTTTAAAATTACAAAGTCAATGTCTTACATTAAAGAGTCCGGCTGATATTTTTCACGTCAGATTATGTTGCCAAGAAACATCCCATGTTTTTGCCTTTTGGATCATCATCATTATTATTACATTGCTTTCCTGAAAGTTAAACAAAGTCTTTCTTTAACTGTTCCCATATTTACAAAGCAGCGCCACTGTAGATTTTCCCTCCCAGGAATGACCTAGGAGGGGTTCTTCTGCTGGCCATGCTCTCATTCTGTTCTCAAACAGGACTCTTTCATGATTTAGGCAAATTTGTAAACCACCACACTATGAAGTCAGTGTAGAATCAAATTAGTGTAGATGATTTTAATTTGCCCGTTTGGGGACTTATCTATGAACATTACTTTATATCACCCATGATCAAGTTAAATAAGGTGATTGTGAAATTAAAACAGACTGACTCCTATATAAAAATGTGCCGGGATATTACACCTTTCACGAAATAAGAAATTACATGTGGTAACTCTGCTGTTCCAGTAGGTGGCACTATCTGGTTATATATGCACACACAGTATTTGCTGTTGCTACTATAAGAGAGGGATTTTATCTTGTTACAGCTCTAATAACAAACTCTGGGTATTTTAATAACAGACTCTGGGGGGAAGGGGTGACAAAAATGTAAGTCCTGACATTTGTCTCTACAACCCATTTTATGGGATAATCAATGGCACAGAAATAAAAACAGACCTAGTAAAGGTGGTGCATGCCTAGATAACAATATCCTGCTAAAAGAACTAGACCTAACTTTTAGTCAGATGTCATTTTTGTGCACTGATGATGTTAAGCTTTAATGAAAAAGCCTCTTACCCTCCACTGTCAGCTTTGCAGAGCAAGTATAATCTCCAACCTGCACACTGTATGTGCCCTCATCATCTAGCGCCACCTGCTGGATGATCAGCTTGCGATAACATCCTTCGCTGCAGATCTCGAAGCGTTCAGAGGGCAGGATGACATTGCTGCCTTTGTACCAGCGGATGCTACATCTGGGGTTGGATACTGTGCAGTCCAAGATCACACGGCTCTTCTCAAGGGCCGTCTTGTCTTGCAGAGGTTTTACAATACTGACTGGAAGCTCTGAAAGGGAAGGAATGTCGTTTAAATATGGGTCTTATTGAAATCACAACACACTGAGGTAGACATCGTAACCTACCTCACCTTACTTTAATGATTAGAAAATACATATTCAATACATGCACTAGAGACAGGAAATGTGAAGCTAAATATTGATTGCATTGAAAAAATGAAATTTTACTGTTTAGTTGGATTAATTGAGCAAACTCACTGAATTAACCCCCCAAAACTTAAGGATCATCAGGTTGCCCCAGTATGGTTTATCCATTCTAATTAGTTAGTAGGTGCATTATTTGAATACCTTCCACCTCCAAGTAAGCAACAGATTCAATGTGCCGCGCCACAAACTTAATCTCTCCAGAGTCCTCTGCTCGCACGTTGCACATGAGAAGAAAATGTTTTGTCCCTGAAATGAAAAAAATTCTGAAATGTTTATTATAAAATATTTTTTCAGATTCTCAGGTTTTCTTTCTGGTTAAAGCCTAAAAAGTATTTTTGTTTGTTTATTTGTTTTGGTTTTTGCAAACCTTCCTGGCGGATCTTAATGGTACTGGTGGGCTGTATCCGCTCCCCATTTTTGTACCATTCCCCTGGCACATCCTCCACTGAGATCTCACAAACAAACACAGCGTTTTCATCCTCTTGGATGTCCAGGTCCTCAAGACCTTGGAGGATCACCAGCTCACGCTCTGTAGAATTCAAATTTAAAAATATGTATATATAAATACATATGTATACATATATATATTTAAGATTACAATGGAGTCCTCATTCACACATCCAGCAGACATAGAACATATAGATGTTGCAGGCAGATGGCAGCATTGTGCTGTATTTGTAAAGCTGAAAGCCACCTCTTGAATGCAGTTTCAACTCCTTACTAAAACAACATGGCCATAAATACCAGCTACAGCCAGCAGTACTAATAATTTATTATTAATCATTAATTAATTAATTAACTTCCCAATCTAATTAGTAATAATAGCCTAATAGCACTATTGGGGCTACAATTATGAACATTTTATTAGAACAATATATTTGTATAGCTAAGTTTCTCATTTTTCTCAGACACAGAAACTTTTAACTAATGTATTTTTTATATGTAGCTCTGAATCTGCAAATATTATTCTGATGGTATCCACACAAGTACAATTTCTTAATAGCTCATCTTGATTTTTAAGAAGAAAGACACTTATTCTCTGCTGTGTTCTTCTTAAACATTAAGAGAACTGCATTATATGCACATGTAAGTAAGTAAAATTTTATTTATATAGCACATTTCTAGATAAAAGATCCCAAAGTGCTTCACAAGGTATAAAACAAAAACAGACAGTTAACAAAATGCAATTCTAAAAAGATGTGTTTTTAGTTGTTTTTTAACAGTGATCACTGAGTCCGTAGATCTTAAGTTCTGAGGAAGAGAGTTCCACAGTCTGGCGGCCACAGTGGCAAAAGCTCTGTCTCCCTTGGTTTTCAGCCTTGTATGCTGAACAACAAGTAGGCCCTGATCACAAGACCTCAGGGACCTACTAGGGACATAGGGCTGTAAAAGTTCAATGATGTAGGCTGGTGCTTGTCCTTGAAGAGCTTTAAATGTCAGAACCGGTATCTTAAAATGGAGATACTAATCTTACTAGTACTGTTAGCCAAAAAGCAACAATATCTCCAAAATTAGACTACTCTACTACTTGATATAATGGAGCCTTAACCACAACCTCAAATCGCTGGCAGGCAATACAAAATTATATTTAGTAACTTATTAAGTTACTTATTTGTTGTAGTTTGGTGTAGTTGTGTTCAACTACAACATGCTTCAGTGAGGTTATTGCTAACTGCTAACTAAAGCTTGGCTTGTTTGAATTGCGAATAATTGGTGATTGATGCTATAATGTCCAGCTATACCAGCATAAATACCAATAATCAGGCACGTGGGCTTTATAAGTGTTGAAGCAACAGGTGATTCTTGTTGAATACACCGGCTACAGCTGTGTAGCATTCAGGTTCCAAGCCATCTAACAGTGTCTGATCATAGCTCAGAAGATGACCTTGGTAGTAATTGTGTAATTCTGAATAAAAATGCCCAACCATTTGATGTGGCACTGTAGTGAGTCATCATTCTAGTTTTTGTGAGGTCCTTATTGCAAAAAACACCCCATCTCATAATATCGCTTCTTATCAAAACTATATAAATTTAGGACCAGTAAGAATTTTTTTCAAAACCTACAACTGCTTTAATACTTGGTTGCCATCAAGTTGGTATCATTTTACATAGTAGACTGTACCGTAGACTTCCACAGTGCAGGATGTAGCTGCATCTCCTGCATCGCAGGTGTACATGCCAGAATCACTGACTTGGCATTTCATGATCTGGAGAAACCGTTTCCTTCCCATTGCATAAATGCGCAAGTCTTTGCTGGTCTTCACCTCAGCCCCGTCCTGAAAATGATAAGAAAACACAAAATAAAACAAACAAATGCAGTAAAATTTTACTTTGAACATTCTGCAGAGATCAAGAGTTGGTTTGGGGAAATTACTCTAAAAAAAACTTTTAACATCAATGTTTTCAGGGTGGTTTTTTTTCCTGTGGTCTTTTGTCAGTATCACAAATGTTGCCAGTAAAGAATAAATAAAAAAACCAAACACTGACCTTCATCCATTTCACATCCACGTTGTGTCTTGACAGCTCACACTCGATGGAGATTACTGCCCCTTCAGGGAACCTCTGGTTCTCCAGTTTTCTGAAAACGGTCACTGGGGGCTCTGGTGCAGAAAGAGATTACTTAACAGCCAAAATCCTGCTTAAATTTCTTCAAACGCATTGCTGCTCAAAATTAAAGTAACCTTTAGGAGTAACTTATATGGATTCATTGCGATGACATTTTCATCCAATTGTCATCGACAGCATTTCATACTGAGCTCAAAGGGATGATGCATACTGAGTGACTGGTTATGGAGTGGATTATTTTACAGCATGAGGTTAAAATGACACCTGACAGAAAAGACTCAACCGAGCTACTGCTTTTCACTTGGTTGGGCTAGGCCAATTTGTGTTTGTAACACGAGCCCGGATAAAGGCAGTGGTAGCAGTGCTGTCAATCCATTCTGTTACATGCCTCCACTAGTTGGCACATGGCCAGCGTTGAGTAGGCCACTTTAGCTACCAGTTTAAGGTCACAACAAAATGAGTAAAGTTGCAGTTTGCCTGCTGTGAACAGAAGTGCATAATAAGTTGGCCTGGATTGCTTACATGATTATTGAACTAAACAGTTGAGCAATTTGCACTCATTATCGCAAAGCTGCTTCTCTTTACAATTTACCTACCCTTTACAACAAGCCTTGCAGAGGTCTTCAGATTCTCTATGCAGAACACAAAGGTGCCAGTGTCTTCTACTGACAGGTTAGAGATAGTAAGGCTGTGGACTTGTCCTTTTGCGCTCATACGGAAGTGATTAGTTGGCTTAAGCTTGAGTCCGTTTCTCATCCATGTGCCCGGGACATTGGGATGGGACACCTCTACCTCAAAAGAAGCCGTTTCCCTCTCTGTGGTTTTAATGTCAGTCAGTCCCCTCTTGATTGTGATTTTTCGAGCTACAGAGGCATCAAAGTGGGAAAAGTCATGTTTGAGAGACTGGGAACCTAACACAGGCATTTTCATTTCAGGCATTTAGCGCTGAGCAGACATGGCGTCCTTTTATAGTCGAAGAACAGGCGTGGAGTCTTTTTGGTGCACAGTGGTTAAACAATACAAGCTGGCACGTACACAAGCCATTTGAGCACTGGGCTTTACGCAAAAGCCCAGTGCACTTTGGAAGGGCCAACATTTTTCACTTATTCTAACACAGACACACATTCCCTGTGGAAAAAAAGGAGTGTTTATTTTGGAGACCTGATGACAACAACCTCAATTTTGAAGGCCAGGGTGTAAATTTAGATGCAATAGGAGGAGATCCAAATTCATAGGAGGTGCCAACAGCAGCCTGAAGTACTGACTTTCCCCTTCCCACCCACACTAGTGTTGAAAGAACAGCCTTTAATTCACCCACTGGCCTGTGGCTCATAGGACTACGAAACACAAGAAGCATCTGCAAAGAAAAACAAGCATAAGTACATCTTAATCACCACAACCTACCCGTTTTACAGTATGCCAGGCCTCAATGCTCTCGAGAAAGTTAAATGACGCTTATTCATAGGAATTTTCTATTTTGTTTACAAAATCAAATTATGGGCTGTGAACAGAGGCATCTTTTAATTATCAAGCATTTAACCCTTAGAATAGAATTTGGTGTGTCCCGCCCATGTGTAATTATCAGGGCTTTGTTGGTCCTGCGTCACAACAGAAAGCCCTGGTCCGAAAGTCAGCTTGGGCTGTAAGGATATCACCTGTTGGATTCCATCATATTTCAGTACAAGTGCCAACCTGGTCCCCAGGTCACTCAAATTACTCTTACTCAGTTAATTGAAATTTGCCTTCATATGAAGCAGTGATGGAGGCTGCGCGTGAGATGGGGTTGTCGGCAACAGCGGTAAACAAACAACAACAGGGCATAGTGAGAACACGTGGGCACTTACGTTCCACTGTGAGCTGGGCTTGTGTGCGGTCATGAAGGGTTTCACAGCTGTAGGTGCCCCGGTCAGACATTGACACTTTGTGGAGGGTGAGACTGTGTTTGCGGCCCTTGTGCTTTAGAGTATACTTGGCCCCAGGGTGGATTAGCACCCCTTGCCTCATCCACTGCACCTCTCCCGAATCCACACTCACCTCCACTTCTAGAGTTGCTTCACTGTATTCTTCAGCTACAACTGGTGTCATTTTCTTACTGAACAGCACCTGTTGCTCTTGAAGTGAATGTTAGGAATTAGTACATAACAGCGTGTCAACAGTTTTACTGCATCACTTATATTCAATTACAGTATGCTTAAGTTATGTATGTGCTTTTTGTTAAGTCTACTGTGAGGCCACACCCAAACCAACGGGAATATGTAAACCAGCAAAGGTGCATGGCAAGTTTAAGCACAGAGAATGAGTAAAAAGCTCTGTGGGGCCTTACCCCCTGCAGTGCAATGCACGCCAAAACCACTGAGCCACTTGTCTCTGTCAGTAACCAGAGGAATTCTGATATGAGAACCTGTGAGGTGCAAGCTGTCAAAGTCACCTTTTCAATAGTTTAAAGTTGTTTGCAAGGAATATGTGTCATATATGCCATTAAAGGGAAACTACTCCACTGAAGCTTGATAGTCACCAGAGAAAAATAAGGAAACTTAATGTTGAATATTCTAATCTCTATGGATTATTCAAATTTGTAAAGTGTCAATCGCAGGGGCCGCAACTCACCTTGAACCTGTAGTTCTGCCTCTGAAATCAACCCCTCTGCATCAGCTGTCACTCTGCTGCTATCTGAAACCATGCAGTTGTTGATGCAGAGCATGTGGCATAGCCCATTGCTGGAAACCACAGTGCGCTTGTTCAGGGCTACTTGCTTGCCGTTTAAGCGCCACACCAACTTGGTGTCCTCTGGTGAAACCACACACTTAAAAACTGCATCTTCTCCTTCACAGATGATGACATTGCGAAGCTCTGCTATGAACTCAATAATACGGGGGGCTGAAAAACATTCATATGAATTGTGAGCTCAAACTTTGCTCACATGTTACAATTGCACATTGGCCAGCATATTGTCTCTCTTAAAGATTTACATGGACCTACTTTCTACAGTAACAGTGGCTGAGGTCTTGTCATCTGTGGATTCACAGACATATTCTCCACTGTCTTCCTCCATTAGTTGGTGGATGGTAAAGCTCCGCTCTCTACCTTGAGCCCTGATTGTGTGCTGACGGCTAGGAGAGATCTCGTTGCCATTTTTTAGCCACTGAACGTCTCCTTTTGGCTTGTTGATCTCACATTGTAACGTAAGGCGGGTTCCCTTTAGAGCCTTGATATTCTCCAACTGTCTGATAAATTTAACCTTCATTTCTGTTGGGCAAAGAAATACAGTTTTAGATCATGGCATCTTGTAATCAAATACTTAGAAAGAGAGGTCACATTTTGTTAAGTGATAAATTCCTACCTTTCACTAAAAGACTGAAATACATCTCATCTGTCTTTACGTCACAGACATATTCTCCAGAATCAGACAGCTGCAGAGGATTAATGATGAGCTTGTGGGTATTACCCACACTGGAGATGTGAATGTTCTCCTCGTTCAATAGTTGGCCATCTTTCAGCCACCGAACATTTGCTCTTTCATGGCTCACAATGGCACACAGTGTGACGCTCTCGTTTTCATAGGCTGTGATGTTGTTTGCTTTTTTATTCAGAAACTTGGCTGGCGGCTCTGAGCAAAAATACATTTACAAAGAAGCTGCTTGAAATTCCAAGTGCAAGCATCATTAACCTCCTAGGACCTGGCGTCCACATATGTGGACATCACATTTTGGGTTGTCTAGACCAAAATACTTAATTTTTCTCTACAAGGGCCTGATATCCACTTACAAGGACGTTATACTGCCACTGATCTATCAAAATTTAAAACGAATGTCCTCATATGTGGATCTCATTTTTCTCAGAAACAAAAATTAGGTAAAAAAAAAAATCTGGTAATTCATTGTTTTTACAATCATCAGTTCCCAATCAACCCAAATAGCAAAGAAAAATTAAAAATGCATGTCATGAAAGAGTTTGGGTCTTAGGAGGTTAAACCTAGTCATATGAAATTCTGACACCTCTTTGAACATCATCTTAACTTACCTTGGACCTCTACAATTGTTATCAATTTGTCATCGAGGGCATCGCAAATGTATTCTCCAGAGTCCGAGGGCTGAAGTCCAGAGAGAACAAGCTTCCTAACAACGTCATAGTTGTCAATTTTTACGCGAGTATCTGGTTTCAGTCTCTTGCCGTTCCATAACCACTCAACTGTGGCGTTTGGCCGAGACACTTCACACTCCAAAATAAGATCATCTCCTGCTACCAGTATATGATGCTCTGGGTGGCCTGCATTTCCAATGATCTGCACAGGAGGCTCTGAACAAAAACAAGCACATTATCATTTTGTGTTCAACATAAAGGAAAGACAAGTTGTTAAGTATTTATTATTAATATTACCTTTGACAGTGATATAGAAGACTATTTTATCATCCACTGCATCGCATGTATATTCTCCTGAATCTTCAAATGCCGCATTTAGGACCACCAGAGATCGGAAAACACCTTGCTCTTCGATGCAGTATCGCTCATTGTCATCAATAAGCTTGTCATCTTTATACCAGCTGACTGAGGCATTGGCTCTTGAGAGTTCACATACAAGAATAATGTCATCTGATACTAAGAACTGTTTTTCTATTTTTGCATCTGTTTTTCCAAGAATTTTTACAGGTAATTCTGAAAATGAAGAAAACAGAACATTCCATTTATTGGAACAGAATAATTGCCAGACCATCTGCAAAGGGAAAAAGTATTCCTTCACTGCTAGCCAATGGTTGCAGGACAGTCAAGCTATATACGCTGCACTCGCAAACTATTCCCCAAATGATAGTGAAACAGTCTGGAAACCATTTGCCTTCAAAGTAAAAGTTGTGCCTTCTAAAATGTGTTTGTTAAAGCAATAATGTCCTTACTTTTTTTTCCCAGGTTTTACTGCTGCTTGGAGTGTAAATGTAAAGTGTTTGCAGACAAATCTCTATCTTTCATGCACACTACAGGCAACTGCAGCAATCTGCTAGAGATCAAAAGAATCACAAGGTTTTTGGTGCTGGGACACATACACATCTTTCTCTAGCAACTGGAGATCAGCAACTAGTCTCTAGGCCTGTTTACAGACAGTACGTCTGTGTTAAATCTACACCATAGATATGCCATAAGCACAAACCCTTATGAAGCCTTCCTAGAAATATAACCACACATCACCATCAATGCAGCCTGCCACTTCCATGGGCAACATCAGTGGCTCTACATAGATTCACCCCAGAAGCATAATTCAGGCATGAGGCTTAACCTACCTTGCACTATCACACTGAAATCCATTACATCGTCTTTTGCGTCGCAGACATATTGCCCAGCATCTTCCACTGTCAGCGAGTGAATGGTCAACTGACGGATGACGCCATCTTCAAGGATTGTGATGTTTCTAGAGTCTTCGACTTCTTCCCCATTCTTCTTCCAAGTGACTTCAGCATTTGATCTTGAAACCTCGCAGTCTAGAACTAGAGTCTCCCCAGCCATTTTCTCTACTCTACTTGCCATCTTCCGAGGACGAATGAAGCGAACAGGAGGCTCTGTGTGTTAAGTGAATCTTAAGTTAGAGTGGATATATGCTGACATAGCAAGAGCCTTCTAATTATTAAGTTTAATTACCTGCTATGTTTACAAAGAACGTCTTGGAGTCATCCGCTGTGTCGCACACATATTCTGCTGAATCTTTGACAGTGGTTTCAGGTATAATAAGTCTTCTGTAGACACCGTCCACCTCCAGAATGAGATTGTCGTTCTCCTCCACCTCGAGTCCATCACGATACCAGCGTACCATTGCATTGGGCCGTGAGATCTCACAGCTTAGCACCATCCTCTCAGAGGTCTGCTGACATAGTTCCATTTCTGACTGACTTGGGGATACAATCTTCACTGGAGGTTCTGAAAGTGAACGGTATCACCCAGCTTTTCAATTAAAACAATACTGCATAATAGTGTAAAGGCTTCTGTATGCAGCAGTTAAAATATTTCTCAGCTCTTTGCAGAGCAACAGACCAGAGTTAATTTCACCTTACCTTGGTGGGAGGCCATTTAGATATCAATATTTTAGCCTTAAAAATGTTATGATGATGCGTGACATTGACTAGTTTGAGTTAAATATACCAACCCCCTAATAGGACATTGTGCTCCTTTCTCTTATAACAGTGACACATGCACAGACAGTATCTATAGTGTCAGGTGTTTGTACCTGTGATATTTAGGTGAAAGAATATTGAATCGTCAGCTGTATCACAGACGTATTCTCCAGAATCCTCTACGCCACTAGACAGTATCTTAAGTCGTCGATAAGGCCCTTCTACCTTGAGCTTGATGTTCTCACTCTCTTGAAGCTTTTGACCGTCTTTATACCAGCTGACCACACCACTGGCACGAGACAGTTCACAGCTTAGAATAATTTCATCGGGGACATGACGGTCAAGGTGGACATCCTCCTTGGGATAGATTATCGTCACAGGAGGTTCTTTGGGGGAAGAGTACAAGCAATTGAAGCCACATCTGTATATGCAGATACAATCAGCAGATGTTTTTGAATTCTGGACTGTTGTATTTGAGTATTTTATTACCTCGTATGTTAACTTTGAAGACTAAAACGTTGTCTCCTACACGGGATGTGTATGTAGCTGTATCGGACAGTTGGGCTGAATCTATAATCAGCTTTCTTTTGGTGCCCTCTGCTTGGATTGTAACATTATTGGTTGGTTGCATTTCAGTTCCGTCTTTGTACCATTTGACAACACCATCAGACCTTGATACTTCACATGACAGAACAAGCTGTTCATGTTCCACAACACTCTGGAAAAGGTCCCTCTCTGGGATATCAGCAAATGTTACCGGTGGTGCTGCAGAAAAAAACAAAAACAAAAAAAAATACTAAAAGTAGTTTTCGGATGAATCTAGATCTCATTATTTATGCTCATGCACAAGTTTTCACAGCCTAGTCATGCTGATTTTAAGATTTGCTGTCAAGGTAATAACTCCTCACAGACATCAGAAGCATTGGTGGGTGTTAAGCCACATTTGAAGTGATGTAAAAACATATGTGCGGCAGTGCACTCATGAAATACTATTTACACAGGTTTGCAGAAAAAAAAGTTCATCATAATACATGCTGGACACTGAAGACGCTGTCCTAAAATGTAAAGCATGTATACAGAAAGCAGCTAAACGTTTAGACGTTTAAGAAAATCAGCTACGATGGATACGATGATGATCAGGTTTTGCTTTGTTAAGTATTAGAGGTCATGAAGGTGTACAAAACAGAACAGTTAAAGCATTTGCCAAGAAAACATGGCCAAAAGAGATCATATCACCTTTCACCTCCACACAGAAATCGTTGAACTCTGAATCATCATCAGTTTTACAATTGTACACGCCAGAGCATGAAGATGTGGCCGGTTTCATAACCAGTGTCCTCTTTTTGCTCTTTGAATCAACGTTTAGTTCCGATTCTGGCAAGAGTTTTATTCCATCCTCATTCAAGCAGGTCTGGATTGCAGAATGTGAGATCTCGCACTTTGGTTTTATCAGTCCGCCTGCTTCAAGAGGATCGTTCCTCTCAGCCTCTGGAACAGCTGAGAATCAAACCCATGCTATAGGATCTTCAATTCATTAACAGTAACCAGATAGCAATGGTAAACAGATTTGTGTTTGTTATCCTACACTGTACAACTTACTTCAGTTTTTATAGTCAAGGTTGAGGTATGCCAACAGTGATTTTAATTAACTGATATTTGGCTCCAGAATGGTGTAAATGTTGTTTGGCAGACAGTGAAATCACACCATTATTTTAACATATAGCACTACAATGTAGTATGTAATAATAGTGTAGTATGCCTGGTCTCATTCCTAGGGAGTCAGATACTGTTGTTGTGTCAAGACGGGCATCTATCGGGTACCCACAAGTTGTCCTTTGGTGTTGGTGCAGTGACACACTGGGTTTATGGTTCCACCCATAAACAGGTCTTACTTCAAAGTCATAGCATATGGTCACTCATAAAGTATGAATTGGCACCATATTTAAACTCACTGGGAAGCATAATTTCTCAGTGCGCATGGTCACTTTTGAGAAGGGGTTTTATTCCAAACCAAGATCTTTTCCTGAACCTAACCATTAGTGTTCAGTGCCTAAACATACAGTCCAAACAAAAGTTTAAGACCACTTGAAAAATGGCAAAACATTATATTTTGCATGGTTGGATCATAGCAAGGTTCCAAGAAATGGGAGTGAGACAAAACATTTTTTTGAACATGCAGTTTATTGAAAACAATGCTTAAATCGAAACAGGCTGTTTTACAGCTGATCAAAAGTTTAGGACCACAAGCCTTTAAAAGGCCAAATCTGTGCAAAAATGTGGATTCATTGTCATTTTCTGTCAGGTAGTCACACTGTCATGACGTTCTGATGGCAAAGGCAAAAAAATGTTCCCTTTTTGAACGTGGTCGGCTTGTTGAACTGCATATGCAGGGTCTCTCGCAGTGCACAATCGCAGCTTAAATAATCCTGAGGGTTATGGAACCAAAATGTCAAGTGGAAAACCCCCAAAATTTCACCAGCACTGAGCTGGAGGATCCAGTTGGCTGTCCATCAAGAAACTGGACAGTCCTCAACCCAAATTAAGGCCATTACTGGTACCGACTGCAGCCCCATAACCATCAGACACTGAAGGGCTTCAAAAATAAAAAAAACGTCTCCTTGACATCATTTTCATTTTCTGGTCAACCTCAGACAAGGCTGAAAACAACAGAGGTGGCCTCGTGTCCATGAACGCCACAGAACTGACCGTTTGGATTTTTCAAGAGAGCACCAAACATTGGACATTGAAAGGTGGAAGAAAGTTTTATTCTTTTTATTCTTTTACTGGGTTTTTTTGGAGGTGTGGTCCTAAATTTCTGATCAGCTTTGAAACAGGCTATTTAGTTTAAGCGTTGTTTTCAATAAATTGCATGCTCCAAAAAAATGTTTTGTCTCACTCTCATTTCTTGTTGTTGGTTGATCCAACTATGTAAAAGAAGATTTTTTTTGCCATTTTTAAGTGATCTTAAACTTTTGATTGAAGCTGTAGTAAAAAGCAAGTTAAAATGAAACTAATCAGTAGATCAAAACAACATAAAACGCAGTCAAAAGACAAACAAGGCATCTGTTTTTTCAAAATTGTATTATATACTGTATTATAATTGATCAAATTGTGTTTTTGGAAACTTTAGAGGTGAGGATTATATTATTTTATATTAGTTGCTGAATCTGGCTTCATTTCTGATCAACCTATGTTTCTCAACATTTTCAGCAGTTTCCTGAGCCCTTAGTCTGTGCTGATTTACATAGACAAAGACATTTATGTCTTGAAAAAGCCTAAATTTAAATTTCTTTTCTTTTTTATATCTCAGTTTTGGTCTCCACCAGTTAAAGAGCCAATCTATTTGGCTCTTTAACTGTTTTTTCTTTTTCTCCGAAAAGCTGCAAGTGTTATTTCTCTGTTACATTGTTCTGGAAGCAGGGTTGATGAAATTTTAAAAGTGAGTAATTACCTATCTGTGATCAAAATTATAGCAAAACCTCCAAATTTTACATTTTTAATTTGGATAAATATGTTCACCAACATTATAAACAAGACGAAGTACATAATCAAGCATTGACACATCTAACTTATACATTCAAATATTGTTCCCTAAGCTAGTCTACTAGCAAAGTATTAATAGATGGTTAGTAATTCTGACGAAGCTCAAAATACTTAGATCACCTGCAACATCCACCTTGAATTCTATATGGTCATCTGCGGCCTCACAGCTGTACATCCCAGAGTGTCTGACTTCTGCTGACTGAATGACCAGTGCTCTCAGTGTTTCTTTAGCTTGGATTTCATATTCACTCTCTGGAAGTAGCTGTTCTCCATCTTTGTTCCAATAGACTTGGGCAGTTGGCTCTGAGACTTCACACTGCAGCTTAATTGGGCAGCCTGCTTCAACAAATTTGTTTCTCGCAACCTCTGGAATCGCTGAAAACCTCACAGGAGTAGCTGGGGGGTATTAAAAGATTTGCAGAGGACTGCTGTTAAGCTGACAGAGCATCATTTAACAAGCAGTGTGAAAATAAGACTTTTTGGGTTTGATTAATTTAGCACAGCTAGGATTAGACTTGGTTTTTCCACAAGGTGTTTTCAACTGCATGAATAAAAAGAAGTGCCTAGTTTAAGGGTAACTATGGTAACTATGGCCATGCTAAAATGCCCCAAACTCACACTTGCAAACTCTTTAACTGAAAGGGAATGTAAGAAAATCACCTTCGACGTCCACGTGGAATGTCGCAATGTCATCTGCAAATTTACAGCTGTAGAGACCAGAGTCAGAGACTTTAGCAGAAGGAATCATCAATTTTCTGAAGTTGCCATCTCTTTTCATATCAAGCCCAGTTTTGCAGAATAGCTCCAAATCATCTTTAAACCAGGAAACCTGGGCGACAGGGTCTGAGACCTCACACTGGAGGATAATCGGACAACCAGCTGCAATCAGCTTGTATTTTTCTGACAGTGGGAGTGGCATGATCCGTGACGATCGGCCTAAAAGAGGAGAATAACAAGGGAACTGGGTAAGATGCTTGTAGTAGGCAAAACACAGTCCAGCCAGTCATACCATTTTCCCATGATCATTCAAATCAAAGTATGTTTCAGCCACTTACAACAGAGAATAAGAACCATAAGACGACAACGATAGAAATAAATCACCTTTTACATCCACTTTAAAAGTCACTGTGTCATCTTTTGTTGAACATTCATAGGTACCAGCATGCGCGCTTCCAGCTGATGGGATGAACAGTGTCCTTGTCAGTCCATCTGACTGTACTTCCACATTGTTTTGTGGCAGAACTTTTACCCCGTCTTTATACCAGTCGACATGAGCAGAGGGATCATGAGAGAGTTCGCATCTCAGGACAATGGGAGCGCCTTCTTCGACGGACTTGTTCCGGTCATTCTCTTGAAGCTCTGAGAACTTCACAGGTAGGGCTGTAGGTTTTTAAAATTGCAAAAGATTGTCTTAATAAAGTGTCTTTAAATATTAAAACTACACTTTATGCAGTTAGAAATGAGTAGGAACTTAAATTCAACCAAAGCAGCAGACAGCTGACACAGGTCTTTAAGAACAAGGTGCTTTTGACAAAACAACATAAACAAGAACTCAAAGACATCTAGAGTGTCTAGAAGAGCAACGATCAATATGAAACCAACAAAAAGTACAGGTTAGACATAAGAGTGTTTATGGCACAAGAAGTGCATATGGTTAGTGACATTAAAAAGAATAAAGTAGACTCAAAGCTTTCTTTATATATTGGATATGCTTAATCAGAAGCTGCATTATGACACCACATTTTTAATGAGATGTTTAATGTGACGATGTCCTATATTCTTTCATTCTACTCTTATTAAAGTGTTAAAAAAGGGGTCATCATGAATAGGTGTGACTGGGAGTAGTTTTTCTTTAAAGTCACATAAAAAATTACTTACATTTGACCTCTGCTTTTTTAACGTGGCATGAGTAGTGTATTAGGAAGGCCGGGAAATGAACAATTTTCTGTTAAGTCACTACAAAAACGTGACTAAATCACCTGCTGTTAACCTGTTAGTGGCAATGCAAGACAATGAAAGCGCTGCAGAGTTTTTTGAGCATCACCTTTTACATCCACAGTGAACTGGATGTCATCATCCTTTGATTCGCAACGGTATACACCCGTGTGAGCCCGCTCGGCTGATGAGACAACTAGACTCCTCAAATTTCCCTCTGACTGGATGTCTACTCCACTCTGAGGTAGGAGCTTTGTTCCATCCTTGTACCAACTGACTTGTCCAGTGGGGTCTGACAGTTCACATTGTAGAGCAATGGGATAGCCTGCTATGACCGTCATTTTCTGGTCAACCTCAGACATTTCTGAAAATGTCAGAGGTGGAGCTACAGGATTGAATGTAAGATAGAACTGGTCAATAAAACATGTACTGTAATGGACCAAAAGAAGCAAAGCAAAGCAAAACCCTAAAACTGAAGCTTTCCAATAAAATCAATAAACTACGTTAAAATTTTTCAAATTTGTATTTGTAAGGAAAGATTCAGCTAGATACATTTAGTAAACCTGGTCTACCAAACGTTTTATTAATATTAACAGTCAGTCTTGTAAGAAAGTTATTGCATTAATTAAAAAAAAAAAAAAACAACTGAGGTGGTTCTGCAGTGACAGCAAATGTATGATAAAGTATACTTAATTAGCAAAGGTTTATGTTTACAAATGGTTTAAAGTCGTTTTTTGTTTTACACATTCGGCCAGTACCTACAGTATGAGTATAGAAGATGATTTAGCCTTAAGAAAATTCCTGCCTTTACAGTAGGAGGCTGGAAAGTTGGAATTCTTCCAATGTTCAGTCACCTTACTTAGTCAAGCAAAGAGTGAGTGTACTAATGAAACCCTGGGTACCTGACAAAGCAATTCAGATTTATTTTGACACAACTGTGAAGACATCTAAGACATTTGGGTCAAAATACCTTTGCCTGCGTCAAGGCTGTGTGCTTCTGTATACTGTCTTGGCAGGGACAAGGATTTCATTAATTGGATATTATGACTTAATGATAGGGTTAATATACTGAATCTTTGGGCATGTTTGGTCAGTTCACATGTCAGTGATGTCCCACAGAGAGCCGTAATGCACCCCTATTAAAGCTAACTAAGGGTATTTCTCCACAAAAGAACGCAGACTGTGTGCTACCTGAGTGCTTGGCAAATTAAAGATTTTGCAAAACACTTAACTTCCTCTTGGATAATAAGTCAAAAAATCAGATTAAGCCGCACTGTCTTTCTAGGGCAACTTTAGCTAATTGTAGACAGTGCCTAGTTCTTTCATTTTGATTTAAAGATAAAATAGAGCATGGCACAGTGTTTGAAAACTCTCATTCGTTAACTTCAATGGAGTATGCTACAAACTAAGTACTAACTTGGACAGAGCCTTAATGTCCCCTGAGCAGTGTTGTCAAAAATAAGCCTAGGATTAGCACGATTAACACAACCTGCAGACATGTTAATGTTTTGTTGTGCAACATAGAATGTGCAAGAAATTACCCCACTTGTCAATTTTGAGGAAACCATTTGCGAACAAGTGGCTAAATGTGACTGTAGAAGTTGTCACAGCATATTCAAAATAAAAACATCAGACACAGTAGCTTACTGGTGTTAAGAAGTCATGTGACCATGGTGTAGTTCTTTGAGATTGTACTTACACTTCAGAAATCATACAGTTGGAATTCATTTGCAGAGATTATCCTGCTGAACAAATGTGTCATGAATTTTTATTTTACTCAGAGCTTATTTTCTGTGACAATCCAAAAGCATTTGGAGAAATCCAATTGACTTTTTAATTAAAGGATCCAGGGCCTACAAAAAATTTCATCCCAGCAGAACTCCCAGAGTGCACCACACAGGTAGCTGTAGTTTCAGTCTCTGTGATTCATGGACTCAGACATCATAGAGTGAAGTCATGAAAGCACATGACAGTGGTTACTAGTTATATGTAATTTAAATATTTGGATTGTACTTATTGTACTTATACTTATTTTTCTTTTAAATTAACATAGTCCAAGAACTCATTTTGTGCAGATTGCAAATGATTACAGTAAAGTGAAGTTTTTCAATCAGTTGAGGTTTTGTATTTAAATATATTAAAGTGTCTTGATTTTTTTTTTCTATCAGAGAAACTGTTAAATCTGTCTACTTTATGGTAATTATATTTTTCCAGAAAACTAAAAAGAAAGCTTGCTTTTTGTGAGTAAAGCAAACTTATTTGTATGCAAATAACCTCCACTAAAATCTAATTGCATAACAGGTGAAAGCATCTTTTGTCACCTTTAACATCCACATGAAATTGCACTGCATCATCTGTTGTCTTGCAGCTGTAAATCCCTGCATGAGACAGTGTCGCAGATCGGAAAGTCAGTGTTCTTAAAGAACCATCTGCCAGCATGTCCTGCCCAGCTGCTTCAAGAAGTTTTATTCCATCCTTGTACCAAGTAACTTCACCATTAGGATCTGATATCTCACACTGCAGCGTTAGGGGTTCACCACCTTCAACAGACTTGTTCCTTTCAGCCTCACAAAGTCTTGTAATTCTCACAGGCGGAGCTGGGGATGTTTGAGGTAACATCAAGAGAAAATTGCATCACTATTACTGACTACAACAGAAATGAAGCTTTAAAAACAAAAGGAAAGAGCAAATCAAATTCTAACATCAAGATTAGTCATGCCAATAAACCTTGAGAGTTAAAATAAGTCATAATAAAAATATGTCCTCGTTTATTAGTAATATAACAAGATGTGTCTTTGGTTAGACTTGAGATACCTGGGCATTCAAGTTAGGATTTGAAGCCAATGTATTTACTCTTTGCTCTATTTTGAATGTTCCTCCCAGACCACCCAAGCTCAAATTCAACTACTGAAGTACTTTTAGTGTAAATAAAGTCAAGTGAGTAGTTATAGAGATTGCCAAAATGTAAAGGATTGCAAAAAAAAAGGCAATCTCAATCATTGTGCCCGTTCATTTTTTGCTTGGTAATGCTAACCATTTAAATCACCTTCAACAGCCACCTTATATGCAGTGACACTGTCACTCCAGTAACCATCATGTGTCCCTGAGAGGTAGAGCTCTTCTGATTCTACCGTTGCTGTCTGCTTGATATTGCAAGGCTCTGCATAGTTGGTCAAATGTCTTTTCCCAGAGTTAAATGTGATGTCTACTTGTTCTTCCGTAGTCTCCAGGGTGCGATAAAACTCTGCGGGGACTGTTGCTTTCTGCCTTGGCAGGGACAGCACTTCCAAATCGTTAGAAACTGCTTGTCCTGTATTATCGGGATGATCCAATTTGACATATGCAGACTGCTGCAAGTCGTATGGCTCTTGTTGGAAAGTTTTTACCTCTTTAAGGTTAGAAAAATCCAATGATTGAAGGGATGCTGTTTTAGGGAAGTCACTGAGCCCCTCTGAAAGATCAGCAGATTTCTGTAGGAGTCTGTTGAACTCCTCTGATTGGTCAGTTGCAGTCCATAAAGAGTTATAGGGCCCCTCTGAATAGACAGTTTCGGTTTGTAAACGGTCACAAGGCTTCTCTGAAAGGACAGGTGGGATCTGCATGGAATTAAAGGCCCCCTCTGATTGGACATCTGCAGTCTGCAATGACTTAAATGGTTCCTCTGATTTGACAGCTACAGTCTGTAAGGATTTAAAGGGCTCCTCTGATTTGTAACTTTCAGAGATTATGGATTCAATCAGATCCTCTGACTGTGGAGTTGCAGTTTTGAAAGACTCAGAGATCCTGTCTGATTTGATTGAAATCTGTAAGGTGTCAGTATTGTGCTCTGGTGTTGTAGCTGAATTCTGTAGAAGGCTGCCTAGCTCTGACTGGACAGATGGTGTCTGTCCTAAACTATGTAGCTCCTCTGATTGGAAAGTTAGATTCTTGGAAGTGGATTCCTCTGACTGAACAGTTGCAATTTGCAAAAACTTGCAAAACTCATCTGTCAGAACAGCTGTCTGCAAAGAATTGTCAGGTTCTTCAGATGGGGCTTCCGTATGCTGTACATAGTAAATGAATTCCTCACCTTGTATATCTTTGAGCTGTGTAGTGTGATGGTGTGTGTCAGACTGAGTTGTTATTGGGTTTACAGAGTCATGGTACAGTGGACATTCGGCTTTTTCCATTTGTTGACCATCATAGAGTTCGTTCAGCTGTTTAGATGCAGTGCAGTCAAACATATATTCATATGCTGACTGAGAAGTTGGTGTATGACTGGAATGGTCTTCACATGTCTCAGTATCTCCAGCCTTGCCACCGGAGATCCCAGAATTGTATTTTGAGGACACCCGGATAACTTCAGCAGGATAAGCCTCCTCTGTGGACTTGCTCTTCTCTTGGTCAGAAGAGAGCCTTGGCGATGTAGCTATAAGCATTGTGATGTACACAGAGAAAGGTTTTCAGTGGTTGATGGTCTCAATACTTCTTCTTATAACAGAATTTTACATCAGTGTGGGTTAGCATGGAGTTATGGGATTATCCATTGCAAAGACAAACAAGAAGATCGACCAGGTTTGGTCTGAAAGTGAGCTCCAATATGTCTTCCTTCAACTGACTCCTAATATTCTCATACCAAAAATCTGTACATTAGCACCATAAAAACCTATGGTACATTAATTTTGTTGTCTTTGACAAGAGTTCGTTGTCATTGCAACGGGGAGACGTTCAGGGCAGCAATGTGAATGAGAGGATCTGGTGATGAATAAGACATAAGATGGACTTTAAGAGTGGTAAGTTGCTTGTTACAAGCAAAGATGACTGTTAAAATGAAGAATGAAGTGACAAACACAACGTATATGTTAGTATGAGAAGCAGCTACACAGCTACTAATCAACCATTTAAGAGGCAAAAACAGCAGGAAATGACCTGAAACCAGTGATGACAATGTGACACAGAGCAATTTTCTAAAGGAAAAAAGATTTACAGATGCCTCAGATGATTGGGCTAACAATAAAATACACCACTATTGTTAGTGGCATTTGTGTGCTTGGTTAAAATGGATGATTGATGTTGAAATATCAAATCACCTTTGCCATCCACTGTGTATTGGGTAGATGCATCAGCTATTTCACCAATCTCATCACGATAGTGACACTGCTCTGCTGTTTGGACAAAGCCAAAGAGAAAACAATGAGCTGGGTGATAGCGTTACATATGTAACTTATTTCTTGATTCTTAATTGTGCAGGTACAATGAGGGGAACCACCTTTTATGTCCTCATTTAACTGTACATCATGAGCTGTTTCACAGCCAAACTTCACATCACCAGAGGCATATTGTAACTGGAGGGGAAAGATTTGGCTACTTCTCTGGGATTCACTGTCAGTTTCCCTTTTGGGGTAGATCTGGGTTCCATCTTTGTACCAACAGGCTTTGGCAACGGGATCTGAAATCTCAAATTGCTGAACAATTGAGCAGTGTGGTTCAGCAGAGTTGGCCTTCTCGTCATCAGGGTCAAGTAGATATGTTGGAAGTGGCACTACAAACAATCATTGGGGGGGAAACTGACTTTAAAGAGAAACTGATACATTATATGTTTATATAGAAATGTTACTAGAAGCTGCACAAAGAGTTAGTACAGCTGAAGCAGAAACCACATTTGCAGAAAAGGTATAATCACCTTGATTTTTTACTATTAATTTGGCAACATCATCTGCTGTTGCACAATAGTATGCTCCAGAGTTTGCAGGATGAGTTGGTTCAATAACAAGGGTGTTCTTGATGCTTCCATTTTCAAACTCAGGCTCTCTGTCAGGCTGTGTATCAGGTTCTGTATCCCTCTGCTTTGACACCTGGAAAGCAGGGTCTGAGGATTCACAGGGTGGTTCAGCGGGGGGGTACGTTGCTTCAAGAAACTGTGTCTCCACAACCTCCAGCGAAGGCGACAATGGCAACGTTGGAGCTAAAGATTAATGATTAATATTATGACTATGGACTTAATGGAACATATTCATACTATGAAGAAAAGGGCAATAAGTTTAACTTCCCCAAAACTGGGAGGTAATCTGCCATCTCAAATTCAACGAGAAATGCATTTTCAAGGGTTATGCTTTTTTCATTTAGTCAGTACACATTGATTTTACCATGGACAGTTACAACTTCACACAAAGCACCACTTTAACACAGACACACAGAAACGCATATCATAATGTTAGTCATATCTAGTCTCCAGAAAGCTTTAGAATTAGATCCAAAAGTAAAACAATTTAATTGTAAAAACAAATCACCTTTAGCATCCACAGTGAAGTGGATAGTGTCATCAGAAGTTTCACAGCTGTATAGCCCTGAGTGCAAGAGCTCAGCAGATGGGATAATGAGTTTCCTTGATGTGCCATTACTCTGTATATCCCAACCATTCTGTGGGATGAGCTTTTTACCATCTTTATACCAGCAGGCAGGCACAGTAGAGTCTGCAACCTCACATTCCAGCTCCAAAGGTTTGCCCACTTCGAGTGACTTGGTTCTCTCAACATCAAAGATAGTAGAGTTCGTCACTGGTATAGCTAGCATTGGGAATGCAGGACAGCTAAATAAAATCAAGGCCATGGAAATGGATACCTTACAAAAATGTAACTGCTGAGCAGAAGATGAAAAGGGCTTTGGAGACTTATAATTCACAGAGAGCCGCAGGAGTCGCAAAACCAATGTATATAAATAGTAATCACCTAGTGAGTTAACTGCTCTTTAAAGTTATGTGCACGAAACACTCCTTCAAACCACATAGTAGAAGCAGGGATTATTAGTGGCATCTATGAAGAGGGGGGGTGGGGTTACAAAATGAACGCAAAGATAAGAAGCGTAAAGTCACCTTTGATCTCCACTTGAAACGCCACGGTATCATCCTGTGTGGTGCATCTGTACACACCAGAATGGCTCAGCTCTGCAGACTGAATAACTAATGTCCTTGTGTTGCCCACTGAGTGGATTTCTAATCCAGAGCTTGAAATGAGCTGTATTTCGTCCTTGTACCACAGCACATGGGCCTCGGGATCCGACACCACACACTGTAGCACAACGGGGCAGCCTGCTTCAATCGACTTGATCCTCATATCTTCAGGAATAGCTGAGAACTTCATAGGTGGAGCTATAGATATGTTTAGATTTGATGTCAACCTTAAATCAACCTCATGCCACTTAGATTTTTTATCATAATCTATCTACTGACCACTTCTAACATGCTGTAATACACTGAAAAAAGGTAGCGCACACTTAAGCACTTCTAAGATGAAAGGCAACAGACAACATACAAGAATGTCATTAGAGTTAGTTGCTTTGCTGAGTAGGAGCTCGTTAATGTTTCACATCACTTAAAACAAATCACCTTTGATGTCCACATTGAAAGTGATGGTGTCACCCTTTGTCTTGCAGCAGTACAAGCCAGAGTGTGAAACTTCTGCTGAATGGATAATCAGATTCCTCATCAAGCCATCGGATATGATATCTATCCCACTTTGAGAATGGAGTTTTGACCCTTCTTTGTACCAGTGCACCTGGGCAGATGGATCTGAAAGCTCACATTGTAAAACAATTGGGCAGCCTGTTTGGATGGTTTTGTTCCTCTCAGCATCTGGGAGTGCTGAAAACCTCACAGGTGGGGCTATGGATATTTAGATATTTTAATGGGTTGGTAAGTGGTAAAAAATAAATAAATCAGATGATTCAAAGGAAGACAGCATGCATTTTTTACATAAAAAAGATGTTTGGTACAAGTCACAATGAAGAGGGTTAGTCTCTGTAAAACAAAAAACAAAACAAAAAAACGCAATGTAAGAAACTTGTTCTACTCACCCTCTACTTCCACATTGAACCTGATGACATCATCAATGGCATCACAGCAGTAGACTCCTGAATGTGATAACTCTGCTGACTGGATGACAATTCGTCTCATGGTGCCCTCTGATTGGATATGAAGACCTTCCACAGATCTTAATTCCACCCCGTTCTTGTACCAGTGCACCAGAGCTGCAGGGTCTGATACCTCACAGTAGAGCACAATGGGATTCCCAATTTCTACAAATTTATTTCGATCCATCTCTGACAATGGGAAAAACTTGACAAGAGGAGCTGCAAATTTTAGAAAACACAAGGAAAACACTGAGTGTAATAAAAGGTATGTGTTCACAGGGATGGGTTTTTTGGGGTGAGACACTGACAGGTGTGCTTGCTCACATACAGCCCTCTACAATTGCAATTGGATGACTGCCTCTGGCGGGCTGTCCAAGTTCAGGTTTTAAGCAGAAGACTACATGGTGGCTCATTGGTAATTGTTTTCTTGTAATACAAAATCCATCAGAATGCATTTCTGCAGACATTTAAGGAAAGTAATACGCCACCCAGCCTACAAATTCATCTTCATTTTTCTAAATGTTCCAGACATACCTTGAATGTAAAGTGCTGCAGAATCACGGATGCCATAGGCAATGAATGTAATCTCAGCTCCATTATCTGTATCGCGTACTCCTCGAATGCGGAGAGATTGGTGTGCTCGTGACCGACGCATGGAATACCGCTCATCTTCCTGAAGCTGAGTCCCATTTAAGAACCATGTACCAATAACTGAAGCAGAAAGCTCAATAGAGAAGAGAGCGTCTTGCCCCTCTGGCACCAAGGCATCCTGTAAGGGAGCTTGTATTCTGGCCACAGGAACTGGAAAATAAAATTGTGTTTAATCATATAGCAAAAGTATCCTGTTGTGATTAATTGAGAAATACAGCAAGTGGTATTGATTTAGTGCAGTTGTAGTAAAATAAACATTACCTAAGTGAACAGTTTTAGGGAATTCAACATTATTGCTTTTCCCATATTTGTTGACGCTGCAAATACGAAAGCGGTAATCCGCCTCACATGGAACACTGTCACCAAGGATCTCCACAGAGGTTGCAGAATCAGTGGTCAGACACTGAAGCCATTCTTGCGAACCAGTGCCCACCTCTTGCCGTTCAAGCACATATCCAGAGGGAGGATTCTTTCGTGAGTCCTGAGCAGGAACCCATGAGAGAAGAGCTGCATTAGCACGCTCTGTGTTGATCTGCACAGCCACTGGACAACTAGGTGGACAATGTCTAGCCGCTGAAACCAGAAAAAAGTCATCATGCACCAATGTTGCTTCGAAAATTGATCAAGTTTTGTGACAAATATTGTATCTAAGACACTGTAATTTTCAGAGGGCCCTACATTTCACTCTTAGCTGAGAGGAAGTCTTGGATCTGCCGACAAGGAAAGTCACGAGGCCAGAGTCTTGGGGCATTGTGTTGACGAAAACCAGGATGTGAGTTCGACCAAAGGATTTAATAATGGTCTGATGGGTTTCACGCAGCTCTAAGCCATCTTTGTACCAATGTATATCCATCTCCTCTTTTTCTACTTCAACACAAAAGGCAGCATTTTCACCTTCCAAGACATCCACTTTTCTTGGAAGCTTCCGCAAAATTGTGCCTGCAAAGAAACACCCAAGAGAATTAATACGACACTCACAGTGCAAGAATTCTTAATAGTTAGTAGCAAACATCCATCCATTTCCATAACTGCTTATCCAATTTAGGGTTGTTCACAGCTGTCACAGGTTCAGAACAGTTTGTCACTTTATATGTTAAACATGCAAATTTTGCAGCTGATCTCATCAAGAGGACAAAATCGTTTCCCAGTGCCTTCTTTGCAGGTCACAGTTTTTGATCTGGCACCTGTGTCTGCAGGCATCTGTTTTTGTATTGCACTGCTTTTGTAAAGCACCTGGTTTAACTTGGTTACAAAACTAATGTTTAACACCTATGCATTCATTTTTGTGAAGATCTGTCCGTTTAGCCAGGACAGGTTTTTACTTTTTTACATGCTAAAGAGTCTTGATATTGCAAGTCACATAGGTGTTTTTTTTATTTTTATTTTGAGATCTCCTTTAGAGACTCTGACAAGCTACTCTGTGTTTCAACTGGAGGTGTCATGTGCACAGCCGAGGAAAAACAATGTTCTCTGAGGGCTTTTCTTTCTTCTTGCTGAGAATAATGAGCACTTTATTTTTTAATTTCACAGGATTTGTACTGAGAGTCAATGTTTTCACTGCAGGAACAACAAACCCTAAGGCAGTCCTACAAACAAATCTGAGATAATGTGTTTTCTGCAAATACTTTAAACCAGAAAAAACTGACAAACACACCACCTTCACCACCTAAAGAAATAGTAATTATATTGCTTAGTCTGCATATGAAATCGTTGCACATTTTTGCATTGTGTTATTTTTGAAATAGGATCCGATATAAAGTAGCTCTAATTTACCTTTTACAGCTACCTCTGCAATGCTTCTGCCCCCATCAGGCATCTCGCAGAGGTAAATCCCATCATCATCAACTCCGATGTCACGAATTGTCAGTCGTCGTTTCGTTCCCCACTCCTCCATTCCATATTTGGCCCCTGGTTGCAGTCGTCTATCCTCCAGATACCATGTGATGGGAACTGAGTCCTCTGGAACTTCACACTCGAGAACAGCCAAATCCCGCTCCCACACTTCAAGATCAATGAGAGGCTGCTTGAACCGCACAGGCGGCTCTGGGACCAAAGAAGTAGAAGAGCAACAGTTTGAGCCAATATGATATCTCTCATAGTGCTAAATGTAAAATATTCAAATTTTATTTGATCTATCCAATGAATTTAGTAATTCAATATAAATTCTTGAAGCGAGGTGATCTAGCAAAAGCTCAGACTACATGTGCCCTTGTAGTAAACACTGTAAATTGGAATATATTTGGCAGTAAATTCCAGATAAGCAAACAAGATGAGCAAAATCATGAGACAAGTGGCTTATTTAGCTGAGGAATGGGAAGGTCATTAACACACTGGGGTGTTAGATAGAGAATAAAGTGTTTGTAACTGACACCATCAGACAGTACCAGACAGTTGTAAACAAAAGAATGTGGACTGTATTTAGTGGCGTGTGTGTGCAAAGCTCATCATTACCTTATCTTACTAATGTTTTAACGAGGCCAGTTACACACGCAGCTATACAAACCATCTTCCATTTAAAATTTCTTCTTAGCCACCACTAACCATTAACTCTATCTCAGTTCTATTTTTTCTCTCCAGCTGATACAGTACAATACTTGAGTTTGGACTTCTTTGGGCCATGTGAGAAATAAGATCCTCTTCCCGAAGATTTCAATCACATGGACACTGAGTCCTGGACCCTGCACAGGCTAAGTAACTTTGCAGACATCCTACCGCTGCGTAACTCTTCCTCAAGCTAATGAACATTGCCTGTTTAGGTATCACTTGGGTCCAGTTTCAGATCATTAATACATTTCCTTCAACTGCCAGTGGACCAGGGATGATCTGATTGCTGATTATTTGCAGGGGCAATATCTATCTCTCTCTCCCTATATAGATAGATAGATAGATAGATAGATAGATAGATAGATAGATAGATAGATAGATAGATAGATAGATAGATAGATAGATACTTTTGCCATGCCTTTTTGGCCCTACCCCAGTATATGGTCTCAAAGTACCTCTTTATCTCACTGACATCATCCTAGCATCAAATGGTTAGAAATTTGATCCAAGAACACCCCACTCTCTACTCCTCCATTACTCAGTAAAAAAGGCACCACAGGCTGTGGCTGTATCTGCATTTGCAGTCTGAGATACACAATATTGTCTTAAGCCACCCCTCAATTCTTTATATTTTGTTACAAAAATAGGTTTACTGATTTATTGACACATGTGCAAACATACATGGAAATGCAGTATACAAGACAACAGAACAGTGTGAAATGCTTGAAAGTCAGTATTTGATATGATCACATATATTCTTTAAGAAAGTCCAACCATAAAGATTGCATGAACTCTTGCACAGCTCTCTTGTAATTTCTTTACCTAGTTTTCAGGAATAGTTCTCCGGGGATTTTGAAGAACATTCAAAACTCATCTTGTTACAAAGGAATATTAGGGACATGTTAATCCTCTCAGGCTCAAATTTAACTTTTTGTTGCTAATGCACAACCAAGTCCTGCTGTGGTACTTCTGAGTAAAAAAAGAACTCATAAAATTACCGTTGTTGTTTCAAGACAAGCTGCCATGGTTACTATACCCTTTGTATACCCACTAACCCTTAAGGTTCGTGAAACTGTACTTCAGAATCTGTTTTAGTACAAAGCCAGGATATGAGTTCTCTTTTAGCACATAAACACAGTGTGGTGATAAGTATAAGGAAGATGTTGCAGAAAGTTGCATCTTGACAGACAGAAAAACACTCAAACTTGAAAGAGTGGATTTGCACAAAATGAAATGGCTGGCAGTGGACAGATGCAAGGTTATCAATGGTTACACCCTTGTGCAATAAAGAGTGTGTGTCAGTGTATGTTAAAGGTGTTGTATCACAAGACAGCTGGTCAGTTTGTTTCACTAACTCATCTAAACAAGGCTTTTTGTAGAGGGTGTAGCAAATGTGGCAGACTTTTTTCTCAAAGTCAAAATACTATGGTAGTTTGAAAAAAGAGTTAATCTTGAAATTTAGACTTTATTATTAAAATGATCAATGATATATTTTTCTTAACTTGTCCCTAATACTCCATCATATCTTTGGATGACTGCTTGCTATGCTATGTTCTTTGTCAAGATGATCCCACCCAACTTCAATAATGTTGAGATCCAGGCTCTGATGAGGCCAATCCATGACTGTCAGTGTTCTACTGACAATTTGTTCCCAATGGAATGAAGCTACTACCACAGTTTCCAGATGGGATTTCATTCAAGCAAAATGCTTTCCTAATTCCATCAGTTTTGGCAAGATCTCCAACACCGCTGGCTAAAATACAGCTCCAACCCCACTTTGTTTTACAGATGGCTGTAGACATTTACTGTTGTTGCTCTCTCTGACCTTCGTTAAACACGATGAACCAAAAGTTTCACATTTAAATAACTCCATATGACCTCTTCCTGTTCCCTTCACTATGAAAGACTTATTGAGATCAACTGAATGGCCAGATTTGTCTGTTAGATCCTGAGTCAGGCTTTTGCTGGATTTTGTCTTGTTTTTAAGGACATGACTTTCAGATAGTTTTTAAACCTGCTATTTATTCTTTTGTCCTCCACTTGTCCAGTTTCCTAATATTTTTCAGGACACACTGCACACGATGTCAAGATATGACAGGTTTTTAGCTAATAACTCTTTGGAAATCACCTTATTGGTACAAAAATACTATTTCATCACATTGTTAAACTGTGATATTTTTCACTTTTATAAAAATTTATAAAAGATTCAATTAAAGAAATTAGAGCAAAATATGTAAATTTTTGTGACATGTTGCAGGTACTGTAACCGTGCCTAAAACACAATTTAAGACTGGTTCATCCCTTGAGTTAGCTCACTTTTTTTTTTTTTTTTGGCTTGAATGAGACATAGGTCAGTGTTAAGTGGCTTAACAATCAAGCACAAAAAAAACGTGTTGTGAAAATGGCCAGGTACAAGGGGACTGGTCTTAAAATGAGGGAAAGAAGAGAAAAGCTTTGAATAACCTTCAGAAATCCTGGAAAACTATTGCTCGAGGTCACTTTAAAAATTACAACAACTTCTGGCTCCTTGTAAGCAAAATATAAATAAGTGAAGGGTGGCTCCAGACTGACACAGTACTGTACTTTTACATACTTTTTTAAATAAATAAAAGTTGGCACTGAAAGTGATCTTGACTTACCCTTGACAGAAAGGTGTACAGCACTGAGGGTTTGCCCAGCAGTATTTGATGCAGCGCAAACATAAACTCCGTTATCCTTTTGCTTACAATAAAGAACTTTAAGTGTGAAGTAGCCTTCTCTGTCCTCATATAACAAATAACGCCTTCCAGACAGTATGAGTCTACCATCTTTCCTCCAAATTATTTCTGGTTTGGGTTTACCAGTCACAAAGCAACGGAATTTGGCATGTTTGCCCTCTGTCACAGCAAACATTTTTACTTTTGTTGACTTGGTCATGCTGTAGTCTTTTAGGCGGTTTGGCAGTTGCCTGCCACTCCTTTGTTTTCCCTGATGGACTTTCCAGTGGCCATTTATGTAGCCGTTGCGATTTCCTTCTTCTTCATGTCCTGGACCTGCATCAACAAGCAACACAGCTCCTGCTAGCGCTTCCCCAAATTCATTTCTTGCCTTGCATGTGTATACGCCACCATCAGGAGCACGGGTCTTAAAGATCTTGAGCTGGAACCATCCACCATCCTGGTAGCCTACACTGAAATGTGTGCTTTCAAATATTTCATTGAGTCTTCTACCGTCTTTTTCCCAGATAACCTCTGGCTTTGGGTTTCCCCAAAGCTTACAAGAGAAGACAGCATCTTCCCCACGACCGACACGAGTGGAGAGGGGCTTGATGAGGAATAGTGGCTTATTTTCCTCCCGCAGCTCCATCTCTTGCGCTTCACCTTCCACCTTCAGTGTGGCAGCTGCATAAGTTTCCCCAATGCTATTTTTTGCTTTGCATATGTACTGTCCACTATCCTCAGTTGTGACAGCTGAGATGATGAGATTGTAAACATTGCCATCCTCAAAGACCCTATATCGTCCTTGTGGGTCAATCTTTTCATTGCTTCGCTCCCAGATAACGGCAGGCCTTGGATCACCACCAATCTGACACTTAAGCACTGCATCAGTGCCGCTTTGTACCACTACAGGTCTCGGGTAGGCTAAGAAACGTGGTGCACCACCAAAGACATCCATTGTTGCTTCTTACTTAAGCAGTATAGGAGAGCAGTAAGTGGCTATTCACTGGTGCAAGACCAACCTACTTCCACACTGCAGGTTTCTACAAGAAGAAACGAAAAATTATTTACTTTCAAAACAATCAGCTTAGGCATGCTGTATAACATTGAAAAATGAAAAGACTAGAGATTAAATTTGTTTTTCTAAATTATAAAGGTGACTCAGCCTTAAATACCTGTCTGTGGTATGTAATTATTCTTCCATTTTCCCATAGGAAATGAACCCTTTGGAATAGATTCAAACACACATTAAAGCACTCAGCCGCCTCCCACTTTAAGTGCATGCATTTCAGCACAAACTCATGGTATGATTATTAGGGATAATTTAATTAGGGCTGTCTGCATGAGAGAAAATCACATGTTAACAGTGAGAGCGGGACCAGCCTAGTTCGACTGCCATTGCAGCCACAACACATAGCCAGTACAGCTGGTGCTGTATTTCAATGGGAAAGTGCTTAATATAGTACAGCCTAAATAAAGACCTGTGAGGGAGTGTGTGTCAGGTATCACAAAGACAGCTCAGAAACCCGCGTGCTCACACAAACACCAGCCGAAATCAGTCTCCCCACCCAAGAGGCCTTGCTGTCAAAATATGGTGAGCCTCCTTCACACCTTTTGTTGGCAGCGCTGTTGGACAATACTTTCTTTAAATGTCACAGTTTTTTTTTTAATCGCAATCCTGAATCAGTATCGCTTAGCCAATCCTAGGAACCAGTTTTTATATAAAAGTTAGTAATAGTTCACGACAGCTTCAATTTTTAAATTGTATTTAATTTTATTGTTATGAAAATGTATTTAGTACTAAATACTAATATATTTATTGGAATATAAAATCTATAGAATATATTTATTTTTAAATATATTCTTGTCTGTGTGTGCTTTAGGACACGTCCTTAAGTGTTGAAACTAGGGACAGGAATGGAGAACATGTTTCAGTTGAGAACTGGTTGCAGTTTGTCAAATTGTTCAGGAATATTTTCCCTCAGGTTTATCAGTTTCTTTAATCACTGCTGACATGTTTTCCTGACAGTTCCACATTGCAAAACCATGAAGTCATGCTCAGTGGACAGGAGTTTTTGCACACTTGAGTGACTTTCAACCTTCTCTGTACTCAAAAAAGGAAAAAAAATTCAAAGATAATTAAACAGTTAAGGTGACACTGATCATCTGTGTAGGCCTGCTCTTTTTTTTACTCATATTCTACTTGTTTCCACAAATCAATGAAAATTTTGATCTTAAAAGGAGAATTGATCATGGCATTGTCATGGCTAAAATGTTATCACTATCCACCCGTAATTGCAACTTTGTGCCTATGGATCCATTTTTCAGTGTCAAGAAATCAAATCAAATCAAATTTTTTAAAAAAGGTTTTCAATGATAGATTTTACATAATTTTTATCATAATTACCATAAAATACTGTTGTTACTGATTTTGTAAACTTAGCCCACAGTTAACTGATGCAAAACTGAATAATACTGTTTTATACTCTTTACCATTTTCCAAAAATAAAAAACTACAATATAAATAAATGATTTTAAACCCTTGAATAACTGAAAACTGATGAAAAAGATGCACGTTTTCTTGGAACGGCTGAATAATTTCAGATGTTTACATTTCATACTTTGCATAAAATTTCACACAGACAGTTTAGAGATTGCATTATTAGTTAAATATTCCCTGTGGAGGTTTAAAGAGGAGATTAACCCCTGTGTTTACTTGTCTGATTTAATTGGAATGACCTCTGCCCCTTGTGAAGCTGTGCTGTGTACCCCTCACATGACCTACCTCGCTTCAGTCGCCAGGAACAACCGTCAACATACATTCCGGATTTGCAATCTCCGTCCGAGTTAAGAGGCCGCCCGTCTCCTGAAGGCTGAGTAATGTCCCAAGTTGACTTCAGATTCAGAAACATGCTACCACATGCTGTCCTCAAAGGTCCCAAGTTTTACGGCAGTACATTTTTCTTGACTTTTGTCCAGTAGAACAGGCAGAAAACGAAACATAAGCATCCACGGGAGCTTCCTGTTTAACTACAACAGAGCGGTCCCCCAATCTCTGTGTTGTTCAGGCCCTCGACACCCCAAGTGTCATTGTTCATGGAATACTGTTAAATGCTTTTGCAGCTGCTGCTGTCCCCTAAAAATACTGGCTGCCTCGATGACAGCAGTGAAGATAAGTAAGGCACTTCCACTCATTTGCCAGCAGGGGCTAAAGATAGTAAGGTGGCCAATGCAGGGCAAACTGCTTAGCTTACTTGAGGTTTTGCAATGTAAAGTCATTAAGAGAACAGCAAGCTTTTTAAGTTTTAATGTTTATCATCATTAAACTCCTCATATTAACCTTTTTTCTTTCAGATTACACTTTGTAAAGCACGAATTGTTTGTTAATACGATTAAGTTGGTCTCATAAAGTTTCAGCTTTTAGTCTGTTGTTATTGTGCAATATGCAAACGACTCAAGGCAACAACCAGCCAATAGATAATAAAACCACCCATGTAATGTTGCTTAGGTCCGCCTCCTGCTACTAAGATAGTGGAGATTAACTGAGCCATAGACACAAGACCTCTGGGGGTGTCCTGTAATGTCTGGCACCTACATTGGTTGTAGGGTGGGGCCTTCCTCGATCTGGCTTCTCCTGGCACATCTCACAAATGCTTGCTCAGACTGGAGCTAATCTGGTCAAAGCCTTGGGCTCTTTGTTTTCTTCTTTGAGCTGTTCCTGAGAAGGTTTTGTGTTATATGGATAATCAACTGTTAGTGCAATTTAACCTGTCTGTTCTTCCATAGTAGCCAATAGCCTGTATTTGATCCTATACCTTGTGGTAAAAGCAGGCATTGTATGACATGCGTGCTGGAGTTTTTCAGCGTGTAAGGCTGTTCTGTGATTATGAGATCTTTCCTTAACGTGGGCTACAGTGTCCCTTCAGCTGTTTAGCTGCTCCACTGCTCACACTCCCTCCTTCCCAGATTTCAGCTGTTGGGAGTAATGTGATATAACTCAGACCTCTGAAACTAGTTATGAAACAATTTGTGCCCACGATTGAGTAACAGTTCAAATTAATACATTATAAAATGTAAAGGATATTTTGCACATCATGATTTAATTTAACATAAAAATAGTGAAATGTCCAACATCAATAAAACTGTGAAGTAATGTTTTCTTACATACATAGCTCTAATGTTTGTTGTGTTTTAGCTTAAATCCTTTAAAGGTTGTGCATGGTGAGGACAGTTCCTGTATTGCAGACTCAGAAAATATACTAAATTATTACTGGAATGGTAATGACAGATTACCTCTAATGTAATGCGGTTTTACTTTTGACAGGGGGTACTCCTTTGTCCCTTGCAGAGACCAGTCTTCAGCTGGTGATGTCTTTTGTAATGTTAAAAATATGTAATTTTAAAAAGGTGCAAAACTGACTACCCATTATTTAAAATATAATGACAGGTAGATGGGCTCCCAGTTGTGTAGCATTTTTTGGTCTTTTACGTCTCACTGTGGAGTCACAGTGTGAACCTTTGCACCACCAAACTACCAGTATGCAACATGAATACAGAAGAAAACTGACTTTTTACCCAGTTTCTTGTTGGATGTGGCCTAAAACAGACAGTCTCCTGCTCCTTAAAGTTTAGATTTAAAATATAGAATCTTTTTAGCTACCAAAAGATATCTATGCTTTCCTTTAGGTGTAATAATTACCTTTGGGGGTGCCCAGAATGCCCCCTAGGAGGTGCCCAGAACAGATGAACACCTCTCACTCCTTTTGATGTGTCATTCCCCAGTTTCCAGAACATACGGCTGCAGATCTGTTGATTGACAAAATCAATCATCAACTTGCAGCCTAAGATGTCCTGGTGCCGTGTGCACTTATGAACTCCCTTATGTTCAAATAGGATGTATGTTATGGAGAAGCTGTGTTTAACATAGAAGTTCAACAACAAAATACTGCTTGGGTTCATATGAGCAGCCTATTCCACCCCTCCTGGTGACACCAACACACAAGCCCCTCCCAAACAATAAGGTGGCAAATCGCTGAGAGGGATGCTGAATGTGTAAGTAGCATAGAGATAGAAGCATAGTTCAGACTGCTTGATCATTTTATTATTTTATGTATAAGGCTTAATAAAAGAAACAAAACCCCAACAAAACAACTTGAAAAAAGCAAGTAATATTATTTATGATTGTTTTGTGGAAAAAGGACCACCCGTCTTTCTGTAAAGTGTTTCTAAAAGACAGCATTTAACAGATCATTTTGTGTTGTTTTCCCTTAACAGGAATATGAGGAGACACCCACAGAGCTGTGGACATGTTCAGACAGCAGCCTGAAGGTCTGCAGACTAATGCAGCAGATTTTAATAGTTGGTCTTACAGGGCTGAATCCAGTGCCTTTCCTGTGATTTCACGTTCACTTAATAACAAAACAATAAACAAAATGAAACAATAAATTAATGATTTAGTAAAAAAAAAAAAAGACATGCATTTGTGCATCTTGCTACCTCTGCATATATTGGCAGCATTAACATGCATCAATAAACAGCGTGCTTTGGATCTTAAGCCTCATAAAATCTATGGGGATTTTTCAGATTGCAACAAAATATTTAATGATGCTGTTATTGTTCCTTCAGACCAAAGAACCTAGCAGAGACACAGACAGTGCAGTGTTGTGTTATATCACATTTAAATAATAAGCACAACACACCCAGCAGTGCAGTGCACAATAAAATGATAGATAATGGACAATGTTCAAATGTTGCATTTGCAGGTTTTCAAAAGAAAACCAATTTCATCCTCTGCTGGTCATTTTGTGTAAGTGCAACATGACTCAACACAGCTCACAACATGCAAACCTTTCAAGGTAAAACCCGAGACATATTAAGTCTGCCAATCCAAAGGCTAGGTCCCCAACTATCATGATTTTTAATATAACTCCGTTACGATTATTTTTTAATCTGTTAGAAGACTTACATAGCGATTTTTCAATCTATTGTTGGCTACAGTAAGGCCTGCAGTGTTTGTGTATGTGTGAGTGTGTGCTTGTATCATTATTTACTGTAAAGTTGTTCACAGCTGAAGAACAATGATTGCACAGGGTGGATATTGCACAATCAAAGGAGACATACCCTTCAGTGTTCATTTTGTTTTCATACATACAGTTATTGTTTGTTATTTAATATTTTACCTACCCTGGGATACGTGCTGTTTTCAGTCTGTGTGCTTTGGCTTCCATTTTCCTGTGCTACCTGTTTTTACATGTGTGTCCTAATCAGTGCTGAATGTTTGACGTCCACGTTGCTTAATTAATGACAAACTTAAAAATAAAAAGTAAGAGAAGGTATAAAAGTTCTCTCTTAAAAATACCAGTGTGTCTCATGATGAATATGATGTTCTTCTTTTGTAAGCCAATTAAGCCAATCAATGAGCAACACTTCCACTTGTAATCCATCAATCTATACACCACTGCATATGAAGGCGAGTTCATGTGTGTGCAGTAAGAGCAGTAAATTTGTGTGTATATTTGCACATAATCATCTCACTTGTCCTGCAGTTTTGTTTTGCTCACATCGTACTGTTGATGTCTGACGCTTTCAAATGTAGCCTCTCAATAATACAATAACAGATGTGCGACCAACTCAGATAATGTAAATGTACCGCTGATGCAGTGTTTGAAGCCAGTATGAAGCAGGAATTATTATTTCTAAGTCTTAAATTCAGTGAAATTAAATTTCTTCTTATTTTTCCTCCCAAAACCTCCATCTTCATCAGGTAGGTCTCACCTTTTTATTATGTCTGTGTAAGATAAATTACGGTAAGCCCTCTGAAGCTACAAATGATCATTATGTTGTCAGGTTTGTGCTTGTGAACCCACCACATCTCGAGAATATAGTGACAGTGCAAACTTATATGAATGACTGAAGGTTTTCCTGTGGAAATCAGAGGTTTGCTCAGGTCATGCTGTAGTTCTTCACCCATTCACAGTCAGCTAATACCAACAGGTGGAGGACAACCAACAGCAACTTGGATTTGACTGGTGTGAGAGACAAGCTTTACTCAATAAATTAATGTAGAGCACATCTTATCTTTGTTTGGGACAATGTGGGGTGCTTTACTAATGCTGGGAAGGGGTCTGATATTAAATAAACAGAGACACAAGTAATGCAGGTTAAAATGTAAGCGTCAGTGGAAGCTAAGGTTTACTTTTGTAGTCTTGCAGTACTATCATGGCTGTTCTGTCTGGCAATCATTACCAGGCTTTAATATGAATGCATCCACTGATCAGCACATAACTTTGGGGGTGCATGCTTCATGTGAGACTCGTGTTGGCTTCTGTAAACAAGAACAGTGTTTGTGCTTAGAAACATCCGGTCTCAGGGTGAAAAAGTAGTCCATTCGTTGGTTGTTTGAGTATAAAATTCCCCATTATCAGGCTTTTTAAAGCTCCTTCTATTCATCTCATAAGCCACAGTGAGAGCACTTACAGGGACTAGAAAGAGAGATCATATTTCTGCCATATTAACTTCTCTTTGTTGGCTCCTTTTTAAATGCGGGATTTGATTTAAATCTGTTTTGTCCCACTCATCTGTTTTCACTCCCTTTGTGTTTATATGCTGCTAATTCATGTCATTAACTTTGATCTGATCTCATCTGTAGTTTGTTCTTTGTCCTGTTTATTGTTTGTGGCGTCTCTGAAGCTCCTCTGGTGTCTCTCTTCCTTCAAGCCCCAAACAGCTGCATACATGGCGGATCCTCCCTGAGCCTGGATCTTCCTGAAGTCTTTTCCTGTTAAAAAGGAGTTCTTCCTCCCTTCTGATGCCTATGCAAGGGGCGTCTTGTGATTGTTGGGATGTTGTCTCTTATATTGAAGGGTGCTGACTTTATTGTACAAAGCACCTTGTTTCAGAAAACTCTGTAGGGTCACATAAAGTGGGATAGTTGCTCACCTCACCTCAGCTGTGATGTGCTGTCTGCTCTCCTTTTAGTATCAAATGTGAGGAATATTTTAAATATGCGTTTTAGTTTTACTGCGAAATGAGAATTAAAGTAATAAAAAAAATAATGGTGACAATCCCCTCCAAACACTTTTATTGTTATTTAACATTTCCATAAGCATACAGTCGTCGAAATGTGCGGTAGTTCCCTTTTAGGACCTGGCGGAAGTCCCTGATGTGGAGTCCTGCAGGTCTCTCCCTCCTCCTGTTTCCAGCAGAAGCGCTGCGTCCTCATCAGCTGTTCGGGCAGCGCGCAGCAGCGGTGTTCTGGACCGGGAAAGCTGAGCTCACTTTTTGCACCTTTCACCCCCCCAAAAAACAGTCCATGTAGCTTCCCCATCAAGCCTGGTGAACGAAGAGCTGAAGATGAGGTACCGCTTTACGTTTTGATTGAAACTTTTTGTAAAGCTTTGGGCGAAGCGTTGAAGTTACAGTGAGTGTTGCTGCCTCCGCAGGTGTTCTTCGTTAGTGGAGCGCCTGGTCTGCTGCGCGCTTATTCTCGCCGGTCCGGTGGCATCGCAGTGGTCAGGTAAGAAATTATGCTGGAGACGAGAGTATCTGTGCTTTGGTGGCGCATGCACAGCAGAAATCATTAGTTCAGAGACTTTTGAGACAATCAGTGAATCACGTGATCTCCGTGCTTAATTAACATATACTCGCTGGGACGAAAATTCTTTTATCCACAATAAATTATCTTTTTTTAATGCCTGCCTTACAGAAACGTCAGGGACACCTGCATGATACCTGCTGCTGTATGCTGAGAGTGATGTTAGCTCACTGTTTGGCTTGGGTGGCATTGTCTGATCTACAGAAAGTTTTTATGTGCCACTAACTGGTCCATTAGCGTTTCTGTGTGATAACACATTGCTGTGATTCCAAGATTAAACACAGAACATGAAGTGGCTCTGGGCCATTTAGATTTTTTTTCCAAGGCCAAGGTGTGCAGTGTTTCCTCAACACAGTTTCATTGTCTCTTTGTCCCTCTTGTGTCTTGCTCTGTGTCTGGTCCTTGTAGTGTTTTCATGTCAGTTGAAAAGAGGCTCTTTTTTATTTCTTTCACTCCTGTGTGTCCACCTCAGCAGAACTTGTATCCTTGTAGTCGTTACAGTGCCAAAGCAGCTGAACAGCATGAAAAGACAGTGGAGCATTTCTTCCTCTATGATGGTGCTAAAGGGCTGTAAGAGCCACACAATGAAAAAACTCACATATGTTCTTGAATTATTTATCATGAATGTCCTACATTTAATTTGGTAAACGTTAAGTTGGAGAACTGTGTGGCTGTCAGATGATAGGGAGAGGAAACTGAGAGGCTGACAATTAATATTTGATCAGCACTGTAGGGTCTTTGAGGAACTATATGATGCCAAGATGACTGTAACTCTACATGTACCGCCTCTTAAAAGTAATGCAGCCCATTTAATAAAGGAGATGGTTCCTTATGTCATTCACCTCCTTTTATTTCTCTGTTATTCTGCCATTCCTTAAATACTAATATGTAAAAATGTTCAAATAGTTAGTTGTGAGCAACGTGACGTTTTCACATGAATGCTGTTCACCGGTCCGCCACTCTGTCTCAAGAGCAATGCTTCAGCAGCTTGCGACATGGTTGAATTAGGTTCATTCCCATTCCCCCGGCTGGGTCAGGAATCTCTATTGTCATGTGATCTTTGACATGCACCCAGCATGGTCTTGCCTAAGGGAAACGGGACAAGGTGGGGGGAAGGGGAACGGCTGCAAGGGAACACCCCACTGAGCCATTTAATGGCTGAATTAGATGCCACATTGAAAATCACAGCTGGCTTGGGGTTTTCTCCATTTTTGTGCACAAGCCTGATGGTCATGAGGACAGGACAGCCATGTGAAACAAAAAGTAATATATTCAAAATACCATACAATACAAAATACAGAACAGACATATTTGATGAATATGAATTGTAATTTACAAGCTTTTTGATCAAAATTGCTCATGTTTAAAGTTTTTCTGGAGACTCTAACTGACGGTCATAATCTTACTCCCTACACGTTGATGCTCTTGTTGTAGGCGTATATGGTGGAAAAGCATAGCTTATGCAGAGCACCCAAACATCTGTTGATGTGTCAAGTAATGTACAGCTGCAGTATTTGAAGGGAAACATCTGCTTCGAGACTCAGAGATTCAGAATCAGAACTTTTCCTTTTTGTTGCTTTGGAAAAAAATTGAGTTTGGTTTATTTTAAAAATACAAAATGTGTTTCTTTTGGTTTAACCTCTTAAGCCCCAAGCCTACCTGATCTCCTGCCTCCCCCGTATCAGGGGGCGTTGGGGCTTAAGAGCTTAAATACTTATTTTAGGCATTGGCATTACAGGTGAACCAGTAACAAAGTTTAGGGGAAATGTGCAAAAACCTGAAGAAAAAGAACAAATGTAGATGGCACCGATTCAGATATATGCACATGGAAACCATAAGAAGGTAAATTTGCTGTAAGCAGCAGACACAATATATTCTAAATGGAAAGCAACAAACCCTTCAAGAATTAAAGTTAGGTTGTCTTACGTGGGTGGCTGTTGGATTGGTGCCTCTGTTAGGATCAGTGTAACTCTTAAATGAAATAAATGGGGCGACTGTGCACAGATTCAGTTGACTCAGTGAACCTTGTGATGTCTAATCCCTGGATTTTCTAGTCAGTAAACCTGCTTATGCACAATCAACATCTCTGGAAGTGTCTCATAAGCACGAGGTTCGGAGGTTTCTTCTAGCATTTGTTTTGCTACATTGTGTTAACCGCCAGCGTTTAGACAGTTAATTAAACCTCTGCTAAGTAGGTTTATGTCTGTGGAAAGTGTGTGTGGGTTGGACTCTGTGTAAACAAACATTTGTGTGTGACGTTGTCGGTGGGAATCATTCAGGAGGTAGAGAGGATATCTGGATTTCTGCCTTGGTCTGCTCTTTCTCCAGCAGTTTCAAAAGAGACACAGGTGATTGGCACCTGCATTTTATGGTATCTGCCCTTGCATATACCAGTATGTCTTTTAGTCATGTTTGCCAGCCATTCTAATTCAAGTTGGGTCTAAGTTTGCTACTGGTAATGGGTTCGAAAATTTGCATACTCCAGTAATAAGCCAAATCCCAACACTCCCCGCCCCCATGAAACTTTCTAAATGCAGTTATTTCAACGAGAACCGTGTGCCTCTTACGACTCATGTTAATACTGCACATTTGTCAGAGACCTGCATATAAAAAAGAAAAGATTGTCTACATTAGAAACACATTTCCCAAGTAGCCTGAAGAGGAAATTTACATTCGGTGTCGTTTACTTTAAAGTCGGCATGTTTTTGTAAGAAAACCACGGTGGTCACATCCTGCTTTGAAAGCTTAATCTAACCCATCTGGATCATAAAGTGAATCTGGAAGAGTTGTATATCTACATCTACCCTAGACACCCGAAAGCTCGGCAAAGTTTAAGAATCACTCCTGCATGACAAAGAACACTGTTTGAATTAGGTGTGTGTGTACACACAAGAAAGGAAGAATGACTGGCCTTCCTTTGTTTTTCATGTAGTTTGGGATCTACTGTGTAGATCATCTTTTTGGATGCATGTAGACCGTTTCACCTCACCCTTATATCCTCCTTTAGCCACATTTTCTTCTATTTTGATTATAGTTTCAACACAAAGAAAAGGCTGCTGCATGCAGGTTAACCCGGGCTTATGCATGCACAAAATGGATTTATGAATCAATCCTGGCTATACCAGAAGCAGCACCGAAACTGGAGTCTAAGCTTAAACAAGATGTTGCATTTGAATGACAAAAAGAAAGGGAGCAAATTCATTAAATGCTCACCTTTTATGTCTTTAAGTTGTCTTTGTGACATTGAAAGCGTTGTATTAGAAACTTACATTTTAAGAAACAGTTTATGGATCAAACTTTATATTTGCAGCATTTTGATGGTTTTAGGTTAAATTTCAAATAACTGAAAAAAATCAGTTTTAATTATGTTAACAAACATTTCCTGGCATTTAAAGGCCTTTGGTCAGTGTTGCCTCACTATTTGCAGCGTCCCCCTGTTATCTTGCTTTTGAGGACAGGGCATCCTTTTGAATGTTGCTCACAGCTGTTATTTGTTATTTTATGTTCTCCTACCACTTGGTGTTTCAGGTGCACTCAGCTGTTGTCGCATGCTGTTCCTGATGTCAAAATGCTGGGTTGACTGTGGCAAAATACAGAGGAACACCATAATTACTGCTTATGTTGCAACAGAAGAGGATTTGTCGGGCCACTTGCTCTGTACGCCCAACTATCTCCCGCAATAATGGCACACTGAGTGTCCTCTTACCACTTAGCATCTCTTTCCTGTTTGTGGTGAAAACCCTCACGTCATTGCTGGTCTCCCCGAGCTGTAATCCACGTAAAATCTAAAGTTTGAAGGTACGGAAATTACAGGAGACTACAGCATATGCATGTTTGTTTGTTTTTTTTTAATTAAAGGTGTGAGCATAGTTAAGTTGCTGGTTGATGCAGAAGAAGAAGACACAAGTGTAGCTCAGTTCTTGAGAGTTCTTGAAGAATTCATCCAAGAATTCATCCAGCAGTCAAAGCAAAATAACCCAGTACCTTTTTTGTTATTATACATGGAAGAATTGGCAGAATAATCTGAATTTTAAGCCGTTTTTACACATGCACTGCAGTCCTCAACCTCTCCAGGACTCGCTTGACAGAGGAGGATGCGAGAAGTCCAATGCCGCCAGATCACACATTAGCCAGTTTTTTCAATCTTTGTCATGTTGGATTGCTCCAGTGTGCGATTTACACAGCCAATAATCCACTTCATTAACTGTGAGTGGGCATCATGTGTGCCGCTTCCTTCATGTTCCTTCCAGACAGATTTTCTGCCTAAACCTAGGATTGTATTTCCAGTAGTGCAAACTCATTTGAAGTGGACTATTTACTGACGTGTCTTATGTTTGAAAAATTGTTCAAAGTTTGCTTTAGACACGCATGTAATCACGAATTGAAGCGCTTCATATGGAAAGTGAAAGTGTTCTTTAAAGGCAGACGTGTCCCTTGTTGCAGATTTTGATGTTTTTTGTGTGTATGGCAATAATGACTTTGTAATATCAGTTTTTGTATACTTTTGTTTGCTCAGTAAAATAAACACTGTTGAATAGGCTGCTTCCTGATTGTTCAGGACCAGTGTTGGTCAAGTTACTTGAAAAAAGTAATCAGTAACTAATGACTGATTACTTCCCCAAAAAAGTAATCCCATTACTTTACTGATTACTTATTTTCAAAAGTAATTAATTAATTAATTAAATAAATAATTAATTACTTAGTTACTTAGTTAGTTTTTAAAAACACGATTTACAACCTGAAGAGGTGATAAAGCGATATATCTTTCAGCCCAATTCTACTTTTTCTACATAAACCATCATACAAAATGTAATCAAATGGAAAAGTATCTTCTTTTTAACTTGTTTTATCAGTTTTATTCTTTTAACTTTATGCATCAAGCAAAAATTTAATTATATGCAACATTCTCTGAGTTGAATAAATTAGTTTAACATTTAAACCTATTTTCTGCACATTCCAGCACATAAAATAAAATATTTTTTGTGTTTACACTCAGTCTTTCAAATACATGCAAGTAAAACACAGCAGAAAATAAATAAAGTCAAAGACTAGCAGTCCTTTTGCTCTATTTTCACCTGTAAAGCAGGACTGGGGTAGGCGGAGGTTTACCCTGGTGCAGGTGTTCCGCGGCGGTCAGTGGAAGAATCCGGAGAGTTTCTCTGTGAGTTTAGGGGGTTATTTTCGCTGTAAAAATAAGTTTTCTTCCCACGCACAACAGACACTAATGTTTTTGTCACTTTTTATGGAATCAAACTCAAAGTAAGGTCAGTACTTCCACGCCTTAAACGCTGCACGCTCATACTCTCTCCTGCACTCGATATATTATCCATTGTTGATCTGCACACAGCTGATGTCACGAACGTTGCACTCGCTTACGTCACTGTTGTGAGACATTCTCGCAAAAAAATCACGGTTTTAGTAACGCAGTAACGCAGCGTTCCTACGGGAAAGTAACGGTAATCTAATTACAGTTTTTGTAATAGTAATCCCTTACTTTACTCGTTACTTGAAAAAAGTAATCAGATTACAGTAATGCGTTACAAGTAACGCGTTACTGCCCATCTCTGTTCAGGACACTCCTGCAAAAGAGATTTCTGAAGATTGACAATTTCTTGGTTAAAAGTTTCAGTCAATAAAAAAACCTAAGTGACAAATATCTAAATTATGGAGTATTCAGCTCTAGAGGACATTAACTTTGTAACAGTGTATAGACTGGAGCATGTTGCCAAGCCTCTTGAAGATGGGTGAACACAGCTCATAGTGGCAGTGTTGTAGTTTTAGACACCCAAACGAAACTTGCAAAAGCCGCTGAGCTCCTTTAGAAAGCATTACATTTTCATCAGGGCTCACTTTCAGTTTATCAGCACTGCTGGCTCTCGTTTGGATGAAAACTGGTTTCCATGGCCACCAGGTGCAGATTTTTCCACCACAAAGCCGTATTTGGCTGTAGCAGGGGAAACTGGATCTATCTACTGGCACTTTGTCCCAGTCTCCAGCTTTAGGTAGTGTTCACTTGTCCTCACTGACAGCCTGTTGAACACAGAGGCATGAAACTAGAGACCCCCACTCCACCCATTTACATTCTCTTGTCCTAAGAAATCGAAGCCGTGGGCTTTTCACTCTCCACAATCTATGACTGGTTCAGAGGGACCATATAGACTGCTTTATGTCTTTAGTTATGATGTGATCTTCTTACACTATTTAGAAGGTACTTTGGAGATTTCAATCTGAAATTAGCTTATTTTTTAACTGTCAGATGTGAGCACTGTTAACACAGGCACCAGCTACCACCCAATGTGGGTTTTTTTTTAAAAAAAATGAATGAATAGACCATTCAGCATTTCACGAGGCCCCTCTCAGGAATGCCATTGTGCGTTTTGAACCTCATGTTGCCGTTATATCCCTCTTTTTGCGCTCTCCACGTCGTCTTATCTTCTGATTGACTCTCATGATGTAGAGACTGCTTTTCAAGGCATCCTTGAATTCCACTCATTCACCCGTCCCTCAAGATCTGCTGTGTCTGTAGGCACTTCTCTTTTTACCCTGTCACAAATCTCATGTGGGGGTGTGGGCTGAAGAGAATCCCTTGGGACAGGGAGATTACCATCAAACACGAGAGATCTTCTCACAAAAGAGGGATTTGCCGAGTCCTATAGCTCGATCCTTTACTTTCCTATGTGTTTGCCGGAAGTAGGACTTTGAGCAAGGTATGAGATTTGATGATCTATCCTTACTGTACCTGCCAGAAACCAAGAGGTGAGGTTTCCAGGTGCACTTGGTTTGAATTAATAAGATAGAAAGAATTACAGGAACAAATTAACTGACAACTGAAATCAGCCATTGACTCTACTGCTGTTTTGTGGACAGCTCGACCTTAAAAATGCATCAGTTTGCTCTGAAGGTGACTTCCTTTCATCATGAACTTTGGAAAGCATCCAGTATCCAATCCTTTTCCATTCATGTCATTGCTTATCACTACAGTGAGATGGAGGACTTACGGTCTTGTTTGATGATGTGCTAAGCCTAGACTTTTACAAAGTGAATGCCTCAGCTGCTCATAACTTGGAAGCTGCTAATTGTTGTGTGAATCATAAGCTCGTGGATAATAAAGGATGCCCTCCATTCACTCTGTGGTTGTTACGGACCAGGTGGCACAGCGCCATCCATTAATAAGAGACTTAGAGAGGAGGAACATAGGCCAACCATGGGGATGTTAAATATTTAGAGGTCCAGTGAAAGATTTGCAGGGTTATTTGTTTGCTGAGACAGCCTGGAAGGTCTGCAGTCATATTCTCTTCCACACTGACCACCTCATTGGCTGAAACATCCATTGAGACTCTGCGCTGGAGTCAACTGAGCCCTTTTGTTTCACAGCTCATGTTTATAGCCTTGTTATTTAGGCTTGCTAAGTAGTTGTGGTCATGTAAAGTCCTTGTAACCTTAAGTTTCCTTTTGCATCCTGTCTTACCAAGACAAGAACAAGGTAAGAATGCAGTGGTGGACTAAATTTACCTCCCTTTGGAACATCTTGCTATCTTGTTTTAAACTCTAAATTAATGAATGGTTTGCGCAGCAACTGTTTCAGTCGTTCATTTCATATGAATGTCTGTTTCAATCTCCTCAAAGACCCTGTAATTTCATACAGATCTGACTCTCACAGTTCAAGTATGTTCAATATATTCAACCCAACCTAAAACTGACCCACTCTCAGATGTACATCTTGGATAGAACTGCTAATGCACTACAGTGCTTACAAAAGGGTAAATCTTCTAAATCCAGTGTGTAGTTTACCTTGTGTTTTTATTAAAATACAAGCATTTTCTAATGATTGGTCTTATATTGCCAAGCAGACTTTCATGTTTCATGTGAAGTGACAAAAACAATTATTTTCACAGCCTGTTTGGGTCACTTCATAACACAAGAATGAGATCAGCTTTCAAATATCTAGTCCCTCATGTCACCTTCAAGTCACCCCTATCACATCATTTCTACTCCAGTTGAGTGTGCTGTAGAAATGCATACTCTCTGCACCTGTGTGAGAGGAAGTAATCAAGTCTGTATTTGGCAGTTAAACGTGACCCGACTGTATCCGCATGATACGGTCCAGGCCCTTGAACAGGCCTGTGTTCGCCTTAGGCTTTGGCTAGTTTTGTGCTGGTTTTCAACCAGTCTCTTATTGCCTCCCTTCTTTTCTTTCCCTGTGTGAAAGTCAGACAGCATGTTAAGGTCACTGCTCTATGAATGCCCTCAGGTAAGAGTAACTGTGTTGTTGTTGTTTTTTTGGGTTTGGCATACCATACATAGATGGGACCTGTGGAAGTGGCTGTATTAAATTCTGCAGTCTGTGTTTATTTTTGATGTTTATCTGGTCATTTGTTGGTCTGTGTTCAGCCCTGAAAATAAATGTTTCCTGTTACTCCTCTGAAAAGCTTGTGGAGCAGAGTCCAAGTTTACTTTGGAATACCAGTAATATCTACTATCATTTTTCAAGTCCTCTTTTTGTGGATATTTGTTCCTACCTTGTTGGTTCACAAAGTTCACTTGTTTTAAACCAGGTTGGTGCACCAGCTCAAACAAAGTAAAATCCTAGTCATGTGTATTTTAACATGCCTTTGCTTAGCTTAAGCTGTAGTACAGGAAAACCTGTGGACTTTTTGTGCTAAGTGGCTGGTGGGGGGACAATCAATGCTGGCACCCTAGTCTCCAGTCTGGCTTGCACTAATTGAGAGCTCTGATATTGTCTTGTGGATGAAAGGCCTCTTTGTACCACTTATTTCTCTTCATCTACTGTATCCCCAGGCCTCTGATATAGCTATAGGCATAAAGTCCAGCCACTGTCTCTGTTCATTACAGGGGATTAAAGTGTCAGTTGAAGGTGGAGTATAAGCTGGCCAACATAATTCACTGACAGACATTTGAAGGTGTTGCCTGGTAAGCTAAATGTTTATGCCCTTCCAAGAGGGTTTAATAATATATGTGATTCTCATCTGGGGCTGTTGTCTTGGTCAATATTTTGATATCAAACATTGTTGTTTATTGTTTAAAGCATTATGCATTTACTGAACTAAAAAAAAAATCTTTAGCTTTAAATATATAAATAAACTGGAAAAAAGGAGGCGGAGGAGCTGGGAAATGGGCACTTGGTGTGTTGGACCCAACGTCGCAGGTGTTTTTGACCATGAAGTTTGGCCTGCAGTGCCTGCTGTGGGAGATCTGTGGGGACAGAATCGACTGGAGAGAGGCTGTAATGGCAGCAGACTTGTACACCTTGAGTGACCTGAGCCAGATAGCCAGAGGGAGATTGATGGAAATCCACAACTGACAGCAAACCACCATTTTGGTTGCACTCTACTGAAACAAACTGCAAGACAGTGCGATCTTGAGGCGAAGGCAGCTGCCTAGGCTGCAGAACAGCTTTTATTTCCTAAATAAGTCCCTCACTGACCAAAAGGTCTCTTGGCATCATCTCGGTTTAAGCTGAACTCAGTATTGAGTAAGTTCTGAGTTTTATGGAAGAATCAAAGTGCACTGTTATAAAGGAAAAGGCTTCCTTGATTTCATGACAATTAAGGAAAATTAAGGATTAAAATCAATCTTTGGGCTCCAGTTAAAGTCGGTGTTTCATTTACTTACTTACTGTATGTCTGCATTAGCCAGTGAAGGGCAAATATGAAGGGAATGATATCAATTTCTTCTCTTTGTGACAAAAATCGAGCGTTTTAGCCTCCTTGGATTTACTCTCAAAGCGTTGATCTGCATTGACATGTTCTTGAAAAGCTGTACAAAGCTGAAACTCAACACTTGAATTAGGCCTAGCAGGCTCAAAGAACCAGAAAAGAACAAAGGGACGGCACCGGCCAACAGAATGAGCTAACAGTTAATTCCTTACACGACTGAGCTAGTGCAGAAACAAGAACTGTGTGTGCATTCTTTCCACTTGAAGCCATGACTTCTGCAGAGGATGCTGTTTACTCATGCATTCAGAAAGAACAACAGGAATGGAAAGAGATTCATCTTTGGTGCATACTGAACGCTGAAAGGTTGTGCACATGCATCTGCACCTTTGCCAGCATTTTTAGCTGCTCAGTAAATCACAGACCTGTGTAGGCAGGTAGAAATGTTGCATTCATGGTGAATACCGTTTGTGTGAGGGAGTATTTGAAATTGCACGATGCGATTAAAGCCTTCAAATGGGGGAAAAAAACGTACTGAAGCTGAAAGAAAAACTTTTCTTTATAATTCAGAGTTTTAAGGGTTGAAGTCAATTCTGAACCACATAGATTTTTAAGCTTGTTGCACTGAATAGACTCTAATCTGGGAATACTCAAAATGACCAAAAGGGGTGAAAACCTGAGGTTTTAATTAAAAATGGTCTCAAAATGACACTTTATAATCTTGGTTACATGTAAGACACCATACAAGTTCTCTGACATACTGTGATCTAAAGTTTTGCTAGGTAATACTGTACAAATGACTGAAAATCTGAGAGCCTCAAACACTGAAGCACTCCTAGCTATGGATGATTCCTGATCTCTCTGGCCAAACCTTTTCATGTCTTAAATAATTACAATGCAAGATTAAAATCAAGCAGGCAAACACTGTCTGCTGTTCTCTTATTTAAGAGTACAACATTTGAATATTGTTTGAACAATCATTTCCTAGACACATGCCTGGACATATTCCTTTCAGTTCATAGCCACTGATCCAGACTTCTCTGTTGGGTGTTTGATCTTTCGGAGTCTTAAGTGTGTCAGGCTGATGAAAACGAACCCGCTCCTGCCAAAACCTTGACGTGTCAGTGTTTGTTGAGCAGATGTTAGGGTTTTAAAACACTGTTGTTGTGCAGCTTACAGTATTGTTATGGTTTACTTGTGTAATGAAGGAAGTGAAAAAACTTGAATTTTGTGTTTGGGAGCAGTTGCTAGATGGTCGGTCAATAAGTTGCCCTTTGTGACTGACAGGAGAATCTTAAGAATGTCGATAGCCTGGGAAATTTGTCAGTGGACAGTCTGAACACTAAAGAGGTGGGCCTCTATTTTATTAGATATGAACATGTCTCGGAATGTGACCATAATGCAGCTTTTGATTCACAGAACCTCAAGACCTTTGAATGCCTCACTGTTTGTTAAAAGTACTGACTTATGGAGAATTTTTTTTTTTTCATTTTTTCCCACTTTTGTCACATTTTAAGCTCTTGAACTGAAAGGACTGATTGATATAGTCAGATGAGCATTTTTAACCAGTGTTTGGTACCCTCGCCTGTTAGCAGAAAAAGCAGACGGAGTGACTCGTCAGTCAGTGCTTTCTATAGCTTAAAGCTATCGGGCAAATTAAACTCAGTCGTGTGCTACAACACAGTAACATATTGTTAAAGTGAACTGCGCTGTTAAATTACACTCAAGGGCATGTATTCTGACATCACATCAATGAGTCAGTGGTTGCGGCTTCAGTTTAATTTGATCTGATTAACATCAGCAGACACTTATCATCATCATCATCATCATCATTAACACGATTGTCTGGGTGAAAATAGCTCAATCAGCCAATTTTACAAACGTCTAATCAGTCAGACATTGGGTGCTCCCAAATATTTGTAGAATATTAAATCTTCCACTTTTTTTAAAGCTTTATGAATGTGTTAATTTATAGTAATTAGAATAAATATGTTTTTTAACATTTCTCTTAACAGCTGTATTATTGCTTTTTTAAAAACGCAATGCGTTCTGAACAGAATCAAACTTCCTGGTGGTTTTTCTGTTTGAGCAAGCTGCTTTGAAAATGGGTCAAGAGGGGAGATTAGAGCGTTAAGCACACAACGTGTGAACCCTGTGGTCTGTGGTTTAGGCCCATGATGTTTGGGGATTTGTCTTATAGCAGCAGTCTCTGGTTACACTGTGTGCAGATTCTTTTCTTTCCGCAATTCACGTTGTTAGAAAAGCTGCGCTTCGTTCTTGGTTTCACCTCCAAAAAGAGTTGTTTTAGTCGATGACATCTAGCATGCCTTTACGAGTTCGCTGTCAGGTACATCATATATGAAGTCAGAGAGAATCTGCCTCTGAAAGGAGTCTGACAGGCAGGGTATTGATTTAGCTCATGTTGTTTATCCAAGTTTGGAAAAGATGTTTCAGGCATGTTGAAAAAATCTCACTATTTGAGGTTTAGTGTTTTTTTTTTTGTTTGTTTGTTTGTTTTTAAATTTAAAAAGGTGTGATTTATGAAAAGGTCGGTAAGAGCTTTGTAAATATTACATTTTACCACATTCGATTGAGAGTAGATGTCAGATTTAAAGTCAAGCAAGAAGATTGTTGGTTGCTCATTACATTTCTTATCGCCATTACTCAGGGTGCATCATGGAAGAAACTAAGCCTCATGCCTCTTGTAATCTCTTGTATGTACTGGTTGTTAAACCTCACAATGGTTGTTGGCCTGATTTATTTCTAACACTTGATCTCGGGTTGATCTAGATCCCCGTGTTTCAAACCTTGCACAAGAAAAATAACATCACAGCCAATTCCTGTTGCAGTGTCAGATCAGAGAGGCACATCCCAGCTCAGTGTACAGGCTTCAACTCGTTCACAGAGCCACCAAAAGTCTTCCACGCTGAAGTAACTTATAGGTTTGAAACGTCTCCCTCCAGCTACAAGATAATTTAACATTATAGTTATTGTAATGATGATGGTTTTTATTGTGTGTAAATGCTGTTTTACTGATATGGATCAAAGAGATCATTTACCTTATCTATGACAGTAAAGATCAGTTGGAGTTTATGTTTGGATGTGACATGGGAATATTCAGGCATGGGTTTTCTTTACCCACCCAAACCCCCCACCCCCAATACCACCAAACTTGCCTTGAGGGCAACTCAAACCTCCCACGTCTCCACCCCTCTAAAGATCTTGCCTCAGGCCTGTAACTGTGTCTCAGGCCAGAACAGTAAAAACATTGGGTTGATGAGGTTTGTCTGTACGTGGGTGGGGGGCAGGGGGGTTCCTCTAAGAGTTTGGCTGTTTTCCAAAAGTTCAGTACATCACTGAAAATTCACAATAGGGTGAAAAGTACATGGGTGACAAATAACTCCTTGATAAACTCAGCTAATGGCAGCCTATTTTTCAAAGGATTGTAAAGGTGTACTCGGGGTACTGAACAGAATTAGTGTATTGTGCTTTGTGTTTGAATAGTGTCAGGATGAAAAAAGCTCCAAGGATGTGTTGGCTCACATGCAGTGTGCATTTCCCTCCACTGCCTACTCTTTACCTTCCATATGTCTTATTCATCCCGCCATGCCACGCATACCACCACTCAGCCCATACAGCTGAACAATACTATTGAATTACTGCAGAGCTACCTAATAGGTCTAAGCTAAAGAGTGCCGTAGTTGCAAGACTGTCTTCCTTTTATTAAGCTAAGGAAGCAGAGGAAGTTATGATATAAGAGCTGAAGCTTTCTACCTACTGCAGTACTTAAAGACCCTACAGCTGCATGATTTCCTTCCCAAAAAACCCTTAAAAGATGAAAGTTGACCTATTGGTGGCAGATCAGCAACTCTCCCAGGGGTTGTTAAAGGCTTTTTCGATGTTAATCGACTTCTAACAAACCATGACTGATAGTTTCCTGGATTTTTATAATGAAAGTGGATTTTTTTCCCCCTGTTTTTCTTGGAGCAAGAGAAGGCAGAATAAATCTAAATCTGCTGAATGACTTAATTCTGGCAAAAAATTCTTACTTAGCACTTGGTACTTAGCACTTGGTAATGGGACAAAATTATAACTTGGCATGCTGCTTCAAAAAGAATTCGAGAGCTATTAAGGCTCTCATGTAATTGCTTTATCTCTTGTGGGTGGCTTCGTGAAATTCAACCTCTGAATGTCCTTCCTGTAACAATTTGTAGCTGCAGCGGCATATTTTTGTAGTTTTTGTTGTATTTATTCTCCAGTTGAATGGTGCATTGTTTGTCAGAAAGAGGAAAACCAGGCCCCACACACACACACACACACACACACACACACACACACACACACACACACACACACACACACACA
>NW_024582448.1:921981-930576 GCF_018398535.1 Haplochromis burtoni
ACACACACACACACACACACACACACACACACACACACACACACACACACACACACACACACACACACACAACACACTGGAGTTCACCTTCCTCCACTGCCAGAAATACCATGCCACTCAGCTGCAAGTGTGTGTACTTTCAGATTATGGTGCATGTTAAATCAGCTAAAGAGTTTTCTGTCACTTACAATTAAATGGTCCCTTACTACTCTCCTTCACCCCATCTTTATTTCCAGACTTCATTTTGCGTCTGCTCCCCCTCAGTGAGTCCAAATAGCCATAAGTTCAGTGGCTGAAGTCGGGTCAGCATGCCCTCTCTGACTGACAGACACACACACACACGCACACAAAAATCTCCCTGGTGAATAGTCACAACTTGTGGGGAATGCCTCAGTGCAGACAATAGCAAGTATCCCTGCTTAACTTCTCCCACCATCCAACTGAAACTCTGAGGACTCTGAGCTCTTTTGTGTGTTTTTCCCTTGGCTCAAAGTGCCCCAGTCTGACACACATAACTGAGTGTGTAAGTAGCCTGACATTGCAGATTTTTAATCTGTGAGAACAGCTAAATGCTTGTGACAATGATCCAGACAAAAATGTTGCGAAGCTTAAAACTATCTTAAATCTCTTACGTCCCAGGTTTGGGCTCATTTTTCTGGAGCAGAAATGATGGAAATTTGACTAGAAAATTCACTTTTGCAAGAAAGTCTGTAAATTTGTGCAAGTAAAGTGAATATTCTGTCAATAAAACTGAATGCAGTGCAGATGAAAGAGACAGATTAGCTTTGCATGGGCAGATGAGTGTTAATGTTTCTTACATGAACACATGGGAGGGTAACTTTGTAAATGTATTTCACTGCAGATTACAGAACACGTGTTTGAAAGTAGATATTAACGTATTCTGTTTGCTCAGCGTGAGAAGCACAAATACTTTAGGATTACTGCACAACTGTCTTACATTTTATTGCATGTGGCTGTATGCAGCATTTACACAGTACTGCTGCCTAAAGTCTGATGATGAAGTCCCTTTTAGTTCTCTGTCAAACATATCCAAGACCCAGTTTTCTAAAGCATGAAGTTAAAATGGTAACAAGATGAAAATAAAACGGTTCTCTGAACATCTTTTCATTTTTTTTCATGAATGACACAGTTTGGGCAGGAAGATTAATCCAGAAAAGAGAGATTTTTATCTTATCAGCAATGCACAATGTGGGTAAACTAAGATGCATAGAAAAATATTGTAGCTCTCAATTGATTATTCCAAATTAAAAAGCATGTAATCTGCTGATTTTAAACAGTGTGAATATATTCATTCATATGTGAATGATTATTTTTATTTATATTATACCTGTAACTAAAAACTTTGGCAGAATCAGATCCCGACCTTGCGCTGTGTGCATTGGTGGGAGTGATGTCGAAATAGTCACATCCTATCTGGGAGTTCAACTGGATCACCAGCTGGAGTGGTCTGCCAACACGGACGCTGTCTACAAAAAGGGTCTGAGCCCACTTTACTTTCTATGAAGGCTCAGATCCTTCAATGTATGCAGCAGGCTGCTTTATACGTTTTATCAGCCTCCTCAGGAGGCCCGAGTCTGTCTTCCCACTGCTATCCGACGCTTTAATTCACGCACTTAGGTCAGGTCCACACATGTGGAACAGAACTACTCACACCTCAATGCACCCTGATTCTGAAAAACACCTACATTTTGTATTCTTGAAGTATAACTTTGTTATGCATGCAGTACCCAACACGTGTTTGCACCACTGTTTTCCAGTGTTTGATGGTTAACTCTTTGACTGAATGACATGCTGACACCAGCATGTGCAACACTCTTCATAATTGAGAACCTTTTTTATTGTATCACTTTAGGATTCATTACATGGGTGTCAGCTTTTATTTTTCTGGACGTTTACTTTCAATACACTACATTTAGATTCAAGTCGTTATGTGTCTGTGTCTTTGTTCAGCACTAACTTTGGTACTCAGTGGGATTGATGTTTGTTTAAAATATTTGATCTTTTGCTCTTGTGATCACTGACCCATTATTGTAAACACTGGTGACCATATTTGTATGAGATGTTGGAAAACAAGACTAAAGAAATTGAAAAATAAGAGCTGTGTGTGACTAGACTTGGACATAATGATTCTTTTTGCTTTTAACTGCAGAAATGTTCACAAGTAAGTGTCAACACAGGCTGCAGATGTTTTACAGGTTGTGTTTCCCTGTTTTAATAACTGCCCTGAGCTGATTTTCAGTTTGTACAGCTGAAACTCGGTTATTATTTTTACAGGTGTTTCACCGTTAATGTACTTTTCCTCTGTCGTGCCAACATTTCACAAATGCAGCAAGAAAAAAAGACAGTTGAAAATATTCCAAGAAGTAGATGGCAATATTGACAGTCACTTTGTAAAGATAATAGGTGTAGAGGAAGGAAATAGCGTAAGAACATGACTTGTTTAATAAAAATACACTTTTATTTTCTTGTAGCAGCTGAAAGGCTTTACTGTTGAGCCCGGGTTCACTGCGTCCTGTCAGATTGTTTGGTCTTGGATTGTGTAGCCTTCAAGTCTGTATTAGTGTCCCCCACACCCATCATGTTTTCCACCTGGACAAGGTAATAAAAGTTACCGTGGAGGAGACAGAAAGAGAGACAAGTAAAGAGAGCTTGCAGTCAGATGTAGTCAGACTGTGAAACTTGCGTACCCCACCCAGACTTTAAAAGGTAGTGTTGTATGTCGGTGACACAAACCTACAGACCTCTCTTACTTTGTGTTTTATTGATCTCAGACCCTGCCTTGTAACTTTTTGTTGACATTTGTTTGGTTTGGTTTTCCTGCTTTCCTTGAAGCATGTCATTAAAGTTTTAAAATAAAGTCAATAGTAAAAGCATGACTGGATGTAAAACTTGTTCTTTTCACTTTTATTTTTTTCAATTTTTGAACTCTTACAAAGAGAGAGGATATATAAACACACTTTCCATAGCTGTGTTTCACAGGCCTTGTTTGTATGCACTTTTTCTATTAAAAAATTCCATTGAATCTATTTGGTGCACCAGCATAGTAACACCTGTACAGGTTTCCTGACAGGTAAGATGTTGGAAGCAGCTTCTGTGACTGGTTTAAGTGGTAGGAGGATGTTTGATCTTAACCTTGCTTGCTGGCAATGTGACACTATCTACACATTATAACGCAAACTGTGGAGGAAGGTAGAAAATGTGTTAGGAGATAATGAGAAGGCGTCTTGATGCATGCTCAGTCATCCAGGTAAGTAAATCCCAAAAGGTTGATTCTGTTCATCTGGACGTAGCATTTTCAGTGGGAGAAGGTGCTAATGTTTTTTCAGGTATGAAGAATAATTGACACAGTTATGTGAAAGACTAAGTACATCCAGTGATACAAGAGCTTATAGAACCACCTTTTACTGCAATAACTAGAAGCTGTTTTCTGCACGACTTTATCAGTTCCTCCCACCACCGTGGAGGAATTTGGTTTAACTTAAACCAAGCTTAAAGTCTCAGCTTGTCTGTCAGGTTGAAGTCTAGACTGTGACTCGGCAGCACATTGATTTTTATTTGTTCTTTTGGTAGATTTGCTGATGAGCTTGGCATCATTTTCAGGGAGAACGGCCTCCGATTTCACTCTTATAGTTCGTGGTCATCTAAATGACATGTAAGGTTCCCAAGACCTGTGGCTGCAAACTGAGCCGAAATCATCACCCCTCCACCACCGTGCTTTACAGCTGGCAGAGGTGTTTGTGCCGATACAGTGTTTGGTTTTTACTATGACCACACATCTGCACTTTGGTCTCATATGTCTAAAGGACATTGTTCCAGAAGTCTTGATGTTTGTTCAAATGGCTCTGTAGTGTTGTGGTTGACAGATAATGGGCAACCAGGAAACAGGCCTGATTTGATCCCAGGAGGAGGCACAGATACTCTGGGGTTTGCTTTAGGAAGGGCATCTGAGGTAAATATGTATGTAATGTAATATCCTTGTGAGTAGGAGAAGAGCTGAAAGTAGCTTTTCTATGTGGTTTGTTCAGATGCAAGTTTGCAAACCTTAGCTGTGCTGCCATGTTCTTTTTTTAGGGAGAAGGGGATTTCTCCTGGCAAGCCTTTCAAATAAGCAATGGTTCAGTTTTTTTCTAATTGTGCTGTCATGACCTTTAGCATTTAACATGCTGAGTGAAGCCCGTAGAGTTTGAAATGTTGCTCTTGGGTATTTTTTGCAGTTTCTTTGAGCATTGCATCGTCTGACCCTGGGGATGAATTTGCTGGGAAAGTTGTGGCATTGTATTAAGACACAGCTGAATGCTTCAGACCGACAAATGAGTTGATGGACATCAGATATCACATCATAATTTTAAGTTTATCATATTTTTAAGTTCAGCTAATGAGTTTTGACATGTTTGTACTTGGAGAATTGAAATGAAATGGTGAGAAAGCTCTTAAAGTGCTGACAGCGTAGAAAAATTTCCACGTTCATCAGTTTAGAGATGCATATGATCACTTCAGGTAGGATTTAGTGATATTCTGAATCACCTATAATTGAGACCACAGTACTTTCCCCATCTTCAAGTCCTCACATGATGAAAATGATTATGCAGCCATCTGTAGCCATTCAGTGACATGACTAATGCAAAGCAACACCGGAGGAAATCCCTGTACGTCTGTTTAAAAGATTGAGGGTCATTGTAATACAAATTCAGCCATAACCTTTCCCTTTCTTTCTCTGTCCTCCTACACCCTCAGCTATACTTTTTTCCCCTAATGCGTCACAAAAGTGTTACGGGTATACAGTAAATCACATGTGGACTGAAAAACCTCTCCATCTTTTCCCCACGCCACATCCCTTTAGAAATCATTTAGACATGCACAACCAGAAACGCTGGATTTTTTGTGTGACTCCCCCGCTTGCAAATGTGGACCGTAGACAGAAGATTCATTATTTACAGCTTGCTTGTTGCTTTCTTAAAGGAAAAGGGAGGAATTCGCAAAGAGTAATACTGCTTTCTTATAAGCTCATCTTATGCCTCGGGGGGGTAGTTTTTCACATTTGTGGGATGGGATGTTGTAAGATGTACCACTGTTTTTTAGACTGAAAGAAATAAAGTTATTGTAGGGACAAATCTCAGACAGCCGGACTGAGTCACACTGTCTTCATTCCAGGCAGCTGTAGGTGGTGGGGAGCTCCACCCTCTTTAGCTGACCACAAAAAACATCAGCACCCAGGGCGATACTTTTGTTGACTGCCGTTCCTCTTTCAGCTTTTTGGTATTGCAAAGCCTGAAGGAACATGAGTGGAATGCCTTTTTATCCGTCTTTTGTCCCATTTTCTTGAACAGACACTCTTTTTGTTTTAATTGGTTAATTTAACTAGGATTGTTTTCACTTGAGGCTCTGGGGATGGGAGGATGTTTTGGGTTGTTAGTAAAGAATGAAAAGATGGACATTAATAAAAGAGTTTTGTTGGTAAGACGCGGCCTCCCCAGTTTGTTTCAGCCCAGCCTCCGATGCTTTATTTCTTTGATTAAAGTCAGAGTTGGACCATTTTTCATCCTGGAATATTTATGCAATGCTGACACAGCATCTAAACAGCTCTCTGCTCTCTTCGTATCAGATCTTTCAAGTATGCGCTGCCTGCCCTGATTGCAGTTAAAGGCGAACTCCAATTTTACAGGCTATTAGTCATGGTTAGTTTACATCAGTCTGTAAAAACATCATTAAATTTGAAAAAATAATCTCAATCATGTGAAATTTATAACGGAAAGCCTTCGTTCAGACTGTCTGAGAAATGCAGGGTTTATTTATTGAGACAAGCGGCTAAAAATGTTTAAATATGTTGTCATAAAATGAGAAGATCGCCCTCATCTATGGTTTCTGTGGTCTAAGATGCCGTATTCTGATGATGACTCAGCAGCATTTTCAAGTTTAATAGCACAGCCTTTACATGCCTGTGTCGTCTTGTCTTGCATGAAGGCTTTTCTTTGCTTACGGCAGATTATGTAGATGAAGTTCCAATGAGAACTCAAGCCCTGAGAATTTCCTCCTTTTTATCCCAGATTTCCCAACACAACATCGTCTTATGCACAGATCTGCTGAGCTAAGAGAGCAGTTCCCTGTGGATGGGCTGCTTTTTTATTTATTTATTTTATATCTAAAATGCTATTGAATATATATGGTGAAATAACAAGTTCATTGGAAGAAACTTTGGAAACTTTGACTCTAAACTCTGACATTCATTAAAAAAGGGGGTTAATTTATAAATTTTTAGGTTTTCAACAAACCATTTGAGGGGACTTCATGCTTGGTTGGCTGAGTAAAGCTTCTGGAAATGATTCCCTTTCACTGGGAAAGTCACAGAAGAGTGCCCCTGTAACGGCCACCATCTCAGGACCTTTTGATGTTTGAACACATGCTTCGCTCATTATGGGATTAAGAGGCTGAGGAAATTGTGCAGTTGGCATTGTTGAAATCACCCAATGACTTGCAAAACTGCCAAAATATTCTGGGTTATATAGTTTCAAAAGTGAGCACACTTTTTGGTGGCATTGTTCCTGGAGTTATAGATATGGGACTATCTCCAGTGAAAATGCAAGAAGGTGTAAGGATAATGCTGATGTCTCTGTCCTCAGACCTGAAAGGATTGTGGCAAAAAAAACCGCTTTGTCTAGCAGAGGCACAAATGTTTGTGAAGGTATAAACGTTTGCAAATCCTTCTTGCACGACAGTCGCCGGTGTATTGGCCGTGTGGTCAGAGAGACGTCTGGATTTCCCCTCCATCTGTTAGCAAGTTGGAGAAATTTCCGATCTACATCCGCTCACCCTGACTCATGCTCTTTCACGGCACACCAAAGTTTTTGTTTTTTTTAAACTCAGTTTGGAATGAGTCAGTGAGTGGAAATAAACACTGTGTGAGGCTTTTTGAGAATAGATAACATCTTTAATGAATCCAGAGTGCTCTGTTTTAGCTGTTCTGTAGGATCTGTGACACACGAATGGACTTTTAATTTAAACCTGTTCCAGTGGAGGAGAATTCAGTAAGGGTCTACATTAGGTAGCTTTGTGAATTACACAAAAGAGCTTTGCCTCCTGTGAGGTGAATATAACTAGCCACAAAAGATGCTTCAGATCTTCTGTGAATTCATGTCTCGGCATATCACCGTCTCAATCCGTTCCTGGCAAAATGACGACAGTTGGTTTGTGCTGAAGCCAAGTCTGCCAGCCTGTCTGCCGTGCCTGTTTGATTAGATGGGTGAGAAACTTAAAAAAATTCACTGTTAAACAGCCAAAGACTTCCATTGTGTAGATAGACGGCTAATTACCCGTATCTACAATCATCACAGAAGTTCAACGCGATGTGAAATCCCAGCTAAAAGAACAATAGCCACAATATTTCTGTGCAGTTTTCGTGTAAATTGCTCTTTTTAATGCTACATTGGACAAAGCGAGGCCAAACAAACACCAAAGTTCTTTTTTTCTTCTCAAATCGATGGTTTGATCTTTCACCACGGCGCCGTTTTCCATCACGGGCGATAATTTACCTTTAAACAATCTGGCACTTCCAAAAAACCTGTTTTTACTTTAAAAACAACAACTTTGCCAAAACTTTTTTTTTCCCCTTCACAAGTCTGACATAAACTGAAGGTTTTTCAAGATTTTTTTTTCTTGTTTTTATGCGGTTCTCGCTTCAAAGATCAAAGTTTGCTTCTGTGCACCACTTCCCTGAGACGACACAAACTGACAGGGATTCTCATAACTCACTGTCTTTGTGTGTGTTCTCATGTGGGGAATAATAATAGTAAAGGCAACAATCACCCACGCACAAATAAATATGTACCAGGGCAAATCTCCAGAGGACAGTCACTCTGTATATGTTAGCACTGACATTTCACAAACGCAGCCTCTTTAAGAGAAGATGGAGAGGTCAGGGATTATTTAAGAGACGTCAGATCTGTTTTCCATTTCCCTGCAGTCACTTCAGATGCCTCTCAGAAGTATCAGGATAATTTGTTCTCTTCTGCCCATCCGGTTATGGATCCTAATCCTCAGAGTCAACACGGCCAATTCCAGACTTCCGATCTCCGCGCTGTTTCATCTTTGTGGGAAGCAAGAATGACAGCATTGTCATCACCAGCTGGTCAAACCTCCCTTACATGCAGCTGATCAGGTAGCAAGCATTGGGGTCCCCTCCCCTCTCTGATTGGTGATGGGTTGGAATTCTTTTTCCAAGCTGTGGTCGAGACCAGTTCGCTGCTCAGTGCTGATGCATTTTTGTTTGGGAGGTTTGCATCATGAATTTTGACTTTTTCTTATGAGGTGATAAAATTTTGCCCAAAATTGGCCTCTTTCATGGCAGTCATATGCACAGAAAAGGAAATGTTCAGACTCGCTGTGGACAGAGTTGTTTGTTAGACAGCCACAAAAGGGAAGCAGCTGCTATGTGCAATCCATCTGCTCATCTCTCCACCTCCAGAGACATCACGACTGGTGTTTAGCAGTGGACTGTCTCTGGGGCGGGAATTAAAAATTTAAAGAAGAGACACTAATCAGACTTCACACAGGTTGTATTTACAGCATGTAGCTTCTGGC
>NW_024582448.1:930641-1033141 GCF_018398535.1 Haplochromis burtoni
AAAAAAAAAAGCCACAGTTATAGTTGAAGTGCATAGTCACAGTGTTTACCTGGTCAGTAGCTCTAGTAAGAAGTCTAAGGACTGTTTTGTTCCAGTTTATCAGAGGAGAATGCAACTTTCCTGATTTCCTTTTGACTCCTTGGGGATCTTTTTCCATCTATCTAAAATGTTTTTGATTTCTGTTAGCGGCATTAGTCATAAGGTCCTGAATGGATTGCCATTAAAGTTTTACCTGAGGCAGGTCTTGGGCCAAACTTGCTAATCATTAACTTTTGAAGTCATCCTATAAGACTTCTTTACCATCATGAGGGCAAACATGGAAACTGCATGCTTTGTCAAATGCATATCCTATAGAAATAAGAAAACTGGGAGGAGACGCTGTCTTTATGAAGTCATGACAGTCTCCCAGAATATTCCAGTTCGGTTCATGTGTAATGTAGAGGGAATTTTCAGCTCTGCTGAAGGTATGCATTCACGAAATGCTCTTGTTTTAACCTGTGGTGATGCCTCCTGCTGACCCATGAAGTACTGCTCAAATAGCTTCTTCTTCTTTTTTGCATAGTCTACAGATATCAAACTTCCCCTCCCCCACCAAAAATGCTATTGGGTAAAAGCCCAGTCATTCGTAAATATTTTTCTCATTTCCGTGCTCAAATATTTTTTTAGTAAATATGTAGCTTTACACGGTGAGACATTTTAAACCTGGTGACCCTCAAACCCTGCCCATGCCAGACAAGAAGTGTCTGGATTCCAGGTGTGGGAGAGTCCCTCTCCATTCTTTTCATGCCCACAAACCAGGTAAATGATTTGTCAGAGCAGGATGACCCTTCACTTCAAGTTCATGCAATGACTTGTTCTGCTGTAGATTTGAGGGGAAAAAAAGTGGGTGGGTGGGAGTGGGGAATTCATTTTAGGATATACAGTGGATTTATGATTTAGAGAAAAAAAGTTTTTAACTTTGTAGTTTTTTGCTTATAAATTGTAAATAAATAGATTTATTTAATAAATACATAAATAAATGAATGAATGAATGAATGAATGAATGAATGAATGAATGAATGAATAAATAAATAAATAAATAAAAGTAAATTATTAACTTGAATTTTCTGTCATATAATTTCAGTCTCATTTACAGCCCAAAGCCTCGGACTGCTTTTTTCATACTCTCGGCTCTGTGATGTCATAGATGAGGGGCTATCCCTGATATGGTTATCTCAGGCACACACAGCAAAGAAAGCTTACCCACCCACTGTTTGTGAGGGGCAACCAATCAGAAGAAGGCTTGGTTAATGTGAGGATGGCCTTAAAGGGAGAGGAGCTAAAATTAGATAAAGAATATTTTAACCTGTAGGTCATCCAGAGTTCCTCTGCTACAGTCAGGGAAGAAAATATGGTGTTGAAAATGACGTCATAGGTTCCCTGAAGTGAGAATTATAGCAACTATGAAGGAATGTGATGTTGAATAATGGTTAGAGGAAGCTATTCATCTAAAACTCCCGCGTGCAGGGTGGCTCTTTCCTGAGGGTTACCGAAACTAAATATTTAGGGTCTGTTTCCCATGACGACCTGGATGGACTGTGTCATCCTGCTTGCCTTCAGCACCGGCTTCCTGTTTCATATGCGTGTGCTGTGCGTGCATGTGCAGACTAATGACAGTCCTGTGACCTTTTGACTGTAATGAGGTCTGTGTCCTGTTAGGCCCCATAATTAATCCCTCACTGATTTGGTCTCCCTCTACTGGAGGACATGGCAGATGAAACTCTTCCCGGTGTATCTGAATTTTTCACACTGTGTAAAACAGGCTTTCTTTTTGGCAGGGGTTCAAAAGTAATCGTATGAGCTTCAGTCGACACATTAAACTCGTCAATTCCCATCATGTAGGAACCAAAACATCTAAACACATGTTTGTGGGGTTTTTCTGGGCTGTCCCATCAACAGCCAAAGTGTGTTTGAGTGTTGTGCTGAAGGCTTGACTGACGCAAGATTGTAGCAGAAGGAAATAAAAACCTTGTAATTACTCTAGTAGCTCTTTGAGCATTGATTGAAATGTTGACTGTGGGAGAGATAATCGTTCCCCTTCTTTTCTGCTACACAGATACACTTTTAGTAGCAGTTTTTTTTTCTTTTTTTTTCAAACATGCATATTTTGACTTGAGTGGCTGTTGGCACTTGACAGGCCTCGTGTACGCTGTGTTTGGTTTTCCACAGGTGTGTTTTTGTTAGGCGAGCAGTAAAGTTTGCTTTTGGTCATTTGGTGAGGCCTGCAGCGGTAAGCATGCGGGGAACTAAATTTTACATGTCATTGTAAACATGTAACGTATGTTAGCACTCATTCATTTACACCTGTAGTTGTCAGCAGGAGAGGTGCATGACCGGGACGCATGTTGATCTCCTTATGAAAGACATTAAGTACAAAGTTGGCTGATGCTGTCTTGCTCGTGTTCATTAAAAGTGCACTTGGATTACTTTTATTCCTTATGGATTTATAAAAAACTGAAGTGTGGAGGAGTGGAGGAATTTTTTAGCTTCTTCAGGGAAATCAGAAATGGTTTGAGAACCACTAAAGAAAAAAAAACATGTTTTCATCTTTGAGGCATTAAAGAAAGTTTAGCTTTAAATACACCTCAGTATTAACCTGTTTATAGTATAAACCTTAAGAAAGGATTAGTTTGAGGCAGGATCTCAGGCTTCTGTATTCCTCTCCAGAAAGTTGTGGCCCACTTTGTGGACAGTAGAGGGAGCTATTTCCCCATAGCTACACATCACCGCTGGGGGTGTGAGCTCACACCAACAATCAGATTTTCATTTGTAGCCAGCTGGTTCAAATTAGTAGGTCAGGAAAATAGCAGACATGCACATCCTAGCACCTTATAAACGCTGTGCTGACGTTCTGGTTCTCCACTGCAAACATTCACAAACCGGCCACACAACTTGTAAATTTCAAACTCAGCCCAGCGCACATTTAAATGAAGAAACCTTTCAGCTTATCTCCCCTCCACGTACTTCAGTCAGCCAGGTTTTCGTTTCAGGCAGAAGATTCAATTCTCTGTCTGTCATTAGTTGCGATAACAGCTGGCAGGCATGGTGTTGAAGGCCAATTACAGTTTAGACATTTCCGGATGCTCTGACTTGACAGTGCGCTAATTAGTGGAGTCGTCGCAATTACAAGAGGCCTCGAAGTAGTCCCTTTGGAGCTGGAATTTTTTTAAAGATCACCAGCAGGCAGCAGGCTCTGAGCTCTTTGGTAATTTCCTGCATTGCACCTCCTTTTAATTACTCTTATCATTTGCCTGAGTGATGATTGAGCAGAGTGGAGCTTAGAGTGGTGCTTGTTGGTCTTAGATCTTACTGGTTTAGTAGACTTGGGTTACAGAAACACTGTTTGTAGTTAACTCTCACAGTCACTGTAAAGAATTCGACTTGCTGGTGCATGAGTAGAGGTTCCCAAAACATACATGTGTCGTGGGGTTTGATTAAATCTCAAGAATAAACAAAGAACCAAACTCTTAATAGCCAACAGGGAATTTTATGGTACATATACTTGACATGTTCTCAGGGTTAAACCCATGTATGGAACAGTTATCCATCTTTGATCTGCCCTGGATTGATGCTAGTGTTTACTGAGAAAATGACATTTCTCTAATGCAATAATTATGGTAAAGCATGGGTGTCTGTCTTCTATCGCATATACGGTGCACGCCTTTACCTCCTTCCTATACTGTAACAGTTGTTTAGGCACCACAGGCTACATATTCCTCTGTGTTTGTGGAATGTGTCTCTTTCAGAGTGACAGCCAAGCTGTTTCTGCTTGTCTGAGCAGGACTGCGTGGATCCCTGCAGGGCTCTGTCTGTCTCTTTCTGCAGGATACTGGGTCGCTCAGTGCAAAGATGCACCCTTTAAAAAGAAAAGAAAGAAAAAAGCAGTGGGTCTTTTCTGCTGCTTTTCAGCACATAGATTACGCACAGCATCTGCAGGGATTTCATGGGGTTGTACCTCGCCATGTGATGAGCTCCTAAGTCTTCTTCCTCTCTTTGAAGATGGAATAAGTGACGAGTTAACAAAAACAATGTTGGAGCAACTAGTCAGTGATTTAAAAAAGAAAAGAAGCTTAAGATTAGATTAATAGAAACTGTAAACACCCCTGATTAGTCTTGGGTTTGGGCCTGTATTCAGTTAACCTGCATGTCTTGAAGGAGTAAATCTTTTAAAGGACAGGAACAAACTGATGGTTGGGGAAGCTGACTCTCGTAATGCTGCGGTCTCTTTATATCGGGCAGTGGCAGAGGATGACCATGTCCATTTTAAACGATGACTCCGCCCCTTATATGGGGAATTTTAGCTTCTTCAATCTGGGTGAAGATTTGCAGTGAAACAAAGCATCACAGAAGTAGCTTCATCTGAATTGTCCATCTGACTAAACTATGGGAAACTATGCACATATCTTTTCCATTTATTCATTTTTTTAATGGGAAGCTATTTATTTATTGTAGTATTTTTAGCATTTGGGGCTTTTTTGTATTTTAGCCTGAGGGTTATGAAGTTGTGGTTTTAGTGAAGCCGGGAGCAATGCTTATTTTCTGCGTCTGGTAGAATAGTTGCCCGCTCTATTAACAAACCTACCTAAACGCATCAGCAAAGGAACCTGAATCTAAACGTGGAAACGGGTGTGGGTTAATGCATGCTTTAGCTATCAGACATCACAGCTTACAGTTTGTGGCAGTGTCAGTGAAGAGCTAACAACACATTGTTAGCTTACATAATTATGGCTCCAGAAAATGCCTGGTTTCACAACAATACATGTGTTACTCATACTTGAACAGCAAAACATGAGCAGCACAGCCAACACCAGCTCATAAGTGAAGAGAATCTCTGACAGAGCAATCCATCAGTGTCTGGGCACGAGTCTCAACTCAGGGTCTTTTCTTGGTATTTGTATTACATCTATTTGTTGTATTATATTATAATGTTACTGGAATAACCGTTAATGTGAGCTACTCCTACTTATGGCTAATTCACGTGCAATTAGAAGACGTAAGTCTTAAGAAACCTTCTTCATATTGAAATGAAACCCAATGTTATGTTTGCTTTTCATCAAGAGATTTTTGATGCTTGACTTTTTTTGTTTCTTCCTCTTCATGTTGAACTTCACTGGTTATCTTTTCTGTTAATGGTCAACTTTTTAACCAATCAGCAATCAACCTAAGGATTACCACACTGTGCATTGCTTCACGTGTTGGCTGTATTTCCATAATCCCTCTCTTATTGTGCAACCAAACGTGCAGCCGTGAATTTGCCCCAATCCAGAAACTCATCCATGAAGAGCGTGCATTACACGGACAAGATCCACCCGCATGTTTCTATTAACGGGTACTTTACATATGAATTTAAATGAGAAACCAACCACGAAATCGACCAGTCACATGTAGTAGAGCTATTGAGCCAATTGCCAACTTTAAATACTACCTCCATATTCCACTTCCTGATTCAAGTTCATTGGAGTGGAAGTTTCTATGTATTCTGTATGTTTAATTATTAATTTAAGACATTTTAACAGTTTCTAGTTTACAACAGTTCAGATGTTGCTACAGGAGGCATTTAACATGGTACCCTGCTCCTACAGGTCACTCCTGGACTGTGATAAGTGTCTGTGGGAAACAGGACTCTCTTCCCTCCTAATGTGATAGCTGTGACCTTCTGACCTCCATTCTTATTAGCCAACCCCCACCTCTCATTCCCTGGCTGTCTCACACACACACACACACACACACACTGACATACATTCAGCGGTTGGAGATCCTGCAGATGTAAGAGGATGTGATTTGAATTAGGTTCTTTCATTCTGACTGAAAGCCAGAGCATAGTGGCAGTATAGGAACACTATCTACTATCTGTCCATCTACAGCTGATAACTTGAATTACAAGCCTATAGCACACATGTCCTGAAACAAGTGCTTCCCAGGCCTAACCTTAGGCAGTGGATTACTGCACTTCACTGACAACTGATTGTGCTTTGAAACTGGGTAAAAATAGATTCTGCTTGCAGTTTTTTCTGTTTTGGACTCAGCTGTTTATCACTGTGTTGAAACCTGTTGCTCGGGGTTACATGAGAGAGCTTTTCTGTTTGCAAACAGGGACTTGCAGCCTGCAGAGAGAGAGTGGAGGCATGGTGCTGAAGATTATCAGATGATAGTATAACAGGCGCTTCCTCGTGCTTTTAATTTCTCCAGTTGATTCATTTTGAGATGTACTGCTGCTCGACTGTGACATGCTGGACTGATGCCCTCGCAGCTGCAGCTCAGACACGGGTGTGGTGTGTGTTTCAGCCATATGTTCACTATAGTTTGTATATGTTTTTGTCTGTTTTTGTCCAGCGGATGTATTTCAACCATATGTGGCTTCGTACTGGGGATGTTAGGATGTCCTAATTAGTGTGTGTCATTTAAAACTCCCAGCTCTCCCATTGCCGTGGAACGTAATGCTTGTATAACCACTAACACTGTGACTACACCATGACTCATAGCGAGAGGTTAACAACTCTCACATGCTGAAATAACATAGGTGCATATGGAGACAAGGATGTGTAAACGTGTGTGTGTGGTTGTTGCCAAAAGGCCCTTTAGCTGGACTGCCCACATGGTCTTGTGTCTGGTTGGGGGTTATTTTTACCTTTAGGGTAATAGAGACTGCATAGAAAGTCGATGGTGGAACGCATACTTTTCTCCTCTGTCAATAGTCTAGGCTATTGTGTTTCTAACTGTTATTAAATGATTCATAAATGCTATATTTAGCACATCATACAAATTGTGAGTCTGCACATGAAATGCAATATCTGAATGACAGTCAGAGTGGCGTAAAATAACGATGCGAAGTGACGGATAATTGGCTGCCTTCGGCCTCTTCTGGATTATGTTCAGAAGCTTTTTGTTGGTGTTGTAATTAGTCGATCATTCACTTCCCATTGATGGTCTCAGTCTTCAGACGCGGTCCTGGTATTAGGTTTCATGCTTTTGTCTGTGCATTGTGAGGACAGACACAGGGGAGGCCTGGAATTTCTCCTCCTTAAACATCTGAGGCATCACAGAAATGCAAAGGAAAAAGGCCTACCACCGTGCAGGATCTTCATAATCCTATAATGCATAGCCGATGTACCTTCATTACCTGTGGAGGACCCGAGACTTCTACCTCATGGCCTTCCTAAGCACCACCTTTTGTTTCACATTCTTCATTAATAATTTCCCCTAGCAAGTGTAGTTCAGATTTTTAGCCATCATTTTAGGTAATAATTTCAGCTAACAGTTAAATTGTTATTGATGCTTTTTTTTATTTAAAAGAAAAATAACATTTAGCAATAAAAATCAATTGCTATCTCAACAATAAGCTAATCAGCTGTTTCTTTATTTTTTATTTCAACCTTTTTTAACATTATTTGGACATTTTATTCCTTCATGCATTCATACCAGCTGCTATTTTGTAATCCATATGCATTAGTTTTAGTTAACTAGTGACTGCTCAGCTCAGACTGGTTTAAGTCCCTTGTTTGTTCATTTATGAATAATTAGCTAATATTTCCATTGCATGCATGGGTAGTGCAGAAGTGCTCCCCTGGGTACCTCTGTTTAGATTCTTTTCTGGATGGATCCAGATACAGCGTTTAGGGCCAAACCATAACAGTAAAAACTGATAGATTTATAGTCTGAGTCCACATAACTGTTAATTAAAAACAAAAACATATTTTAGTATTGAGAAATGTGCATCGTTTTAATTTCTTGTCTTGCTAGGATATCCACTGTTCCGTTAATGTGTTTTTGTTAATGGGTGAACTGGTCCTTTGAACAAGTAGGAATCCCTGCTGAGATTATAACCCTCTGTTAGTGTGCAGGCGACCAGCACGTGACCTTAGTTAAAGGGCGGCTCTTATAGAAGACATGGTTCAACTACACATAAGCAATTTTGTCAAAAGCACCTGTTCCTTTTAAATGTATAAAAACAGGTTGTTTAACGTGCACGCCTATTCTTGGCACATTCTAGTGCACCTTAAAGGCTTTGCTGTTTAAATGTAGGGCTGATGCATTCAATGAAAAGACTTTAACTAGTCTTGCAGTAGTTTTCTAGCTTCCAGCTGTGTTGTCTTCTTCTTTTATGGTTTGTACACATATTAAGGACACATATTACTTTCCACATTTTCACATGTTCATGATATGGAGATTGCCTTAGTCTAAAAGACTGATGAATGTCCTGCATTTTTTAATAAATAAACTAATCATTTTCTAGTTGTAGTGACAATCTTGACAGGGGGGGATGCATTACACGTTGGACATGCTTCACTGTCTGGCAAGTTCTAATGAAAATTTTAAATTGCGTGTCTTTGACTCACACGTGAATACACCCCCGGGGTAATTCATTGTCATCTTTAGAAAAATAACACTCCTGGTGATTCATTTTCTTTCACGCAGTTTCTTCTTTTTGTCTGGATTTAGAACGTCACGGAGGTTTGCTATCTGATTTAGTAAAGGAAACATGAAGGGCTTAGTTAAAAGAGCAAATCTTGCTGATGGGACTCCCCACAGTCTGTGGATCGTGCAGAACAGCTAGGTTTTTGTTCATGTAAAGGATGGATGGATTAGGCAGGGAATGTACCACATGATGTTTCTATTCTGCTGAGATCAGGTGAAATTTAACTTTAACTTTTCTGGGGGGGAAAACAGCAAAACCTCTGCAAAGTCTAAGCTACACCATAATGAAATGCACAACCAAATGCCTGACAGAGGATTTCACAAGCTTTAGGCTAATCATTATCCATCACAAGACTCGAGTCTGTTATCCTAAAGTTTATTACCCAAGTCGCTACCACAAACTTTGGGTTTGTTTCGGTCTGCAAGACAAAGATTATCGAGCTTGTCTGACCAGTGCTCCAGACTTTCAGTTCTTTCTCAAACATTTTGTGATGGACTATGTTGCACAGCAATGCTTAAAACTCAACTTCTCAGCCCTTCTGGAACTCTCTCGCTGAGCCTGAGATCTCAGAACTCAGTTATCTTTTTATAAAGTAGATAAAATCTCTTTTTTTTTTTTTAACTTGCTTTAGAGTATTCTTTCGTCTTTCTGTCTTGTTGTGTGCTTTATTACTTACTCTTGGGAGTTATTTCCCCCAAGAGATCTTATTACAATGACTTATTTAGTCAGAAGCAAACTTCTTATCATATGATTAAAGATAACAGTTTCCTTTCATCAGGATGGAGAGCGTGAAAAAGCTTGGCCTTGTGTGAAATGAGCCATACTTTCCTTCATAGGGTAACCAGTTAACAGAGCTAACCATCTTCTGCAGTTTTTATGAACTCTTTTGCATTAAATGTGTGTTGTTGAAGACTGCATTGCTCTCCTGGCGACACCCTACCAGGGCTCCAGGCTGTGGCGGTGTGAGTGTCATCATTTCACATGGTTGCATTTGTGCAAGTGCATGATGATCATTAGTCTGTTTCGGTGCGCTGCTGGCACAGCCAGCTACCGTCACTGTGGTTGAAAGTAGTACTTTATCTCTTTTTCATGTGCTTAGCAGGTGATGATGAAAGAGTGAAAGACTCCATTTAAGCTGTTGTAGTGTTTTAAAGATGAAGCAGTCTGGAGCTGATTACTGTTTGCCAATGAAAGGTCCCGGCTCAGACACTTATGATGAAAGGAAGTGCAGGTGAAGGGAGGAAGAAGTGGAAATGTGAGAAAGTGCAGAACAGAAAATGTATATCAAATTCTATTAACCATATTCGTGAATGATGCCCATTAATAAACTTTTGGGACAGGAAATTTTACTGGTTCCCAGAAAAGTGGGTTCCAGCCTGAGCTCCAGCTCTAATGAAAGATCGGTGCTGAAATGGATGAATGTTCTTCTTCAAGTAATCAGTTCTGAGAAATAAATCCCTGTTGATGCCAAAGTTTGTGTAACCTTTTGCTTTTTTTTTTTTAATTCCTGGATTTTGTCTTTAGCACTCCCTTAAAATTTTAATTTTAAAGTGCAGCCACCTTTATTTTCCCCACCAAAGGTTAGGGTTGTGTAATGTTTACACTTGATCTACACATTGTCATTTAGTACTGCACCACACCAGCTACACATAAGTAGAGCGAAAATTGAGTTTTATAGTTATAGTTGAAATTGCTAAATGATAAAATCAGATAATGATAGAAATGTTTGATTTGAGTTTTGCTGCCTCACGTATCAGCCACATTGATCACGAGGCGGATTTTGTTCTTTTGTAGCACCAGTGTTACCAGTGAAAAAGTTAGTGTAGGCCCCAGTTTCTATAGTCCAGACACACATAATCCTGCAGGCAGGGGTCAGTTGCATCGTTAGTGACCCCAGGCCGAGAGAGAGTGTTACAGGGTAAAGTTGTCAAGCTTGTGTCAAGACATTTCCCTATATCCATGTGGGAGCTTTGTGGAGATGACCTTCTGAGTTCCCTTCTATCAGCAACTGAAGCTGCAAGCAAATGCCAATGTATAAGAAAGACACTTACGCGAACCTCCTGTTCCTTTTATCGCTAAGATCCCATTAGCAGTCGTCGAGGGTCTCTGTCAGCTAGCCCCACGGCGATATGAGAAACCAGTCTGGACAAGAAAGCGAGGCTTGGATTACTGTGTACCCACAGAGCACTGAAAACAGGCGTGTAAACTAGACTGAACAATAAAGGGCACCCTGTAGACAAGGGACAACTAATGCACAGACAATGGGTTATGTTGGAGCGCTTAAGCTTGTGAAAGAAAATGGGACCAAGAATTTGCATTAAGAGATGATATTGATGATCAAAAAATGGACATTTCTCTTTCTTTACATGAGTGTTGACTGTCATTTGCAGATATTCCATACAAAAATACAATTACGCCAATAAATGACTGTTGTTAGATTATATTTAAATATAACCACACCACAATGGCAACTTCTTTTCAGTAATTGGTGGCAATGGACCAAGACTAATTCAGTCTTTGAGGGATCTCAGCACCGCTCCTTGTGCTTCAAGCTTGTAACAGTATATAATTGAATCTTTTTGTTGGAATGTGACCACAGTTTACATTTTTTTGTAAGTCTGTGGTTTTCATATTATCGTAGATTAACAAAGCAAACAAATCAAGGGCAAATTGCTCCTGTCTGTAAAACACTAGAAAGCATCAGTATTGTGCTGTGAAAAGAAAGGCTGCTGTAATTTCAAGGTATCAGTCAGCAGGAGAGCTCGCTTTTCATTGCTGTGACAAAGGGGGAAGGAGGAGTTAGGGGAATAAATATTGCCAGAGCAGCCAATACGGAGACCACCTCCTCCTCCTGCTTTCCCTCTCTGCACTCTTTTGAATGGGGCACTCCTCTTCAGTTCTCCTCTCTGTTTAGTGAAGTGTGTGTGGAGACAGAGCTGAAGGAACAGTGTGTGTGGAGTGACTGTGTGGACATGTCATAGTTCACTCTGTGAGTCTAATCGAGCCGGTGGACGTGGTTAAGACTTGACATTATGGTTATGATGAGGATCCAGTTTGGACTTGTGATTTTGTTGGCTCAGTGGGTGGTCCACTCTGATGCCTGGCTGTGGTCCTGGACTGATACGGCAACTTCAGCCCCAGCGGTAGACCCCGAGGGATCTGGCAGTCCAGCAGGTAGTGGAGAACCGCCGTCAGAAACTATTGCGAAAATTGGAGAAGAGATCATTGATGAAGGACATCAGATGGAAAAAGCTGTGCAGACTTTGGATCAGACTCCTGAGGCTCTTAAACTGAACACTGTAGTGTCAACAACAGAACCAGAGAATGAACATGAGTCAGAAAACTTTGCTACAGGGATGTCATCACACACAAGTAAACCTGGTAATGCCACATCTTCACCAATAAGTTCTGAAGGATCTGAAAACTCAACCTTTACAGGAAATGTAACAAGACTCAGATCTGACTTTGGATCTGAATCTGCATCAGACAATGGGTCTGCAACAGGAACTGAAACTAGCTGGCGGTCAAGATTTGGAACCCACAAGGCTCAAAAAGGTGCAGTAACGAACACCACTCGTAGTGAGTTAGATGGTAGAGTTAGTGGAGATGAGGACCACAGTCTTGGCAGCACAAAATCAGGGCAAAGTCTCGAGTCCACCAACAACATGAGAGGAAATGGAAACAGTAGTTCTAGTTCAAATGCTATTGACTTCAAATTAACAATATATTCACATGAAAGCCAAGAAGATTTATTAACCCCAAATGTAAGTAAAAACTCCCTAAGGACTATTGAGGTATCTAAGGATCATCAACAAGTGAAAGTTACTCATTTACTAAGTGGTAAATTTATGGCCAACCAGGAACTTGTATCTAACCAAGCATTACAGAGTAGCAAAGCTCCACTTGCCAGCCAGGTACTTTCTACAACTAAATCCCCCCAAATCTCTAAAAGACAACCACAAATAGATAGCAAGAGCCCAGACACGACCTTAAAATCTATAGGTTTCCAACCCAATAAATCACTGATAATAAGCCAGAAAACTGGTCACATCCCAGATGCTACTCAGTCAACAATAAGTGGGAGAAAACTGAACCAAGCAATCTTGTTCAGCCAGACAGTTGCATTTAGTGAGCCAACAACTATAAAACAACCAGAAGTAGGTAGGCCAGCACTGGATGCTGAATCCCCACAATGCTTGTTGCTAGACACCGCTCTTCCTTTCTGCTCCTCCATGGCTGGGCAATGGTTTGCCGTGCCCAATTACTTCAACCAGAGCAGTGTGGAGGAAATCCAAGCACTCCTCAATGAGTGGGCTTGGCTGTTGAATTCTCAATGCCATCATAGCGTGGAGTGGTTTTTCTGCCTCCTTTTGGTACCAAAGTGTGGCTCTTTGGCCCCGCTGCCTGTGTTACCTTGCCAGAGTTTCTGCGAAGTCTTGCGGGACAGTTGCTGGACGCTCCTGGATGAGGGACGCCTCCCTGTGGAGTGCCACACTCTACCTGATGAGGAGGAGGATGGGTATCAGTGCTTGTCAGTTAGTAACCAGAAAGGTAATTACTGGCTCAAATGAATCTTGTTTTGGGATTCATTTTGAACCAGTTTTGAAAATCCCCCCCCCCCCCGAGTCCGTCTGGTATTTTTCACACTATGAAATACCCTCTCAATTAATCAAGATTTGTCCCTGTCAGCACCGAATGAGATGTATTAATTAATGATTTCCAATCCCAAAAGAGCATGCATGCTTATTTTTAACTTGAAGTCTAACAAGCATGATGCCAGTACTTTGTTTAACCTGCTGCATGTATATGTGCTGTGTACTGTATGTGACTTACCTTGTGAAGGTCATAGTATACCAGCACCCCCCTACACGCACGCACGCACACACGCACACGCACACACACGCATGTATTTCCTTTTTGAGTAATTATATTCAAAGGGTAATACTTTGCTCAGATGATAATTATTTGCTTTATTACAGTAATGTTATATGTAATTATATACTCAGTCTTGCCAGATGAAATAATTTCAATTCAAACAACCTTTCCAGTTTAACTACAAAGCTCTTAAAGCCAGACTGTAACACAAGAAAACACAAGTTTGCAAAAAGATTATTTTGGCTTTGCAATTATCTGGCATAAAATACAAATGTAATTATAATTATTTAATCATATTTATATAATTTTCTTGTTTGGTTTTTTTTTGCATTGCATTGCAAGACTAAAGAAATTGTAGATGCCTCTAATGAATGCATCTCAAACTGCAATCTTCTCTGATATGTGCATGAAATGTATAACTTCAGGATATCTCTTTTGACAGTGAGTGGTTTGCAGGCTTGATGTGCGTTTGTCTGTTTAGGAATGGACACAGTAGCTTGGCATGCATGGGAAGCACTCATATTTGCATCAGTGCTTTTTAGATATGTGTTAATTTTTAGAACAAAATATTTCTCAGAGCTGGACTAGGATGACATATTTCAACAGGTAAAACATTTTAAAGGTGGAAATAAAAAGAAATTAAAAGCAGCTGTTTCTCTCCTGCTGTGGTTGTACAGTTTAAAAAGGTGCTTTATAATCAATATTTTATAACAAATGATAGGATGGTTCTGTCACTCAGAAGTGTTAAGGTGTAAATTTCCAAAATTAACTAGTAGTTACAAATTGCTGATAAATATTTAAAGATTATAAGGACCAGTGTGCACTCAGCTGTCCTCTCAAAGACTGATATGTGCAGCACATGCCCCTAGTGACCATGAAATGCTGGAAAAAATGACTCATCTGTTTATTGCCAGTGGGCACCGATTCATGAGAGAAGTCTAACTCTGTTTTAGATGATCTTTTTCTAGAAAATCTTTTTTTAAGCCTGTTCCCTGATGCTGCACTTCTGCCCTGTCTCCCAACACTCTCCGTTTGTATCTCTGGGAGTTCAAGATTGTCTTTTTACAGCTTCAGTATCTCTGTGGCAGCTTGTTCCACTGACAGACATGAGTGAACAAGATGTTTCTGGTTCCTGGACTAAGTGACACACATGAGCCTAAATAAATTTGAACTGTTTTACTTTTGGTTTATTGGCAAATGAAGTCATGGAGGATTAGGGTACCTTTACTGGTCGTCAAACTTAAAACATTATTCTGCCACAACTGCACGCACGTTTTTTTTTTTTTTTTTTTTTTATGTTGTAGACACAGTAATGCGGAAAATGCAGACAGGCCTGCAGCACACTGGAAGGATCAATCGTGTTGCCGCCTTTATATCCTGAGGGCAGGTTTTGTTGCAACTCTAGAAGATAGTTCATCACCCAAGCATGCACGTTGCTTGTGAAAGTTGCCTCAAGGTATAACCGGAGTGCTCTCAGTTACTCTAAATCATTCTGGGATAGATTGAAATCCACTGCAGTCAACACCATCTGGTATGACTCAAACAACAATCCACTGAAGCACATGGCTTGGTTAGAGTGATGGCTGAATAGATGTGATGAAAAGCATTGCTCTGCTATAGAGTTACTACTGCACCTATAAGGTCTCCTCAGGCCCAAGTGCTAAGGATATGTAATAAACTTTAAATTCTACTGTATGCTGCCTGTAAACAACTGCCTACTGATTTTATATTCTTCCTAATAACTAAATATGTCTCTTCCTGTTTCTTACTGCAGCAACCTCTGCTCACGCTTAAGGTTACACATACTGTAGTTGGCCAAGAAAATATTTTAAAGCCAAAAGTGCTTTATTTCTCAGTTTATTTGCCCAGTATCTTTCTCTAAGACTGTGCCCACCCGCTTACAAGCCTTTCAGCTTCTAAACAGAACCCTTACATGTAGTATCTGAAAAGCCTCAACCCCACTTTACTATTTCAAGTTTGGGAGGAGGGCAGTCATACTCTCTATTTTGTCTTTGGCCTTAAACCAGCACACTCCTACGTCATGCAAATATAACTTGTAATGCAAATGTTTCATGACATGCTGCCATCTTGGTCAGTTGATATTTTGGGTGAATTGAAGACAGACCCGCTGGCATGGGTTGAAAAATACAAAGGAACAGTTTATACACTAAAATTACTGACTGCAGTCTTGATGCATCCAAGTGGGAGATTCATGTGGGGAGTTTGTTTGAGGGTGGTGGGAAGGGAGATTGTTTTGCTTTTTGGCCTTTTTAGTGATGATTTGCATGGTTGTCTCTTCCCAGCTTAAAAGACGAGCAGTCAACCATGTCAGGCTCTGGAGGTCAAGCTTAGTTAATATTTAATATTAAACCATATTAATTTCTAGCAGATTGGAGTTTTAATTGGAAATTACAAGCTATATGGGCTGTGCTGACAGACCTACATGTTACATTTTTTTAATGCTACTTAAATGTCTGTGAACATTTTAGCTTATGTTTTTTAGCTAGTGTACTTTCTTTGGTGTTCTGTATGTTTTTTAACACCATGGTTCTACTGAGCTGAGACTGATCTTTTATCTTATGACAAGAGGAAGGCCCAAAGCTGGCTGCAGTCCTTCACTACACTGCTTGCCAGGGAATCCTTTTGACTTGGCTCTCAGGAGGGTGCCAATTATGGGCACAGTGTGGTCTGACTTCTTTGCTGGCAGAAACCCGTTGCCCCCTCTGGTTTGTGTTGCAGAAGTACAAAATGAGAATGAGGCTGTGTTGCAAAAACAGAAAAGAACAAAAGCACCGGGATGTTTTAAGCTGGTTAAGTTCTTAAAGTTTTTAATGGTTTACCAGAGTGATGTAATTGTGAAATTCTGGTACTGGTAACCATTTAGATCCTAATCACGCCATATTTGAACATTTATCTAATTCAATATTATATCCATAAATGTCTTTTCTTCTGATGGGCTCATATGTCATAGTCAAGAAGGCCAATACGTTGGCTTAAACTGTCCCATCAACATCAAGCTGACACGGACATCGATACAGATGTTCAGCCTTTATATCCTGTGCACGTTTGAGGTGCTGTCTCTACCATTTGTATAGATGCATTTGCATTTTTTCTTTCTGTAGTTAAAAACACATCTGTGAACACAGCAGCATGGGGCAAGGGGGTGTATTGCCTAAAAAAATGTTACTTCACAGGTAGAGAACTGAGCTCTTTTCCAAAGAGTGAATTTCACAGCTGGCGGTAGACTCGTGCTCCTTTTTGTGGTTTAAGAATTAAAGTTTAGTCTTCAGGTTGAGTCAGGATAAAATCTCCTTCCTGGACTGTGATGTGGGTTTGTTCTGAGCATTCGATTTAAAAAAACAAAAAGTGGACTGCAGAACGGAAAGAACTTTATTATTTATTTATCTAAAAAAATCAGTGTTTAGTTTTTATTTCTTAAAACTACATTTTTTCTATATTCAGTTCTCAGAGTATCACACATCCTTGACAAGAAGAAGATTAAAACAAATATTATACTGTTTTAAGCAACAGTGTAGCTTTATATTAAACTTCCACTAATCATGTGATCATGTGAGCACAATGAATTTGCTTTACTTTAAATTGTCTGAGAATTGCTTCACATATATGATTCATGCTGCAGATGCACAAGGATTATGGTGAAAAAAAAATCATGGGACTGTAATTTCAGCTTTCAGAGATGAACTCTGACCCTCCAAACACAGGGTCAGACCACTGCCCCGCCTTCTGTACACTGAGGGGAGAGATCGTTGCCCTCGTCTCAGCAGGCCTCAAGGGATGTTTTAAATGCTGATAGATTTTGTTGGGAAAAGCCGCACAGTTTCTCACTGTCCAGATGTTTGAATGTTTTCCTATGGTTTATACAGGATCTTGTGCTCTCCAAAGCTGTGCGTACAGCTGACAGTGTATATACAGCTTTATCAACAGGGTACCACAAAGTCTGCTACACAGTCTTGAAATGTGAAGAAATGAAAAGGAGTCAGTAAGCGGTCTTCCTGACAAGACAAACTAGCACCGTAAACCCTGCAGTGCTCCATTCATCACAGATCTTTTCTATTCCCAACTGACCTTGAAGCTGTCAGCGTTTAACAAAAGCTATTTAAGAAAACCTGAATTGAGATTGCACTTAAAATGCTAATGGTGACCTCTCTGAGGCCCCCTACAACTTTTGATGTCTGAGATGGAATGGCTGGTTGGCTCTTTGCTGACAATGCAGACACACTAAACCAGATTCAGTAAAAGCATTCCTCCGAAATCCTAAAGCAGGTCAAACCTTTCAATCAGCTTTAGATCTGAAGATGACATTTTAAGTCTCAAAATGGCATTAAGCACAGTTGCATCACAGTTGCATCAGGCTGTAAATGGAGATACCTTTTTTGGTCAATTCTAAGCATGGCTCAAAACAGTGCACATCTGGTCGGTGTAGCTCATTGCTAATAGGTGAGATGTTTTGCTAATTAGGGGTTTGGAAAGCTTGAGTCCGTGCACGTTCCAACAGCATGTCGGCTTTTTATTTGTTGAAGGAATCAAAATCAGATGCTTGAAATCCAGGTGAAAGAGAAATTGCGAGGAGTAGACGGTGAGGTCATATCCTCAGTTTGCACTGCAGAGAAATGCTGCATGCAGAAGGACAACCAGGATCTGTGTACACATTCCACCTTATTACAGACCTTTCATTTTAATTTGCACACAAATCAAATCATTCTCTCCACTTTGCTTGCAGAAAAAATACATTGCATGTTCAGTTATGCACTGTGGCTGCATTAAAACTTCAACTTCCAACTGCTTCAGCCCCCAAAGCAGAAGGATTTACAATTCCCCAAATGATGAATTTCCCCTTTGAATTATTACAAGGTTTTTACCTTGTTTAAAACCACCTTGGCCGATTATGCACAAGACAGCGAGCCAGGATCAGACATGTCAGCACATGCCCACTGAAGGGACCCTCAAGGTGCCTCATTCTGATTTTATCAGAGTAAACATCTGGTCAGCCGGGTGCAAACCACAGTCAGTGACCTACGTCTGAGCTATTCTGAACCTGGAGGCCGTTGTGTCATCCTGTGGTGATTTGTTTCCCTTTCTTTTTTAATTTGGATAGGTTATACTGAAGTTTTGATTGTTTTGGGACTGTAAATTTAATTATTAGTTTTGATGTGTTGGCTTGTAATATGGCCTCTAACCTTCTAAATGATATAACGACTTTGGCTATGACTAAGTGTTTCCCAGGCTCCAGTAAAATATTTATCAGTCTTTGGACTTTACTTATATGTCTGTTGACATGCATATATGTATGTGGGTGTACATCTATTAATGGTCTCATCCGCTTACTGATAAATCTGCTCTAGAAGTCTGATTGGTGCAGAGAGGAACTGCACAATGGAAGGTATTTTTATTGCCGTCCTGTTGCAGCTTGACTGGGTTCTCTGTTAGCGCAGATTCAAATAAATGCATCTGCAGTCCTCCGATAGCGAGCAGAATATTCAGACTGGTGTTTATGATGGTACTGAAGAGAGCGGGATCTTCGGCTCAGATAAAATATCTCGTGTGTTTAGGCTCTCGACGCAGCCAAGTGCTGATCCAATTGATCTCCAGCACTCAGGCAGTGGAGAGGCTTTGAACTGAGCGATAGAGCTTGCTCGTTAGTCACCAGGTGGTAAACCAAAGCATTTCTTCAAAGAATCAGAAATGCATCACATGTTGTCCAAAAACAGTCATTTTGGTCATTCTGTTTTTAACACATGGAAACATTTTTTTCTTTTCTGAGAGGGGGAGGGGGGGGTCAAAGAGCAGAGGTTTGGTTTGATGTCAGTACATCAAAATCTGTGTCCACAGTGCATGTGCATGAATACACATTGCTCTTTGTGTTTTTTTGCCTTTCTTAAACACTTTAAATTATGCACTGACTTTGCCAGTGTCGCCAAGGGTGATGGAAGTGTCAGCACAGACATGCCGGAGGCCCAGCTGTTGGTCCCTGCAGTGCCCCAAGTCATGACATCTAGCAGATGTCATGCAAGTTTTGCGTATTTTTTTTTTTTTTTTTTTTTTGTCAGTGTCTTCAGGAATGATGCATAAATATTCATCTGTTCCATAGTCTGCATCAGGCTTTTCATCTACTTCCACTGTGCATGAGTAGAGGATAAACCTTGACAAGGTTTCTTTCTTTCTTACTTTAGGAAGTTCTTGCTTTTGGTGTGAAGGACTTCCAACATCTGAGAAAGTGTTCCTTTTCTTACTCTCGCGTTTTCCCTTTTTTGCAGATGTTTTGCTTTCCATATTTTCAAGTAATAAAATCACTTGTTTGTTTGTGGTCCCTTGAGAGTAGCTGCTTTCCCCGGGCTTCTAGGAAAAAAAACATGGTTCGCTAAAAGCAGATGTGGTACTATTTACATTCTCACATACATTTCTTTACAAAGGGCATTGTGACTGATTCAGCTGCAGTTAGTGCAAGTACCCGTCCTGCCTCCATCACAAACATCCACATTTTGTCACCTACCAACAGCCTCCTGGTCTAACCCCTACTCTGCCATGCTGCCCTCCCTTTAAACCTCTGCTGTTTTATGTTCACTGTGGCCTGACATCTTGTTTCTTTCCCTTTAGAAGACAGTGGAGTCTCCCTGCTACAACTGATTGGAGATCCTCCTCCAAGTGAGATCACCCAAATCTACGGACCAGACAACACCCCTAGTTTTGTCTTTGGACCGGATGCCAATACGGGCCAGCTGGCACGCGCCCACCTCCCAAACCCATTTTATCGAGAGTTTTCCCTCATGTTCAACCTGAAACCCACCACTAACCAGGGCGGGGTCATCTTCTCCATCACGGATGCTCGGCAGAGTATCATGCATGTGGGAGTTAAACTGTCAGCCGTGCAGGACAACAACCAAAATGTCATTCTGTACTACACCAAGCCCAAGTCAGCTGAGTCCTTTGAGGCAGCCAGGTTCCTCGTGCCCTCTATGACGAACACCTGGACCCGTTTTTCTCTCGCAGTGATGGACGACAAGGTGCTATTCTACTTCAACTGTGACACAGACCCTCAGGTGGTGCACATCGAGAGGTCAGCGGAGAACATGGAGCTGGAAAGTGGTGCTGGCGTCTTTGTTGGGCAGGCTGGAGGAGCTGATCCTGATAAGTTCCTGGTGTGTAAACAGGCTTTCACCTTTTTAACCAAAACACTGATATAGTAAATACAATACATTTATTTTATATCCTTTCATAACAGGTAAAGAACTATCTGTCGATTGTGCATCGAGTAAATCATTCCTAAACTAAAGCTTCATACAACCAACATTAACTTAGAGACCGGATTCCTGCTGCTTGAAGTCTTGGAAAGGTGCAGATCAGTGTTTTGATTTTTCACGGTTGTTATTATCCTGTGAAACATTTTGGCTGAATAACTCTCATGTGATCCAATTGCTCAAATTGCCTACTCCAAACCAAAACATTAATGTCTGTATTGCATCACCATCATCTGTAGATTCTACAAATAATTGGAAGACCTCACAGTAGTGATGTAATTAGTGCCAGTCGTTTGACTGGTGTACATCTCAGCGGTTGGCCACCACAACTGGCGGCCTTAGCTGCAGGGGTTGCAGTAGTTCAACCATGGCTAATTACACATTTTTCATTCTGCCTCTGAGCATGCAATTATTTTAAGTTTATCAACACAAAAAACAAGAGAAGAACTCAATATAAGAACTGAGTTATTTTTCATACTTGAGATCTCAATCAATCATTGCAGAGTGATTGTTTTATATCCATGTAATGCAATTATGCACTCTTTAGTAACAGTTGTGATTAAAATCGCTGAAAAGATTTATATCTTTGAGCCTTGAAAATTCAACCAAACCCTTTTGGGTGTGGAACAATCTTTCATTTGTGCAATTTTGTTTTTGGAAAATAAAAAATGGAAGCTTTTTAGATTTGAATTTCAACACTTAATAGACAACACTCATGAAAGTCATGCATGACCTTATATTAATAGACAAATATAAGTATAAGTGAATCATTTTTGTCCCAGTTTCCACTTTTTTTAAGGTTACATCCATCAAGACTGACGGAATCTCCTACGTTCCCCTGGAAACTGATAGAAAATAAAATGAAATGGAAAAGAAATGTAGAAAAAGGGAAAAAATGATTTGCCTAATATGGGCACTGTTTTCAGCTTCGTCCCAGACTGCTCTCAGACTTGTATATTGGAAGCTTTCTGGTTTCGCTCTGTTGTGGTATTGACCAATCACGTTTGAACAGTGCTTTGGGCACGGACATCAAAATACCAGAAATGTAATAGTCCGTACCAACATCAGCAGATTTACATGATTCTTGATACCCAATCTGTGCCGTGGTTTTTTTTTTTTGGTAGATGCTGCACCACTTCTTTAAAAGTTCGAGGTATATGAACACCAACACAAATTTATTTCAAATTTTATTCGTCACATATATAGTACATAGTACAACATGTAGTGAAATGCTTGTGTCTGAGCTGCGGAAAGGCTGCAGACATAGGGGCGCCAATCCAGGCCTTGGTTCTAGCATGGGGGGGTCTAGCCAGGACCCTTATTGGATACCGGGTGGGAATTGAACTTGCAACTCCCCCTCCAAAGGTGTGTAGTCTAGCTGAGTTAGCTTAGACATTTATAAAATGCTCTCATCAGTTTGTCTTCTCAAAGAAAATAGTAACATGCATTTCAGGACCCCATTAAAAAGGATCACACTTTGAATGTTGTTAATACGAAATAAAAGTCTTCCACCTTAGATACTTTGAACTGACTTTGAAATATATCTGAAAAGCATGACAGCATCGTGCATACATATACCATCTACGATAACTACTGCTCCCTATTCAACATAATTTGTCTAACACATCCATTTGCTAAAAGCATCTATTTAATGAAATTGTTACATAAATGATGACACAAGATAGAATTTTGTTAAATATGTATTTTTTTTATTTTTTTTTTTTCAAACGACTACGTCCCATCTGGTTAAAACCCCTTAAATCTCGAGCCATCTCCCCGTTGGAAAATCATCTCTCGCTTCCTCTCTCAGCTGTAACACTAGTTTCAGTCTTTTTTGATGACTGACGATAGCTGCATATGTTGCTGAAAACCTAAAGCATATATATAATCCTAAAGCAATTTTTTTTTTTAATAATCTGAGGACTTTTTTCCCCCATGTGTTATGTGTTGACCTGAGCATGGCCCTAGGGCTCCAGAGGTCTTGTGAATTTAATTTCCTTAATCAAATCAAGACTTGGCAAGCTCTTGCAAACATCTAAATATTTATATTTTGCATTTTGAAAATGGACATTCCATTCTAAAGGGGGATTTAGAAGTATTTTAAGTTCATCAGAAAACACATGCTGTAGTGACAAGTTTTGACCTTCATGTGAACAAAATCGAAGATTTATTGTGAAGATCTGAAGCAGTAAAGATTAAAAGGGACATCCACAGTATGGAAATGTTACTGAATAGGCCTTAAAGGTCTGTGGAGAGACTGGGTTAAAATGTCAAAGAGCTCTTTATCTTCAAAGTTCTCTTAAAAAATCCATTTGACTCTTTTTCTTGGGACATAAATGTGTCCTGAAGAAGAGTTGATTTCAAATAATGCCACAGCAGAGAGACCACCTTGACATCCACAGCTAATGAGCCTTTCATAGGCAGGAAGACGGTAAAAATGCTATCTGCGTGAGTGTCCTGTGTGGGAACGTATCAGATGGTGTGTTTGAGGCACAGATAGTGGTACTTCACAGACAGAGACATCAATAGCCCTTCTGATTTTGTGGAAGGGGAATTCCCTAAGAAATATAATTAAATCAAAGCACTGCTGAAAAAGAAAAAGCATACATGTTCTGGCAGCTGTACATGTTGTATATGTGAGAAGAAGAGCTGTACTGTTCTTTTATCATCAAACATTTAAATATCACATTCATGTTTTGCAACAGGGCGTGATCGGTGAGCTGAGGGTGATGGGAGATCCCTTTGCTGCCAGCAGGCACTGTGAGGAGGATGAAGATGACTCAGACATTGTGAGTAACAACTTATCACATACATACTGGATGACTCACTACACTGAACTCACTGGACATATGGCATAAACTCGTCAGGAAAGTGTTTACAGAGGTAAAGCTTCAGTGCTGTTTTCACATAGAGTTCTATATTTCCAGGTTGGTGACTAGTCAAAAGAATGCCAGTTTAAACGTGTTAACATTGGCCTGCAAACTAACCTGGCATCATGCACTCAAGGTTATGCATGGTGCAAAGTGCCACAAATATCTGTATAATATTATTTGATCAGAAGTTTTCCTCTAAAACTGTATGAGTAGTTTGATTTTTTTACAAAAAGGGTGCTGTGCTCACACCAGATTCAACTCCGATAAATGCAATGCTACCAGCATTAGCTATGTGTGCACAATAGTGGCTACATACTGCAGTGGTCTACACATTTACTTAGTAGACCCAAATCTTTTTGGTGTTCAATCACGAAGTCCACCTTGTGTAGAAATCTGTCAAATCAAATATACGTTGCTACCTGTTGTGACGACTCTTGAATAAGGAGGCAGACAAACGTATGCTATGTGTATGTGGTAAAATTTAAACAGGCTGCACAGTTTGCATTCGCGCTTTTTGTCATTTTGCAGCTACCTTTATAGTTTGGACAGTATGGCTTAAAAAAAATTAAGCTGACGATAATTCCACTTTGTAAAAGTAATCCAATCCGATCCATGTTTAAGATCTGTAATAAAAAGTTTTAAGTAATTTTCAAGGCTTCAAATTCAGATAATTGCACATTAGAATTTTTTAAAGGATGTGCTGAATCCCAGTTAAAAAATGAAATGTCCCAGCTTTTGACCACTTGTGTCTTTTAACCACTAATATCAGGGATAATTAGCTAGCTAGCTATCTAGCTAGATAAAACTGTCTCTGGAGTAGTTTTTGGAACTGGCAAAATGGCCAGTTCCAAAAAGTTGCTACATTATGTTTATCACAGTCTCAAATCAGGGTTTTTTTTTTTTGTTTTTTTTTTTTTTAGTTACAGCCAGCAGCATGTGTGTGCAGAAGAATGGACAGCTAATCATCGACATAGCCAAAGCTAATGATTTATTTCTGCAGTTTTGAATCAGTTAATCATGACTTTAAAGGAAATAAGAACATCCAAATCGTGGAAGAGATATCCTACAGTAACACAAGTGATGCCATTTTACTTAAAACTGATGCTTTAGTTCAGTATGCAACTTCACTTAAACCAGTAAGACCCTACCCATTAAAAATAGCCAGAAAATTCAAACTTTTTGGATCGCATTTGATACATCGGGTGTTTTTGGCAACTTTTTGTTAACAACAATGTTAATTTTATTCAAAAAAAGAGAGTTTTGTCCATAACATTTTGAAATTATGGCAACTATTAATCAAGTATCAAATATGATACAAAGGGCATCATAGGGTTAAAATCACCAGTAAATCTGTAAGGGCTGTAAGTCTGAGAGCAGCCTTTGCACCGCTGACCCTGACCACCCAGACACAAACACAGGTGCCTCGCCGCAGCCCACCAGCAGCCTTAACTGTTATTTAGTAAAACATTCACAGCTGTTCTGCTCACCCAGACCACCAAAACCATGTCTTTACTGACAGAATAAAGTTTGTAACTTTACTGCTTGTTGTCATCAAATCTTTTAGATGTTGTTTGGATTAGATGAGGGAAATCACAGGTTTCCCATTTCAGGATGTGCCTTTTATCTCCAATGGCAACCTAACAGCTGTTTCCATGTTTTGTCAACACATCAAATACGCTGATATATCAAGAAAAAGCTTCTTACTCTAAATTAGTATAGCAAATATGTATGCCTTTGACTTACTGGTGTTAATGCAGACATAAATTCTGTGTAACATGGAACCTAGCCAAGAAGGTAACACGAATACTAGATTTACGACAATAAACACAACACGGTCGAGCAAAAGAGGCCACATACGCTGTGACTGAGAGTGCAGGAAGGAAAGAGCTTCTGGTCTTAAACTATATATGCACACATATTTTATTAAAACTCTCCCACAGATCAGAACATTTCTTTGCACACAGTTAAAAAGGACATTTTCAGGTTTATAATGGTCAGAGCACTGAATAAAACCAAGAGCGTGGTCTTGTTAACAATAAAATGAAGTGTAAAAATGTATGATCGGTCTCCTCAGGCTTCAGGGGAAGGAAGCGGTTATGTGGAAACCAGACCCCCAAGACCAGGCACGGAAAAACACACATGGACGGTATGCAACATCTTTTGTGTATTCTCGAGTTTCTTTAGTTCCTATGAAGGTTTATCTTTGTCACTTTGCATTCTGCTTGATCGACTGCACTGCTATTTTGCTTGTTCCTCTCGATGCACTGTTGTAAACATGCTAATGAGTTTGCTTTAAAGTTGTGGATCAAACGTGCACAAGAATGCATTAATACATCATGAGGATTCAAGCCGGTGATCAAGTAAGACACGGACACGGAGTGTGTGCAGCAGACTGTGCTTCTGTAAACTCAGTGTTGAATATACCACTGATGTCTCAGATTACTCGATATAAGTGAGTGACCACTCATCCCCCCGTGGGAGATTAAAAACTGCTGAGTTGATGTCTGGAACACGAGCTGCTTCTGTCATATACATTTAGGGACAGAGCTTTTACAAAGCAAATTTTAGGAGAGCATCATTCAAGGCATGGCTACATGGTGGTTGACAATGACCAGGTATGCTTTCCACATATAAACTTTAACTTGCCATGCAGGTAAGTCAGCTGTTAGCAAACTAGATTTGGAAATCATCTCTTTATCACTGACGCTTTACTGATTTACTAGTGGACAGTTGTCTTGACCTTTTTTTTTTTTTTCCCCCAAACATTCACTCACAGCTAACCGGGTAGCTCGGCTCTTCCTGTCATGTCAGGCCGGCTAGCTTGCTGAGCCACTGTTGCTTTGGTGCTCATTCATTCTGGTCTTGTGGTCAGATGAACTCCAACTCTAGTGTCTTAGATGACAGCTGGCCAAGACACAAGAATCCCTGTTGTCCTCTTGAGATCTGCTGCAACACAGCAGAGCAGAACACGGGCTACAAACTGCAATCCAAGACCATGCAGCTGGGGTCCATCCATGTGATGAGAGTCCCTGTTAAGGCAGCTCATTCTATTAATCCATCATCTTATGTTTTTGGACTGGAGTGTCTTATAAATGTATTATTTAAAACTTTTTTTGAGAAAGCATGCATGTGTAACCACAAAGATCAACACACAGATCAAAGCAGCACGCCTCCTCTGGTCTGTCCAATTTAACGTGAACCGAGCTGAGGCTTCAGAACCATTAGTCTGAGGTTAGAGACAATCTACTCTAAATGATCTTGTTTTTGTTTATTGGTGCCCTAATAAAAAGCAATAATTGCAACACAAGTTCTGAGCTGTTACGTTCTGTGTATGTGGAGCTATCGCTGGTTCAACTTGTAACATTGATCAAACATGGCCCACTAACATTGCTGGGTTCACTTACATGCTCATGTTGTTCTGCGCATGCATCATCTATGACTATCTTTTAGTGACTTCCATCACCTCCCTTTTTGTCACCCTCTCTATCTGTAACCTCTTTGTCTTTCTGTCTTCCTCGCTCTGGTTTCTGTCTCTCTCACTCTCATAGATTCCACAGTCACCCACTCACATCTTCCCACCCTCACAGATAGCCACGCAGGCTGAGAAGCTAGCACAGTCCTCCACCCTGCACTGCCATGCGCTGTGCTTGCACGCATGCACTCCCACTCACAATTATAGTGAAGCGTTAGAAAAACCAGATGTCAATTTGGACTAAATCTGATCCAAGTTAGAGGCCCCCGGCCTCAAGGCTTTGTTATTCTGACTGGTTTCTCAATCAAACGTGTGTACAGGAACTGACAGGGGTGGAAAGAAAGTTGGAGAGGGCAGGTACCTCCAGTCGGAAGTATCTCCATCATTACAGGCCTACATTCACTGCCTTAGTGCCTCGCAGCATTTACAAAGGGGTTTTTTTCCACCTTCGCAGACTTTTACTAGCATCATATAATATACAACGCAATTTAAAAGACAACAGCTGGCATTTAATGTCCACATGTTAGTGTTTTCCATCTGATGATGATGATCTGTTCACACAAAGTATAACTTACACTCTGCACAATTGTCCAACTGGTGCAATTTAGGCAAGTCTGGGCAAGGACAAGTTAGACAGGGAGAGTTGTATAAGTGAGACTTTCCATTTTGTCATCCTGGAATTCACGGTGATAGATGGGAGAGCGAGTCAGTCATCCTTAACGCTGTCACAGCTGGGAGTGAGTATAGAAGAGTATAATGCTTGAAACAGTTCGGTGGATTTTATCAATTCTAAATGTGAACAAGTGCACACTTCTTTCTAAAGTTCACGGGAGGACTTGATTCCTGGGTTTATCTCTACATGTTTCTCCCATTTCAACTATCTTAGATATGAAAGCATGCAAATAACGGTTCAATTGTTCAGCAATGAAACTGTGAACCTGTGAAAACACAATTTTATATTTAGAAGGGAGAAAACGGTGAACATTCAGACTGATACACTGAATGAACCCAAATCGTGTAATTAGATTAAATGGCGAAGATAAAAAATCTGCAGAGATCGCTGTTGTGAAATGACCTGTAACTCCAATGTGTTGCCTTTCTAGATAACTGCTGAAGAAATCTCCTTTTTCATCGTACCTGTAACCGTGTCTCACATTTTCTTTGCAGAGGGGTTTTTAATGAGACGTAGCATTGTTTTGGTGAATTGTTTCTATTTAGATCATTTCGTCTTCTTTTTCTTTCTAATTCTAATTCTTCAGTTACCCAACACCCTGTTTGTTGTATTTTCTAAACACACGGGCTGTTTTCCCTTCGTCCTCAGGCCAACCACAAATATGTGCAGATTTCAAGAAGTTTCTCTGTGATTCTTTAGAGCGCAGAAAAAAAAGAGGGGAGAAAAAAAAGAGGCTAAACTGCTGTGGAGGTGGGATATGCTCGTTGCTGAGGGAGCTGCATACCTGCTCTTAGATTCAGGGGGTCGTGTGGTTCAAATCCATCAACACTATGTTCTAAATGAGCCTCCCACCCGACATCCCCCACTATGATGGATCGGTGAAGAAGTGAACAAGTATGGTATTCTCCATCACATTGATGCAATTTAGAGGAGTCAATAATGCTCCAGCCAGATTTTTGGCATAGTCAGTGCTGTGAAACGCAGTGGGAAGGAGTTTGTCCTGCAGAGGAAACTGGTTAATTATCAACAGTGGCATCACTCTGGCCCTTCAGCTCCCCTCTCTTACATACTTCAGCCCACTCCCCACTCGAATTCCTCAGGTGACCATCTGAGGTGTGTCACCGGTGAAGAATGAGCCAAAGAGAGGGAGTATTTGCATTATTTCCTGTTGCTTTGGGAACGTTACTGACCTCGTCTCAGCTGACCTTTAATTGTTCCTGTTGCGTCTCTAAGGCCCGCTGATTTTAGTAACACAGGATTGTCAGCAGACTGCATGCTGTCTTTTCTTGGTCCAAAAAACCTGCTCAGAACTTTTCTATTGAAGGGACAAAAACAAAGACATAATGAGTCTAATTACGCTTGTATGCAAACACTTTGCCCTTGTCAATCCTTTGAATTTAATGACTGCCTGAAATGTAGAATTCATGGACAACACCAAATTCTAAGCCTTTATTGCTCACATAGCTTAATTGTGGGGTCTCTCTGCCTTCAGGTCGCTCTTTATTAACTGAAAAGTCTGCTCTTTCTGGGGTTGAGATCGGGTGACTGACTTGGCCATCCAAAATATCAGATTTCTTTGTCTTGAGAAACTCTTGGGTTGCTTTTGCAGTAAGCTTTAGATCGTTATCCGTTTGCAGTGTGAACCTCTGTTTCAGCTAAGCAGAGAGTATAGCTCTGTACACTTCACAATTCATCCTTCATAGACATATGGACCATGCCATAACACTACCTCCAGCCTTTCTGACAGAAAATCATGGATCAGGAGCTTTTTCTCTTGTTCTTCATGTTTTTCTCTTCTTATCATTATGGTAAGAGATTGTTTTCAAAGCCTAATCACTGGTAACCACTGGTTTGTCCCTGGTTGTACATTCTCTGTATTTCTATTTCTATTAGATATGTGCATTTTAGTTGGAGTTGTTTTTCTTAATTATGGAAATAATTCTGTTCTGGTCTTTCAGTCCTTTTGGTGTTACTGCACTGAAGTAGCAGATTGTTGATTTGGCCACTGCCTCCGTCTGTCTGCAATATCTCAACATATCAAACAACACCTTTAACCGCCTTGAATTAAAGCTGAACATCTGCACTTTAACTGACTTAAAATCCACTGTGGTGGTGTACAGAAGCAAAATTACACAAGTTGTGTTTTTGTCTATCAAGTTATGGACCTAACTGTGTAATTCACTTGCTAATCAAACAGTGTTCGCACAACATTTTTCTATTAATACCAAACCAATAAGGCAGCAGCAACAGCATGACTGAACACACTGTGGATTGTGTTCCTCGTCAGCAGAGGAGGCCTGCTACAGAACCCAGGCATGAGACGTCTGACAGTGATTAACACAAAAATGGCAATTACAGTCGACTTGACAACAAAAGCAGTTTGCCAGTAAATGAAGGAAAATCTGGTACTGGTTCTCTAACTTGGAAAGCACATGTTGACTTAATCATGTTTTTCAAAAGGTTTGGTGTAGAGCTGGGAAACAGTTTTGTTAGTTATTAAGAGAGCTTTGGCTGCAAGGTCTGTAAAGATTAATGCAGATGAATGGCACAGCAGTACCGAAACATGACTCATTTTGGTTGGGGTTGTTTGGCATCAATGTTAACAAGGATAACTTTTTCCCAGGCTGCAGGATTATTTCCAGGGCTCTTCTGCGGAGTGGATGGAGGGAAACTGAGCCATAAAATCTAGAGCAAGATCAGTGCAGCTTCCAGCAAATGTCGCCTCCTGCCCTTTTTAAATATGCATCTCTGTCTGTCATGTTGTTATTTTTCTGCAGACGGCTCGTCCAACTTTGAGGCCCATTCCGCGCCCACCGATGACCAGGAATGATGAGACTGGTGAGTTTATGTGACACCAGACTTGGATTTATTCATTTTCAGTTCATCATTTCATGCAACCCCCGTGTTTTTACAGGTTCTTTTGAATCAGCCCCTAGCGAATGTCAGTGTCTTTAATAAATTTATTTTACTTTCAAAGATAGAAAATAAGCTCTACACTTCCACATGCTGACACAGGCTCACCTGCCGGGTATAACTAGAGGAGTTTAATGGCGCCACATGTTGCCACTGAGGTCATATTCATTTAAAGTGCATAGCTGAACCAGTCCAGGCTCGTTAGGAACAGATTTGGTGACAAATGTCTCCATCTAGTGGTCAACAGTAATGCACTATGGAAGCTGAATTATTTCTCATTGAACAACAAAAATGTCATTTCGCGTTTTTTTTTTTTGTTTTTTTTTTGTAATGCTTTCATAATGAATTTATATGAGAATGTATTCAGAACAATGTATCCTCATATACTAGCAGTATCTCACATACTGCTAGTATAAATAATAATTTGACTTCTGTATGTTAAAGACTTAATCTACACCATTAGTGGTATGTGTGCTAATTAATAAAGGGGAAAGTGGAAACCATCAAAAATCACAGTATTGATAATTTTGTGTGTAAAAGATGGAAAAAGCCAACCTCATGATGATTTTTTTTTCTCTTTTTTAAGAGTCAGGAGAAATGTTATTTGAGAGAGAAGCACGTGCTAATCTGTTAGCTAAACTTTGATTATACACTGTTAAGGATACAGTGTCAGTCGATGGACCCACGTGCTCACCATCTCATGACAGAATTTACGTCACTCTGGCCCCAGTTGATCCGACTCTGAGCTGTAGAAAGTATAATCAAGGGCTTAGACCAGCGGTCCCCAACCTTTTTTGCGTCACGGACCGGTTTATGCCCGACAATATTTTCATGGACCGGCCTTTAAGGCCTTTAAGGCCTTTAAATACAACCCCCGGTCCGAGGCCCGGGGGTTGGGGACCGCTGGCTTAGACTGTATGTGCACAGTCCAAAAACACACTTACATACTCAAAGTAGTGCAGAGTAAGAGACTAATAAAATGCGACATGTTCAGTCATCAAGCCTGAAGCACAAACTGCTTGAAAGGTCTATATCTCACAGCAAACTATATCATTTTCAAATTGCTCTAAAAGGCACAAATGGCATAAACAAAGTCTTAAGGTCCACTTTGTGACTGGAATTAACAGCTGCCTGCATCTGGACACCTGCCCAGGAGTTAGTGATGTTGGCCACTTCGCCATTTTAAAGTGCTGCCCTCTTAAGCTACAGGCTTTCTGTATTGTCTGGCTTACCTTAATCACCAGTTTATCAACACTTTCCTAGTTATGCTTCATCTAATATTAAAGTCGTTCACAGTTTACTTAGCTCAGCTGTTTACTAGTACATACTGCCCTCTGATGGTGTTTTTATGTAGTGTGCTATAATACATTACTTCAATTCAGCCAAAATATGTTGGCATTACTAAGCACTCTGTGTACTCTCACTGTAGTACTGCCCAAGCCTATCGTTGCATTTTCAGGTAGGCTGCAGATCATGTGCAAGCATTATGTTGCTGTTTCGCACCCACGTTTGATGATGTCAAAACAGTAACAAAACTTTTGACACAGGAGAAAAACACTGTTTACTATTAGAGCTTAATGAACAAAATGTTTGGCTTGTGTCCCAAAACTACTTTGAAGCTGACTCGAGGAATTCTGGAAACGTCATTTACACTGTATTTTTATATTGTGTTCAGCAAGGGACTCCCAGTACGTTTCACTTTCTGTGGAGTCCAGCCCCTTCCTTCGCGGTCCACAAGGTGGGTTGAGGGGAGTTTTTAAAAACACAGACAAAGCATCCAAATCCTGCATCTCTTCTGCTGTCTGTCGAGATGCTCTGCTTATGGCATGTGTAGCTATCAAGCACGACTTCACATGGATTAAACATGCAAACAGGTACAGGAGTGCATGCATATATGTAAATGCTTCTGAATTCATTAACGGTGGTGAAATGTTAAAGTTTGGGCATTGATGGCTGTAATGCCCTGAAAAACTACATTCACAGAGAAATTTAGAAGAACTAAGAGTGAATGAGCAAGGAAGTGGAAAAAGTTAATATTTAAGAAATATTACATTTCTTAAACAAATTAGAGAACTGAAGACGTGTGCAGGAATAGTTTCCTGTTGGCTTGGGCTGCTGATGCTGTTTCTTGTGGCATTATTTTATTCCAGCTATTTTTTTTTTCTTAAACCTGGAATATTAAAGATGTTCTTGCAGTGGGCATCATTTTGCTGTGCATGTGAGCACTGTTAAAAGTGGCCAGCTTCATGTTCAAACTGAGAACAGTTGGAGGTCAAACCCGGTCACACGTGAATATCATCATGGTATCTGTGCATGTGGGTGTGACCACCGTTAAACCTTTACGTGGCTGAAAATTATGGCTGTGCACACACACAGATTCATGCGCCATCAGGCAAAAAGTAATTTTCTTTTACCCCTTCCTCTTCTTTTGGGAGCAGGAAATATCCTGTTTATTGTTTGGGATGTGGGATACAGTCGTTACTCATTTTTGAGAGGTTTTCATGAGGATATTAACGACTCTCCCCTCTGCTGTTGTTTTTCTCGGGCCAGTCGAGGCTAAAGGACAAAAGGGCGACAAAGGGGACAGAGGAGAGAAGGGAGAGAGGGGTCCAGCTGGGCCGAAGGGAGAAGCAGGCTCTGGCTCCAGCTCAAGGAGTGGATCCCGTGGAGACAAGGTTTGGACTCAAAGACACGTTTCAGCCTTTATGGTGGATAAAATAAATGTAGTTACCTGGTGATGCTTGAAACAGTTTCTTATTTAAGGCTTCCTGAAGGATGCATGTTTGGACAGCACAACCGTTTGTCTGTGGAATAGTGAGTTTTGGCTTAAAATTGTTATTTTTATATTGGGTTATGAAGTTATGTCAGCTTTGTTAGTTGTAATAATGTTTGTCCACGTTTTAAGGGCTCAAATTAAATGAAAACGCTTTCACGGCCTCACTCTATGTGCTATATCATTAAACGATCGTTGATGAATGAAGCATACATTAGTGTATCCTTTCCTTATCTTAACATAAGCTGTTACTAAGAGCCACACTTCAAGAGCCTTACCGTTGGTTGGAAAAGATAAGAGTAGCAGTGAAGAAGATGTGGTAAAAATACCCTGAAGGAACACTAGAGGGAGCAGCAAATTTCTAATGGAATATCAACACATTACTGACAGTCTTGTATTTTGTTGATTGGCCTATTTGTGCTACTGGCAAACTAATGTACTTTATCACATTCATTTAGCACATTGCTCTGTGTTTGCAAGGGAACATAATATATAATATAATTAAACATTTGTGGATATAAATAAAATGTTAAGGATGCTTTTATAAGGTGCTGTTGGATAAAATGGGCTGTTTTTAGCATCTAAGTGGTTGCCAAGCATCATGGTGATATAATAATGTCCAACATAGATGAAAACCTTCAGGGGCTTCAGAGATGGACGTGTGTCCAAAGTTTGGTTGCTTAACTTCTGATAGTCTAGAAAGTTTTTTTAGGCAAAGAAACAAACACTCTGACAGACAGCTTCATGCGTCATAGTTTTTATTTTATTCTGAAAGAAAACTACATTTGTGTTCTTATTTCGTAATTGTGAAAGTCAAAATGCACAATGATGACGGAAAAAGGAGAAAATCAAAATGAATCTATACTGACCTCATTATCTTCTGCCATGAGACACATGCATAAAGTGAGGTGATCTAAATTTATGCACAGGTAAAATTGTGAAACTGACATGCAACAAGTGAAATATGATCATGTGTAGCATTTTTTTTTTTTTTTAAGTGAATGTAGTTTTGATTCTGGATTTGATTTCTATTGATGCCACCTCAGCCACAGTATGAGACACTGGGGATGTGCTTCATGCCTGCTATTTTTTCAGGTCTAAATAGAGAAATTGTTTCATCATTGACTTTACTGTCTCTTCTATTTTCAGGGAGAATCTGGGACAAAGGGAGAAAAGGTAAGTAAGAGATTTCCCTCTGGCTCACTTGTAGCTCTATGATTTTGGTCACTGAATAACACAAATGTAATAAACTACTAAAATGAAATGGGTGTGCCTGCTCTTCATGGTTCCTTGGGTGAACAACTCTGCTTCAAACCTCTTAACGTGCATCAGATTTCCAGTGATGCATTTGGGCTCTTAAGTAGTGTTTTAGCTGTTAAATGTTAGGCACGCTCCAAAAATAGTGCCTTACAAATCCAGTTTAACTGTTTGTATCGTTTCTCTAGTTGTTATCACTGAGAAGAATGTTACAGATGCACTTTAGAAAGACAAACAGTGAGAATATTACATTTCAATGTTTTTCCTGCAACAATGCTTTCCATTTCTAGGGCAGCGCAGGCTTTGGATATAAAGGTGTAAAGGGCGAGCCAGGCCCACCTGGACCCCCGGGGCCCCCTGGTTCTCCAGGACCTGCACCCGAGTATACAGTTGGCAGTGACGGCTCAGTTGTTTCGAGAGTTCCCGGGCCCAGAGGACCACCCGGAGCACCAGGACCCCAGGGAACTCCAGGAGCTGATGGAGAGCCAGTTAGTGGACTGAAAATTATTTGCTTACTAGAAAACACCAAACACAACAAATGTGCTGTTACTGTTGAACCAACGTTACTGTATCTGTCACGGTTTGCATGTTTACATATATTATTCTGATTGTTTTCACATAGTGCTGAGAGAGTGCAAAGCACCGAAACTTGAGAAAACACAAACTGATAAAATACAAGAAAACTAAGGAAGCTAATTAATCTGACAACACATCAGTTTGCTTGAATGTCAGTAGTTCCTGTTGTGAGATACTTCTACATCCTACTCACAGGGCCCTGAATTTAAAATCTGTGGCCAACCTGATTTATTTACATACTAGTCTGACTTCTAACTCATGTCATTCTTTATTCATCCTGCAGGGTGATCCTGGTGAGGATGGAAAAACTGTAAGTTGTTTTTAATAATGTATGACTTTAAATACAGAATAGGCATCTCACAACATCTCAACTGCCCTAACATGATGATTTTCTCAATACAGGGTGCTCAAGGACCTCCAGGCTTCCCTGGAACCCCAGGAGACCCTGGAGCCAAAGGAGAGAAGGTAAGATACACTGACAGGGTAACAGGAAAGGGAAAAAAACAGAAGCTGTAAAAAGAATCATTTAATGTGCACATGTGCTGAGCAGACCTACCTTGTCTTAACAAATGTTGTACCTACAGGGAGACCGTGGAGAAGGTCATGCAGGCCCGAGGGGGCCTCCAGGTCCTCCAGGACCCCCAGGACCAGGATTCAGATCTGTGAGTTTCAGCTGATTTTAGTGCTTAATGATTATTTTTAAAAGATTATCCTAATTTCAAATATATTTCAGACCTTTGAGGATATGGAGGCCTCAGGATTCCCTGATCTGGAATCTATTCGGGTGAGAAAAAAAACATTACTTCTTTAATTATTCAGGGTTTTGTTTATATATGTTTATATTGACGTGAAAGTCTAAATGTAATGAATGTTTTTGTTTTGTTTTTAAATGCAGGGTCTACCTGGGCTACCAGGTCCACCAGGCCCCCCCGGACCACCTGGTCTTCCCGGCGCCTCTACAGCTGAAACAGCATCGAGTTCTGCAGCATTTGGACCACCAGGAAAAGATGGAGCACCTGGTAAACCTGTAAGTGTCAGGCTCACAACATGACTAATTAATACATATATCAACACTCAAACTCTCTGAAGTAACTTCTCAGTCTAACCAAATATCAATAATCAGCTAAGAATGTCTATCTGATCCTAATCTTTTGGCCTCTAGGGCTTGCCTGGCATACCGGGTACTGATGGCAAACCAGGAGCTCCTGGTCCCAAGGGGGAGAAGGTAAAGACTATGAAGATAACTGTTTCTTCTCTAAGAACTAAACAAATCTGATCTAAAATGACATTTCGTCTAATGTGTAATAAACGCTAGAAGTGTGCAGTAGCTGCTGGGGTTCAGATATCAAGAGCAAAAATTAAAATCCAGAGAGAACTGCAATAAAAAACGTTTTCAAGCTATGCTAACTAGCTTTGACCTTCCAAGTGTTGGATGGGAAGCAATGTGTGGATCTCCGGGCTTTCTAGTTTCCCCTCTGGACTGGATAACTGGTAGTCCTAAATTTGCCATAGATGTAAATGCGAGTGTGAATCCTGAAAGGCACTGGAAGCCTCTACAGGAAGTCTCCTTGAAATTTCAGTGATTTGGTGGTGTGACAGGTGAGCTAAGTGTTGGCGATCCAAAGTACTTGGTACTGGATTAAACGAATCTAAATTCTAAAAAAGATTTATCTGAGCCGAGTACCACTGGGAGCAAAGGATACTGTGACACATGACACAAACGCTACTCATTTCAACCACAAATATTAGGGGTGGGAAATACAGTAGCAAGAGTTTTCTATGCAACTATATCCTTAAATGTCTACTGGCTACCAACTATAAGCTACTAAGCGAATGCTGATGAGTAAATTGTTCAGTCTTTGGACAGGCATTAGACACAACATGTCCACAGCCGCTTTTAGATTTTCTGAAAGTAAGAAAATTGTTCATAGTTCTTATTTCAAGTTTCTATTCAACTTTAAATGGTGTTGATAAGTGTTGTCACTGTGTTTCCTAAAATAGGGTGATGCTGGCGAGCTGGGTCTTCCAGGAGCAATTGGAGAAAAGGTGTGAATTGATGACCTGTTTTTTTTCCTCTCTCCTCTTTCCTTTTTAAAGATTTTATCTCAAAGTTAGTGTCATAAAGTGCTCTTGATGTAACTTGTTTTAGTAATTAAAAATTGTTAAGACAATCCTGAGAAGAAGGTAAGTACATTTCAAAGTTTATGGCACACTTTTGGGATCTCCAAGTATGTAGAGGCACCCACAGGATAACCAGTATGTCATGTAATACTTCTAAAACTTTTCCTATCCCTTTCTCTTCCTCAGCCAAGTTCCTACTTTTCTTTTCTCACCAATCTGCTGCCTCACTATTTATCCTCCTCCTCCTCTCCTAAGCCTTCCCATCTGCAGGTAACTGGGCTCCAGCGTGTCAGTCATCAAAGAGGATTTGTGTCTTCTAACAATATGCAAATGTCTGTCAAATACTGTCAGTTGCAGACTTGACTTTAAGTCTAATCTGAGAATTGGATGTGTTTTATTTCACATATTCTGACATCTAAATTTAGTCCCAGGACAGTGAGCATGGGTTTTGTGCAAAACAGTGTGTGCTTTGAAAACTCCTTCCAAGTACTCTGATGGCTGCATGTTTAGTTTTGGATGATACATGATGCCAATTAATTAAAAACACATTGTAGCTTTATTTATTCAATTCAGTTTTATATATATATATATACAGTGCCAAATCACAAAAACAGTCACCTCAAGACACTTGTGAGGCGACTGTTGTTTATTATGCAGTCTACTAAGTATTAAATCTCTTATTTGCTTTGATTAATTTATTTAATTTTTGCCCTACAGGGTGCTCAAGGAGAACGTGGTTTACCAGGAACTCAAGGAGAGCCAGGATTAGCTGGTCTGCCTGGACCCAGGGGACCAGTTGGATCTCCTGGACCTCCCGGGCCTCCTGGACCAAGTTATAGAGTTGGATTTGTAAGTTATCATGATAAGGTACATTTTACTTGTATAGCATTGAATCCTAGCAACCATTACCTCAAGGTGCATTACATTCTAACAAGTTCCTATATCTTACTAGAATGTTGCTTTGTAGCTGATTTTGTCTTATTTTAAGTGTAATGAGATATTTCTACTAGAAATAAGATAAATATACTTGGCAAGATTTTGAGTTTTTGCAGTGCACTACAATAATACAGAGGAAACCCCAGCAATCAGACAACCCACTATGAGCAAGCAGTTGGCAACAGTGGAAGGGAAAACTCCCTTTTAAGGGAAGAAACCTCAGGCAGATACGGTTCAGGGAGGGGCAACCTCCACACTGAGGCATGACCTGATCTTTGAAGAGGTAGAGGAGGTGGGCAAGCAGAGGGAGGTCTGGTTTCTCTGCTTAGACTGCTGCGCCCATCATTCCAACCTGGATAAGCTGCAGAAAATGGATGAATGGCTGGGTGAAAGTAGACATATTTAGTTACGTACATATAGTGATTGGCTTATAAGTTAAAATATTTACTGGAAATGTTTCAATCAGTTTCCAGAGTTTTCCCCTCCCATGATCCAAAATGTTGTCGGATGACTGCAAAATGTGACAGACTAGTGACGTGCTAGCTTTACTATGTTTCTTTTGCAAAAAACATTTAATCTCCAAAAATGCAATTTAAAATATTTTATTTGAAGGATGACATGGAGGGCTCTGCTGGTGGTTTCAATGGACGTCCTGGCATCGGAGGACCAGATGGAATACAGGTACACGTGTTCTTAGCGACTTTGGAAGATAATTTTATATAAGGCTTAAATTCAGAGTAAAAATTTGAATAAGCAGTAGTACTTGCTTAACCCTTTATAATACATGGAAATGTTCATTCACCGAACTGAGCACGTGTATACACCCTTATATAGGTTGTGCTGTTCTACAGTATGGTACTTGATGGGCTGGCTTCCATAAAAGAGACAAGCAGGAAGCATTTTAAAGCAAAATCCAGGCAACTTTGAAGGAACAATAACAAGGAAGTTTAGAATTAGTGAAAACAAAATATATTACCATAGAAACTGAAAATATAACAAAGTAAGTTAAAATAACATTATGTTGCAGCCCTTTTTTCATTCATAAATCAAAACAAATTACAAATATTGACTGACTAAATCATTTTAACGGTACTTGGATTAAAAACAAACACAAATATATGTAAAAAACTGCTATAAGGCTATTAAACGAGGCGATCGTGGCTCAAGAGTTGGCAGTTCGAGCCCCACTCGGACAGTCTCGGTCGTTGTGTCCTTGGGCAAGACACTTCACCCATTGCCTACTGGTGGTGGTCAGAGGGCCTGGTGGTGCCAGTGTACGGCAGCCTCGCCTCTGCCAGTGCGCCCCAGGGCAGCTGTGGCTACAATGTAGCTTGCCATTACCAGTGTGTGTGTGAATGGGTGGATGACTGAATGTAGTGTAAAGTGCTTTGGGGTCCATAGGGACTAAGTAAAGCACTATACAAATACAGGCCATTTACCAAACAAACAAATTTATATATTCCTGTATATGAGGGGTAAACCTTGTATTCGATCACTGTGTAGTCATGGCAACATCCAATATACTGTTGACCACTACTGTCCTACAGTGAGTTTATGATAAGGTACTTTTTCTTTTTTTTCTTTTTAGAAATAACAAGTATGGCTTGGTAAATGCTTTTGGTGCATTCGTGAATAACTGACCTACCACCAATTGTGTTAGTTTTAAATGACCAAGTCATGTGATCCAATATGGTATCACCAAATTTCTAGAAATCCAACACTAACAATACCTATTGAACTATATATAATCCAAGGGTTTCATCAACTTACCACAGTTAGTTCTGATATTATAACCATAAATTTTGGCGTAGGTAAGGATGAAAAACTCAATTTTCCAAATTCTGACATGGTTCTGGGCCATTGCTGATAGGTCAGATACGCTAATGTCACTAGCTGTCACATAACCCGATCTTTCCTGATTGGCTAGAAGAAACTCAACCTTACAGTGAGTTATGGGATGGCCAGTTTTGATGTACATTTAAATGATCAAATACGGTTCCATCAAGGGTTCATCAAGAGTCTATTAAGCCATCTGATTAAAAGGTTTCTGACCAACATGATCTCTCGCTTGCAGATTTCTGTAAGAATGTTTTTAGAACTGTTCAAACATTTTTTACGAGGAAACTGCAAATACATGATGAAGGATGAAGAAGCTATACATGAACTACCAAATAACCCAAACAAATATGTGCTTTCAGGGTCCTCCTGGATTACCTGGACTTCCAGTAAGTAAATTATAATTTATGTTGAGGTGGAAAGCTTGGAGTATGATCACAAATAACAACAACATGTCCTTAAATGTAATTAGTTGTTGACCAACATCCATCCAGCCAACAGTCGACACTGATTATCATTGCCCTTTGCATTAGGTTTTGCCCTCCTGCTTGCAAAACATAGTCCTACGCTGAGTTTGAAACATCAAATCTACCTTGATGTGTTCCACATTAAGTCAAGGAAGCAAGATTTAGAAGTTCAAGTTCCTGCTCTGTTTCCTGTTTGCTGCCATTTTCTTCTTCTTCGTTTATAATTTTGTTTGCCACCAACTCAAATTGAGTGTTCTTCTGCAGGGTAACCCCGGCTTGCCCGGCAGACCAGGTGAGAAGGGTGATGGAGGTCCTGCTGGAAGAGATGGGCAACCAGGCCTGGATGGCTTCCCTGGACCTCCGGTAAAAAAAAACCCAACAAAAACAACTTAATAAATAAAGATTAAATTAAATCTCTGAATTAGACAGATTAGTTGAAGAATATTTACATATGATATAATTTCTCCAAGTTTTTATCTTCTTTATCTTTGGAATAGAATTTTTCATGTTGGCATTCATGGACAACTTGTATATTAAAACTGATATATGGAAAAAACAAAAAAACAACGTTTGTTGTTTGAACGTTTCATGTAATTAGGTTAGTCTGCAGACCGGTCATTTGACATACAGGTTTCTCTGTTGTTAAAGTATCTCACTCTTTGAATTTTACAGGGATCAAAGGGTGACAGAGGAGACAAAGGAGAGATGGTGAATATCATTTGTAATTATGATTGCACTTGTTTTACTACAAAGCACTCATTACTAAGATATAACACGAATGATATCTCCTACCACAGTAGCCTTCCTTAACCTTCTGTCATGTTGATTATGTGATAAGCTTTCACTACTGGATGCTAATAAAAATTTTTTCCTCTTTCTTTCTGGTTTTAGGGTGAACCAGGTCGAGATGGAACTGGACTACCCGGTCCACCAGGTCCACCTGGACCACCAGGACAAATCGTCTACCAGACATCAGGCATTGTAAGTAAAAAGAGATGAGCACTGCTGTTTGAGTCTGTATGAAGCTAAAATCCAAACCTGATGGTAATGTCTGTCTTTTCCACAGTTTGATGAAGTCGTTGGCAGAGCTGGCCCTCAGGTATGTTTGAACTCTGAAGGTGTTTTTGGACTAAAGACAAAGAGGAGTTTCACTTCATGTTACTTGCACAGATTCAAGCATGCTTGTGGTCCATGTCACAACCCAGAAATGTTACAATTGGTATTAACACTAACATTTTTTTTTATACAATTTACCAGGACGTCCTACAATTTTGTTTCCTAATGTTGAATCATGCAGCTTTGGTTACTCTCAAAGGGTACCAGTAAGTGATTCCTTCATTTCTAATCATCAGGCGAATCCACAATCTGTGGGAGAATCTCAGCCGATGGCCTTTGAAAAGAAAAAAAACCCAAAACAATTTCAACCAACTAATGCTTATTCGCCTTTATGCATACTGCATGAAATATGCATAGGCTCTGTAATCACACAGTGGAAAAACCTGGACTTACACAATATTGCACAATAATACCAATATCAACATGTTACAAAACAGCTCTAACACTGGTATCACAGTGAGCATGGACCTGTAGATCCATACCAGCCTCGATATTTGCTGATACTAGCAAATAAGGGCCAAAGCCCATTTTGAAGTTGATGTTGGCAGCAGAGTCCCACTGGAAAAGTAAGTCGTACTCAAAGGAAACATCCAGGGGAATATTTTACAACTTCTTCTGCCATATTTTTAAATGTTTGCATTTGTGACTATAAGGAATAGTTCCCTTACAAAATGGGCTGTCAACTGAAACATGACAAACAGCTTCTACCAAGATTTATACCGCACAGCAGAGCATACAATTATGGTGTTCAAAAGAAACCTCACTACTCATTACAAATTTACAGTGTTGTAACAACTGTGGAAAAGTGACAGCCAAGAAACAAACACTGGTTTTCATTCACCTACACCAAGCAAAAGCAGCACTTAACTTCACAACCTGCATTTTTAGCCTTAATTTGTGTTAGCCATAAACTGTGTGTGGATTTGCTCATAGTTACTGGTAAACAAATGTTTGGCTGGTATTAAGGAAAATGAATAAAACTGATCTAATCAAGTTAAACAGAGGTGTGTGGTTTTGTTTTCCTCTACAGGGTGGGCCTGGTTTACCTGGTCGAGCTGGATTTCCTGTGAGTTTGCCTCTGTTACATAATTGTGTTTTCTTGCATAACTATATGCACAATATTAAAAATTTAATATGTAATTACATGAATGTGGGACATCAGATGATATCATTTCATTCTTTTGAAACAATACTGTAATGCTGTATTAGTCAGGGATTACTTTGAGATAAACACGTTTGGAGCGCTAGTTTGTATGTAAATCAGGAGGATAGGGTGTGTAGGCAGGTGACGTACCAATATCTGTATTTATTAATTTAGCCATCAACAAATGATTCTTTATACGAATGTCAATGAGAAGGCCCATTATATTGGCTTATTTGCTTCATGGTAACAAAACGTTGGGTGCTGTCAAATCTAACTCATCTAATGTTTTCATGTATTTTATTGTATTTTTTTAATATATTGCAGGGTCCAATGGGGCCAAAAGGTGACCGAGGAGATCCTGGTCCTCCAGGCTATGGTGAGAAGGTAAAGTCTACATTATATGTTAGACCTTTAATTTGGCTGCTCTGATCATTTCTGTTATTGAGTATTTGTTGTCTTGGTGCTCTGTGTTCAGGGTGAAAAAGGGGAGCCAGGCTTGGTTATTGGCCCTGATGGAAATTTTCTGAATTTGGCACAGCTAGCTGGTCCAAAGGTGAGTCTCAGTGAATTTGACTATCTGGATTTCTATCTATTATGCATTAATGTACTCATGGTTTTTGGTGCATTTTGTGATGATCATTTTGTTCTTGAAACTAATCATCCCCCCAAACCATGCATGCAGGGAGACAGAGGACTTCCAGGACCTGTTGGGCCCCCTGTAAGGTTTTCCATTTCTAAGACTTTTTTTGGTTAATGTACTGAAACTGTTTCAATTACCTTATTCAATCACCAGTCAATTGACAGCGCGTTTAATTATATAATTTATATTTGCAGGGACCATATGGGCCTCCTGGACTGAAAGGTGAAATTGGAATGCCTGGAAGACCTGTAAGTGCTTCTTTCTTATTGTTTTACTAAATACTGACCATAGTGAAGTGTATTCTATACCATTTTTTACTTTTGACCTTAGTATGGTTTTTATCTTTTTGTTTCTATTTTCCAAGTTCAACAAAAGGCAAATAAATCAATAACTTTCTCCCTTCAGGGTCGTCCTGGGATAAATGGATATAAGGGTGAGAAAGGAGAGCCAGGGGTTGGATCTGGCTTTGGCTACCCTGTAAGTATTAATACTATTATCAATACCTTAGCTTGGGAGGCTTAGCAGCAAAGATGGTTTGATGACATTAGCTTACTTTACATCCCTCAAGCCTGTATTTTACAGGCATTGTGTGACTTCCCTGCTCCCATGTTAAAGGTCACTTTAAACACAACTGGCAATCACACAGAACTCTTGACACTGAGTGTAAATACAGAGTCACTTTCAACTTAAAATGTTCATTTTAGCACGTTATAAATGTTTTTTTAACCCCAACAAATATGTATTTTCCCCCCCTTTTTTTATTTTTTTGGTTTTAGCTTTCATAACTAAACATATACTGAGCGTCATTAATTTGTTAGCTCTGTTTTTTTAATCTTTTAATGAAACTAAGTTCAACAATGACACCTTTGCTTAGGTTCTAAATACTGCATTCAAGTGAACTTTGATTTAGCTAAGCATTACTAAAGCAACTTGTGCTTCATTAAACAAGAGCTGCACTTGTTTCCTCACACAAAACAACCTACTCTGCTCTTCTTTTGTTTTTAAATGCCAAATTTTATGTTGCCAAACACATTTCTCCAAGAGTGGCCACATTTAATCCCAGCCAAACCTTTACAGTCAGTTATATTAAACTCACAAAATTATTGAGTCCTCCAAAAATATTGAATATCTTTGTTTTCATTAGGGAGTGCCTGGCCCTCCAGGACCACCTGGGCCACCAGGACCCCCTAGCCCAGCCAGTCCTTTAGACCGTTTCAATGTGAGTACACAGCTTCCCAAAAATCTGGTCATGTCTCATCTTCCCTACCGATTATTTTCCTCTGTTGTTGTTGTTGATTGTTTCCCTTCTGTTAACAGCGCTATGATGAAAGGAATTATCCAGGTATGTCATCTTCACTTGTTTTATTGTTTTAGTGTGTAAAAATATATGGTCAGATTAAATTAATCAAAAAGAAGGATCACAGTAGAGAGGTTCAGTAAATATGAGAGGGGAAAGGAGGAAGGATTTTTAAAGGGTTCAAAGTGTCTGCAGAGATAAACAGTGCAATCTATGAATTTAATTTCAGTTCTGCTCCTTCAGCCTGCAAAGGATATACACTCCACTGTCAGGAGATTAAGCTTTCAAGTCTAGGTTTGAGAGAAAAAAAAAATGAATGAAGAAGTCACTGGCAGTAGAGCACATGGCTTTCAAGGGTTCAATGATATTTAAACCTGCAGAGAGCTATGAGTAATTTTGTAATGTGAAAAACTTTGTATTTTGTGTTGTAGCAATTAAAGGAGAAAAAGGGGAGCGTGGTGAGACTGGACTTCCGGGGATCCCAGGTAAATCCTCATTTTTGAATTAAGAATAAATGAAATTTCATTCCTTTATGATTGTAAAGGGTTGTGCAATCTTTTCTGTTGACGTTTCTCACGTAAAGTCGTGCATATACTGCTTAAAGAGTTATGTGCTATACTGCGAGGGAAGTGTGTAATCTGCGATTGGTTGGGAATAGTTCCCGGAAGTTTCTGGCTCTCAATAAGTGAAATCACATACAAAGAAGGTGCTACACCAAAAACCTCCTAGTGATTGCTTTGGTCGCTAACAGATTGCAGCTGTTGTCTGTAGTTTCTCATGTTTGTCTGTAAATGCGCGTTTACTACTAACTCAGCAATAGTAAAATCTGAATAAGTGCAACACAAATAATCTGGATTAGAGTTGTTCCTGGTGACTAATTTCTTAGTCGACTAACCGACTAGTCTAAGACTAAGAAACACTCAGATTTAGGTTAAATTTGAGAACTGTTTGTTAGTTTTTGATATTTTCAATTAAAGGCATTTTAAACCATTTATTGCGTCCTCTACTCTGAACAGCTCTCAAATAAGTGAACTCCTCACCCTATCACAGGTGGGAGAGAGCCCATCCACCTTTTGGAGAAAGCTCATTTCTGCCAATTGAACCTGCAATAATAGTTTTAACAAAAACTCTGCTAACAGATTTATGGCTTTTCTCAATAACAATCTGATGGCAGATGGCTACAAAAAAAATTTAGGAGACATTAATTTTCTGGCTTTGGGCATCAATTAATATTTTAACAATTAGATTAAATGACTAGTAAGTCTGGTATCAACTAGTGACAACAGTGATGATTAGTCGACTTGTTGACCTCCCTAATCTGGATCCAAATATACTGGTAGTATTGACTGAATGCATTAATGGAAAAATACATTTTATAAGGAAAGTGGTCATTGTTTCAACACTTGAAGGTGGGCATGTGTGACATTTGCGGGGGTATATTTGTTGGCAAAATCTCACAGTGATGACAGCTAAACAATGACATGCTAACCAGCTGTTTGATTGGCCCTTAGTATGACACAGACTGCTCGTGTAAAACACTGATTACTCACTGCAATGATTACCTTCTCCTTCATTTTGATTCTTAAACAACTACCCTGCTCTCTGAGGATTACAATGGCGTGGGGCAGTGAAACAGTTTCATTTGATTTACCAGCTGTTGAAATTCGTACATGTGAATTACATGTCTTTGTGATCACACTGACCATTGTTGATCCCCGAGATCATGAACTGTCAGCACAACTATAATGCTGCATATCCAGCACGCTACACAACCTCTTCACTAAAGCATCTTTTTTTTTTCCCAGGAGCATCCCCTAATGTTGATATCTACACATTGAGGGTAAGCTAGCTCATTGTTACTCCGGTCATTTTTTTTAGTTTATTTCTTCTTCATCAACAAACAAAGTTGAACTTCTTCTGACAGAATGAACTGAAGGGAGAGCGTGGAGAATCAGGTGTCAAGGGAGAAAAAGGAGAGCCCGGTGGTGGATATTATGACCCTCGATTTGGAGGAGTACAAGGACCCCCAGGACCACCTGGCCTCCCAGTGAGTTCTGAGACCTTATTTGTTAATACAACCAAAAAACATTTGGCCCCGATCTAGATGTGATATTCCAGAAATTTCTGATTTTCTTTTCCACATTAGGGTCCAAAGGGAGATTCTATAATTGGGCCACCTGGACCATCTGGACCAACAGGGCCACCAGGAATTGGTTATGATGGTCGTCCAGGTCCTCCAGGACCACCTGGACCCCCGGGGACCCTTTCAGGATCATATCGGCCCAATTATCGTAAGTGTCTTTTTCCACAACAAAAGAAAAAAAAAAAGACACTTCTTTATTGCGGAAAAAAACAATACAGGTTTACAGGTTTTAAACTGTTAGCAGTCGGACGTACCGCCCACGGGACATTGGATGGTTTAGGGGACTAATAGGACTGCTAAGGGGTTAACCTGTAAATCTGAATTGTTTACAGGTAGCCACAACTTAATCTTACTTACTTAATTGCACTTCTGTTTTGTTTTTTGTTTTTTGTATTTTAGCTGTCAGTGTCCCTGGTCCTCCTGGCCCACCTGGAGCTCCTGGACTATCCTCTGGAGTGAGTACTATCACTGAATTTTAATCATGGCTCCATCACAAGACTCTGAATTCACAAAATTCATTTATCTGTAGAATGGCAGTTTTTAATTTATTGTTTGTACCCATCCATCCATTCATATCCATCGTCTTCCGCTTATCCAAGGGTTTGCCAGGGAGGAGGTGGCTAGGGAGAGGGAGGTCTGGGCTTCTCTGCTTAGGTTGCTGCCCCCACAACCCGAGTCCATTACCCACCGGGAAGAAGTCCGACTTATTGCCCGAATGAAAACCCTATTGTTTCTCCTGTATCTGAGGTTCACTAATGGACAGACTCTCCTTTTCAGCACCCTGGCATAGACTTTCCCAGGTAGGCTGAGGAGTGTGATTCCCCCCCCATAGCTGGAGAACAACCTCCGGTCCCCTTTCGTAAAGATGCGAAACACCACCCCAGTCTGCCAATCCAAAGGTACCACCCCTGATCTCCACACAACATTGTAGAGGCGTGTCAACCAAGACAGCCCTGCAACATCTAAAACATTCAGGAACTCAGTATGAAGCTCATCAACCTCTAGGAACCTGCCACTAAGGAGTTGTTTAAGTGCCCCAGTGACTTCACCCCCAGTGATGGGTGAGCCGTCCCCCTCGTCCCAGGACTCTGCTCCTCTACCGAAGACGTGTCACTGGGATTAAGGAGATCTTTGAACAATTCCTTCCACCAAGCAGAAATATCTTTAGTTAAAGTCAGCACTACTCCACCTGCACTACATACAGTGCAGGTAGAGCACTGCTTTCCCCTTCTGAGTCACCTGATGGTTCAGCAGAATCTCTGAGGCAGTCCAAAAGCCTTTTTCCATGGCCTCTCTGAACTCCTCCCACACCCCAGTTTTGCTTCAGCCACTGCCCGAACCGCGTTCCACTTTGCCTCTTAGTACCTATTGGCTGCCTCCGAAGTCCCACAGGCCAGATAAGCTTAGTCAGGCCTTCAGCCTGATGGTTAATTTGACTTCCGGTGTCCACTGTCTGGTTTGGGGTTACCACTAAGACAACAGGCACCAACCACTTCAGCCACAGCTCAGTGCAGCAGCTTCAGCAATGGAGGTGCTGAACATGGTCCATTCGGACTCAATGTCCTGAGTGTCCCTGGAATGCTGTCAAATCTCTGCCTAAGTCGTGTGTTGACGTGAGCCCAACTATATCTAGCCAGTACCTCTCAACCTCAAGCACTAGCACTTGCTAGTTTTAGTAGAGATCAGTCCGCCACGGTCTCTGCCCCTGCCCGCCAGCACGCACTGTACTGTTTGTAATTTTTCTTAAATATATATGTCTGATGTATGGTGGTCTTTTTTGTGTGTATGTGCAGGTGACAGCTTTGAGATCATATGACACAATGATTGCTACGGCCAGACGTCAGGAAGAGGGCAGCCTCATCTACATCATAGACAGAGCAGACCTTTATTTGAGAGTACGCGATGGAGTGCGGCAAGTCATGGTACTTTTATCTACTTTTCAGTGCAGTGCTTTGAATTTGATAAAATCAACTTTAAAACCAGTTTACGCTATTATATAACATATGAAAAACTTAATGTAAAGCGACACTAAATGGTTGATTCCTCTCCTTTCAGCTTGGAGAGTACAATCCTTTCTTCAGAGATCTGGTAAGTTTCACAGAACCATGAAATAAAATGTTGTAACGTTCATATGACTTAATTATTTCTTCTATTTTCACACAAAGGAGAATGAGGTGGCAGAAGTCCAACCTCCACCTGTGATTCTGTACCCGCAGTCTCAGGACCAGTCCCAAAACAACGGAGCAGGCCATTACTCTGAGGGTTTCACTTTGATAAAACCCATTGAACCTCCAGCACCCACACCCGCAGACCCCCGTTACTTTCCAAAGTATGATCCCAGATTCCCAGACCAGACACACACAGGCCATACCGATGGAAGATTTGCCAACCAGCAGACGGAAAGCAGATTCCCTGTCACTCCTCAAAGACAACCCGTCCCTCCTGTGCTGGAGCCTGCTGGCCATTTCGACATACAGGGATCAGGAGTGAGTAAAGTGGATACTCAAAAATATAATAAATATTAATTTACCTTACATAGGGATGAAAACTAGCTAGCTTGCCTAAAATGAAAATCATAAAAACAAAACATTATGTAGAATCCCTTCTTCTTTTAACAACAGTCGGTAGACATTTGGGAACTGAGGAGCTTAATTGCTTGACTTTTGGGAGAGGAATGTTATCCCATTATTATCTGATAGAGGATTCTAGCTGCCACTTCCATAGGCTGTGAATCCCAGCCCAGGAGACGTTACGTTACTTAGCTACTGATATAAACCATTAATCATGTAAAGCCCTGACCTTTGTAAAACATCTTAAGTTGTTCCAAAGTGGAAGTAAAATGAAAATTTGTGTGATTTTCTTCTTGTGAATCTGTCTTTATCAGCTGCACCTCATCGCCTTGAACAGCCCTCACACCGGTAACATGCGAGGGATTCGTGGGGCAGACTTCCTGTGCTTCCAGCAGGCTCGTGCTATCGGCCTGAAGGGAACATTTAGAGCCTTCCTGTCCTCTAAGCTTCAAGACCTCTACACCATCGTCCGCAGGTCGGACAGGGACAGCGTCCCCATAGTAAACCTCAAGGTAAGACCCAACATTCCAACAAGGACAGCTGCATGACTGACACCATCTTTCTGAAAAACTGAATAAAGTCACTATGTTAAATGTTATTTTTCTTTTTCCTTGCAGAACCAAGTGTTGTTTAGCAGTTGGGACTCTCTCTTTGGTGACAATGCCAGCAAAATGAGGGAAAACGTACCAATCTACTCCTTTGATGGTAGAGACATCCTCAGGGATAGCGCTTGGTGAGTCTTTGTACCCCCCAAAAAATAAATATATTTAACACCAGCATGCGGTTGTTAACCAGCTTTCGTTTCTTTTGCTTATTTGCAATCTTTTGTTCTTAATCACCTCCAGGCCTGAAAAAATGGTCTGGCACGGATCAAGCAAGAAAGGCCACCGGCAAACAGACCAGTACTGCGAAACGTGGCGAACTGGCGACCACGCTGTGACTGGTCTGGCATCATCACTACATAGCGGCCACCTCTTGCAGCAAAGCCCTAGCAGCTGCTCCGGCTCCTACATCGTCCTTTGCATTGAGAACGCCTTCACATCACCCTCCAAAAAATAAATGTCCATTCTCCTGCTTTTTAAAAATTTTTTTGTCATAATTCTGGGCCCTAGCTAAACATCCATTTTACATCCAAACAGACATGTTTTGTTCTTAATTCCCCTGATAACACAGCTTGTGAACATGTGGCGTCCAATGAACTGGCCCAGCGGCACTTCGCCCGGCAGGGAGACTTTGCATTGTCTGCTCCTCCCCTCCATACACGCCAAAGAGATGGGTTAAACCGAGGGGTGTTGGTCCCTTTTCTCGGGGGCATTGGCACATATTTTCTTCAAGGGGCAGAACAACAGCAGAGAAGCTAAAAGCCTTCTCAAATTTTAGCCCTTTTTAAAAATTCTGTATATTACATGTTTTTAATTTGTGTTTTTTTTATGTTATCAGTGTCTTACCTTTTGTTAAAAATGCTATATCCATTTTTTTTCTCCATAACATAGGTATTGATGATTTCAACATTTCTTTTCCTCTGAATTCTTGTTTGGAATTGTGGGTTGTGATGGGGTACAGCAAACTTTTAAGGACTATTTTAAATTGAAATAAGATAATAGATATTTATTTTTAAATGAAGTTATGTAAGTATAAAAAAATGGAAAATTAAAAAATGCTAAATACCCTCATTTATAATCTACAAAATATGGAACATTTAAAAAAAAAAAATTTCTGTAAAGAGCCTGTGCCTTACTACACACACGGAAAAGCTTTACACAATAAGCTCATACTTCTTTTTTACTCGTTCTGTTGATAGCCGAGCATTAGAACAGTTTTTGCCCAGGTCACGACACTCCTGTTATGAATAATCATGTATCCAGAGGGCAAGATTCCTTCTCATAGAAATTGAGCCTGATGATTTTAAAGTGATTATTTCCCCCTTTTCGTCTTTCCACCTTATAAAAGCCTATCAGCGATTAAGCTGGAAATGATTAGCTTGCTGCTAATCTTTGTTGGAGTGATTGCTGTCTCAGGAAGCGGAAAACCGGAATAACTTTTTTTTTTGGCCTTGTCTTAAATTGCAGAGAGTAACGGCATTAATGCTACCGCTGTCTGAAACAAACCTGTGGATATCAGTGGGGGGGTTTTTTGAGGGGGGTGGGGGGGATTGTTTTATTATTATAACTGTGCTGTACTGTTTCTCCCAGGCACTGAATTAAAGTCTTTTTTTCAACCAGTAATGTCATGTATTGTACACAAATCTGTACACCGTGTTGAATTCTTCTCTGGAAGTCAGAGCCATGACCTTGAGCCCTCAACATTACCACAAATCAGATTATCCAGCAACAATTAATGCCCTTTTAACACTTTGATCATACGCCATCTAGTAAAACTTGAAAATTTATAGAGAAATATTTTACTTAACTAAAAAAAAAAAATGACTCGAGCCTATCCCAGCTGTCATAGGGTAAGAGGCATGCTACACTCTGGACAGGTCCATAACAGGGAAACACAAAATGTCCAGTGAACAGCAGTCTTTCAGATAAGAAAATGCATTGTTGATGTGTAGACTGTCAGTAACTTAAATAACCAACATATGTAGAAGAGCATCTCTGGACACACAACAGGTTAAACCTTGAAGCAGATGGGCTACATCAGTAGAAGTCCACACAAGGTACCATTCCCATCAGTTAAAAATAGGAAACTGAGGTACCAGCTTGCACACACTCACCTAATGGAACAACAGACGACTGGAAAAATGTTGCCTGGCCTGATGACTCATAATTTCTGCTTCGACATTTGGATGGTAGGGTCAGAATTTGGAGTAACCATCACTGAAGAAAAACTAAATAAATTCTTCCTTAATTAAACTGTTCAGAGTGCTGCTGGTGGTGTGATAGTATGGATGCTACTTTCACTGCACATTTTGGGCCCTTAGTACCCTAACTGAGAATTATAGCACAGCATACTTTAGTATTGTTGCTGATTATTTCCATCTTTTTATGGCTAGAATGTCCCTAACTTCTGATGTCATGTCCCAAAACTCCAATCATCTCAAAGTGGTTTCTTGAACAGCTTCTTTGTACTCAAATGTCCTCCATAGTCACTAGCTCTCAAGATAATAGAGTACCTTTGGGATGTGATGAAAAGGAAGAGTCACATCAAGGATGTATGTATCTGCTGGAACTGTGTGATGTTGTCATGTCAGTATGGACTAAAGTCTGTGCCTTGAAAAATTCAGGCAGTGAAAGTAGGTAACAAGCTATACTTAACAAAGTGGCTAGTGTGGGTGTACTGCAATACTAAGACTAATACTAATACCACAGACTGGTCTTAACCAGCTCAAGCACTGGTGGTACGAACTTGCTTCAGCATGACAAGCCTGACTTGTTTCCAAATAAAACTGCCACTCAGTCATGGAGACATTGGCTGTAGTTTTATGAGAAAGGGAGATTTTAAAGGACTGAAGTAGGTCACCAGTCATTTGTGATGGCTTATGAAATTCTCTTAAAGCTCTTCCTCAAAGTTAGGAGGTGTTAAAGATAATATTTGATTAAGAAGATTATTCAAATTACTCAGAGTTGACCTAAATTGGTAGTTACTTTAAAATGAGAAGTTTAAGGTAAAACACCTACAAACCTAGATCACGTGGCATGGCAAAAGTAAAAGATTTGGCTAAAACATATGGGCAGCATGTCTTCTCACTGCTGTGTACAGGTCACCTCTAGGAACGATAGGTTAGGGATTAATTCTCCTTAAAAGTGCCCTTGACAAAAGCACTGGCTTAGAACTAGAGCTCTCCTGCCTAGGACCACAAAGATTTCCAAAAGTAAGCTACTACATTAGATGCTGTCAAAGTCACACACCAAATTTCAAGAAACAGTTATTTGTCAAAATCTTTCCTTACATGTCATGATAAAAACCTGCAGTGAAGATGGTGGGTTTGCCTCAAAAATATTTAATGTGGTGTGCATATTTATGCACGAGATCCTGGAAACCCTACAGCAACTTGTTTAATGAGCTTAACAGACTCAGATAACACCTCCAAACTCTTCAAAGTTCTATACACAGGTACCCAATACACTTTTGAGCCGATGGGTCGATTGAATAGCCACCACGCACTAGCCGTGCAAGTGATGGCAACAGGCCATTTGCTCATTATCATTACTGACACTGTGTTGCCCAGTCAAATCTCCTAATGCAACCAATACATACATACATGCACGCGCACACACACACAGCCTGAAGTTACATGGAACACAATAGTGTTCCATGTAACTTCCAAGGACTCCAGGCCTCAAGGGCCGATGTCCCGCAGGTTTTAGATCTCACCCTGGGTCAACACACCTGAATCAAATGATTAGTTCATTACCAGGTCTCTGGAGTACTTCAAGACATGTTAATTTAGCCATTTAAATCATCTGTATTGGATCAAGGACACATCTAAAACCTGCAGGACATCGACCCTTGAGGCCTGGCATTCCCCCACCCCTGCCTTAAACCAACTACCAGCAACTAAACTAACAGTTAACTGAAAGACCTCCATTTAATTAAAGAAAGAAGCTATGCATCATTTACTGAACTACTGCAGGCGTTGGGCTCAGTTCTCTGAGCTCATCACTATGTACTTTAGCAACACTTTGGTATCAGCTACATTTTCAGACTGATAAATGTGTTATAGTGAATCACTTCCTGTGGTGATTCACACAAAACAAGACAGTTTTTTGGACAGACAAGCCAGTGTGCATTGCACAAACTTTGGGGTCAGTTTCTGTCAAGTTTTATATTTTTTATAAACTCTCACAGAAGTCAGGATTAAATAGTAGGAGCTGGAAGGCATCATCTGTCACAGCGTGTCATTGAAGAATCAAGGCCCAAACTTATCCATTCGCCCACCCCATAATAAGATGTTAGGGATATCCTAAAAATAATCAGTAAATGCAGCAACTTCCCACTCAATTCCATCAAATCTTAAGCATTGAAGCTTTAAGAGTGCTATAAGGCTTATATTAATTGACTGGGGGGGCTCAGTGTCACAGCAGTGTCCCCAGATGAAAGAAAAATAAACTAGCATCATAACTCCTGTCCACAATGTCCTTGACAGAGTAAATCTTGAGGAAACCCCCCCCCCAACATAACTCACAGAGTGGCATATTATTGAAGTCTAAGTAAGGTTAGAGTGGGAGGGGGTGGTTAGGATGTAATAACCCACAGCTGCAATGTGCTATCGCACTAGCTGCCTGAGGACAGCTATATTTAGTGGGCACTAAGTAATAAGTAAGTACAGTGAAATGATCCAGCAACAGTAATGATACAACAAGGTGACAACCAGATATTGGGGGACTTAATTACATTGGCGGAGGAAGCGAAAAGCCACAGTTGTCAGATCTCTGGGTGGTGTTTATCCATTGGCGGTGACTCACTGTCACTTTAACCCAAATCTAACAATATCTAAACAGCGCGGTGCCATAGCCACTTAGTTTCTTCCAGTGTGTTCTCAGAGAAGAGATGCCTTTGTTTGGTGGTGTAACAACCTCAGCAGCACATAGGAAATAAATATGTATAAAAAGACTATTGTACTTATACACTATCAGTAAATGTGTGATTTTACTTTTATTAGTTTTAATGCATTTAGATCAACATATTTAAAGGGTAATAAGGAGATGTGACGTTACATTTGTGTTGCATCTCAGTACTTAAAGCGTTCTATGAGGCTTTCACATCTCACTGACATTTAGATAGATAATGAGTAACACTCCTCCTGTCTTTAAATCCCCTTGTGAATCTTCTGGCATTTAAGTCTATTTTTTTTTTTTACATCTCGTCTTTAAATATTTGATGAGGATGATGTTATCTCCAGTGGATATTCCTGGCATTGTGGAGATGAAGGCTTTGACCACATCATCATACCTTTGATGCTGAACTATACTTCCTAGTGACAAAAGTCATCAGAGCAACACACCTGGATCAGTGTAAAAGACAGCAAAGTAGGGCCCATCAATCAATCAGTCTCAATGGCCTGGATGTTTTTTAAGCAAAGCGGATTGATATGTCACACGGCCTTGTACTGACTTTCTATTAGTGATTGCCTATATTGAGCTGATGCATTTTAATTAATGCAATTTGTGCCCGTGCTCTTGCTTTAATGCATTTTTTATGTTTTCCTTTTTCTTTCCTCTAAATGAAAATGTCGCTTGGCAGCAGCAAGGGAATAGAGGACTTCAGCTCATGCCAAAAACTCTCAGCCAAACTGTAGCAGCTCACGGATAATATAATTACTCTTTGTTAATTTCCGAAGAGCCGTAAAGCTTTTCAGACTTCTCCTTTAAATAAACGATGGTGTAGCTACTATAGATAAAAATAAACATTTTGCTCGGTTTATCAAGCTTCCAATTTTGTACTTCCGTGATGGCATAATTTAGAATTCACTCAGGTCAGGTCTGTGGTGCCGTGTTCGCTGCTACCACGCCAACCTTACACAGCTCACTGCCCGTGGTCGTCAGTGCAGCTGGGTACATATTCGATGTGACATCTCTTTCCATCTTCTAATGAATTTTTTATGTCTCTTCCTCTCACGTTCTCTCACACACACACACACACACACACACACACACACACACACACACACACACACAGACACACACACACACCCAGAGACAGACGGGCTTCGTTTCAGGCATATTCTGAAGAACTATGCCACTGTAAATGACAATGTTGCCTTTGTCCATAACCCTTCTGCTCTGTCACTGCTATAGATTTCAGTATAGTTCCAAACTGATTGTATTATGTTCAGAGACATTCATGCATACCATGAGATCCTTTACAGGATGTGCTGTTAACAGGGATAGTCGTGGTCATGAAAGGAGTGGAAAAAAACCCAGTCGATGGGATAAATAACCGTGAGGTTATTTTTTTCAGATACGCACTTATGCATTTATATCCAAGCCTAACGGCCATTTCACAAGCAAAAGGCCAACACAGATGATTATTATTATTACTATTTTAAGAAAGTCTATCCCTGTTTGAATTCATTTCAGAGAAAGTTAAACTCTGGGGTTTCATTCACCACTAAACTGAGTGTTTGATGTCATGTTTTTGCTGTGCACATACAGTATAAACAAACTATAATGCACTTGTGAGTAGGGCTGCCACGATTAGTCGACTAGTTACGATTACATCGACTATCAAAATCTCGACGACTGATTTAATAGTCGACGCGTCGTTTGAAGCTTTGTAAGATCCCAAAAGACGCAGGAATAAGTAGTAGGATTTAAGAGTGTAATAACGGACTGAAACAGAAGATGGCAGCACTGCATGTACAAGGATGCCAGCTGCCGTTAAACCCCGAAGAAGAAGAAGCTGTGTCCCAGAATTCATAGCGCAGCCCTGCTCAGTTTCCAACAATGGCGGCAGCTAGTTAGTTTTAATATTACTCTTATTATTCTTTCTGGGTCACAAAATAAACGTTTAACATATTTTCAGGCGAGAATGTAGCTGTGTAAACCTCAAATATCTGCTCAGTTTATCAAGACACCACATATTTTCAAAAGCGCTCCGACGTTTTCGGAGACGTCTGTTACCCACTAGCTCGATAGCTAGCCGGGGGCTAGGTCACTAGAGCCGTGAGAACACCGGACTCCCGGCAAATCGTTTTCAAACCCACCGCCGTCTTTCGCTACTCAGGTTAAACATGATATATAAGTCACTTAGATAACTTAAAAATGTTATTGTTTGGCTTTTTTTAGTATTTTATTTGTTCCTGAGTAAATCGGTTTGGCTGAGATTAAAGTTATAGTTTTTACACAGCTGAATAAACGTCAAGCAGACAGCTGATTATCAGAAGTGTGAGATGCTCGAGAATTTACTCCGGTGTCCTGTTATATTTTAGATAGCAAGGAGTTTATTAAACTTCACCGAAACAATCTGCAGATTTCATTAAAATTTAATAAACTGTCATCTTGTCTTTTTAGTTAGCACCTTAAACACTTAAAGCTGTAAGCTAATGATAGTTATATAAGAGCAGATGCTGCTGGTGCAATAAGCTGTACGTTTTATGTCCAATGGATTTGATTAGTCGACTAATCGCAAAAATAATCGGTGACTAGTCGACTATCAAAATAATCGTTTGTGGCAGCCCTACTTGTGAGTGCATTGACAGCCCCCACTGATTTTCAGTGCTACTGGAAACCTGCAGCCCCTAGACATGCACAGAGTCTGACCCTGGTGATGCCTTTTCTCCAATTCTCCAAAGAGCTTGGATCATTTTTTATAAAGTAAGTCACTGACTCGTGTTATCCAAATATAGTTCCATTAATCTTACAAAACAGTAATCGTACCAGGTTGACCCCAATGACAGTTCGGTGACCTCTCCGAGTCTAATTAAATGCTTTGCAGAAACACTATTAAAGGTGTAGTGATAAATTTGTCAACTAATTACAGTTGAAAGGGTTATTCAGGTGTCCGAGTCATTCAGATTTGATGCTCTTCTTTACATGTCCTCCAAAACCCTCTGAAGGATATACAAAATCTAAAACCAAGTGAAAAGCTAACAACATAACCACTGGGAAATTGTCTGTCCAAACAGAGTTTATTTATTTATTTATTTTAAATTAATGAAAGAATGACACAGACCCAATCAATCAATTAACTAGTGGCATCTCCATCCATCTTCTCCTGCTTATCCAATTCAGGTTTCACCAGTCTATTCCAGGGATACCAGAGAGAGACACACAACAATTCACACTCATATTATCACCTATGGGAAATTTAATCAGCTGCAAACCTAACCCCACAGAAATGGTGTGGAGTCATGCTCTTATTTTTGAAAGTTCAGTCACTGCTGACCACCAGCTCCAACCCTTCCCTCCCCAGGTTTCCCTACCATCTGACTAGATTAATTCTGTGGAGATCCTCTAAACCATTCAGCTGTCTCTCCAGTGTGCTTCCCATCCTGTGGACATAATCCAACTCCAGTGTCTCACTGAGGCTGCAGAGCTGAACAAGGACCAGGTAACTAGTACCTAAGACGTTCAGCCTGACTGCAAAAATAAGAAGCAGCTGGTTCTCCGCTAACCATCTGTGGCTCTCTGGCTAGGTTGGTAATGCAGTGATCCAAAATGCAGCAGTCTCACTAGTTACTCACACCACAGTCAGACAGACATACTCTAAATCCACTGGGTGTGACTGAAGTTGGTAATAGTAGTACTTCTCCTTCTCTGGAGATGCACTGCATAGGTAAGTGTAACTAGAACCTGCAGCAACTGGAGAACTGGTTTGTGTAACCAAAGATTGATCCTACAGAGCAAAGAAATGACCTACAACCTGCAGTCTAAGACCATCAATGAGAACTTTTTAAAGTGATGCACGCGCATTCCTCTAAGATTAGGAGCAATATGTTTGCATACCTTTTCTTGCAGACCTGGATAGGATGCAAACACATTTTCCAGGATGTCATGTTGCGGCCAAAGATAACTGAATGAGAGCCATTTGAATAATGCTTCTTAATAGAGGTATTCATGAGTTAAAAAGTCTGGCATTTAGCGTCTGCTCTTCTCTTTCCTTTAGTGTGTGGCATCATCATGCTAAGAGCTAAAGAGCTCTGTAAGGCCTTCAGAAAAAAGGTTGAGAGTATCCAAGAGCTTGCCAAGGGATTTAAATAGATTTCCAAATATATCTACAAGTGGTGTAAAATTGGTCCATGATGACCCCCGTCCTCAGGAGAAAAAAAAAAGACAAAATCAGCCTTGGAGCACGCCATTTGCTACAAATGCAAAAGTGTTGATCTCAAAATACTAAAAAAGAAAAATACTTGATTTATCAAATCATGTGTTTAAAAAAATAAATGAAAGAACAGTGAGGTGAAGGTCATGATTAACCAAATAACATTTTTTTTTTTTTTACATGACGCATTTTAACATTTGGAAAAACCACAAAGACAAAGCCCAGGCATTTAAGTGAGTTACGTTTCAGACAATTAAAAAAAAGGATGAAAACATAACTTTTATATAAGAAATGGAACACAAAAAGGAACGACTAAAACAGAGGAGGAAAAGAAATTTCAGCCACGTAAGAATCAATTAAAAACAATGCTTGAGTAATTATTGAGCTATTCCTCACAGGAACCATCCCTGAAGGTGAAACTGAGCACCATGGTGGTTCTCCACAGGGGTGGATCGTTGCACAGGAAGCAGATTGGCGTCTGGTGATTGGTGAACAGCTTCAGTCATGCTCACAGAGCTGAAGAAAATTAAATAAAAGGTACCAAAAACCCAGAGCATGAAAAGATTTGTGTGCACTGAGATGGCTTGTCTGAATCTTGTTGGCCTTTTCCAAACACGAACAAGTTGCTGGGACTTTTGTGAAAGATCACTGCACTAACTGCACTCACCAGCTGCTTAATCCTGGAGTAAGGCAAACTCAGGTGGTATTATTTCTAACAATCAGTGTGCCTTTAATAATCATGCTTTGTTCATTGTTCTTTCAGCGAGCTTCCATCTTCCAAGCACGACAGCTTACAGGATGAAATTTTCCAATGGAAAAAAGGTGCAACGTTTCTTGACTTTTCTTCTCATAAGTAATTATTATCTTTTTGCAAAATTGCAAAAGGCACAAAACACATTGCAAACATCGGTATTAACACCAAGTCCCCATTTCCCGCGGTTAGAAAGAAGAAAATGCAAAACTCACTTCACACCTGACAAAATATCAGCTTGAACTGAAATTGATCAAAATGTCATGTGTGTTTAAATTACAATTATTTAAAATAGTAGCAATAATGTAAAAGAACACTACACAATAGAAAAATGCAACTTGTTCTTTGCCATATCTGACTGCACTTTCTTTCATGGCACTTTGATCACACACTTAGCTGCTCTAATACTGAGAACATGGTGGGTAAACTGGCCCAAAGCACGTCTAATTTATCAACTTTATCTGGTCGCCACTGTTTTTGAACAATTATGCTAATTGGACTGAGAGTGTGTTTTGTAAATGTATTCGTAATTTACCTTCTCCCGGAGGGGAATATGCATGCACAAGGTCAGGGTACCATCTAAAAATACATACACATTGCAACATATAAGATCACTGATTAATTCTACGCATGGAAACCTAGGGTAAACCATGCCCCAGGCATTAATGTGCTTTGGAAAGGAGATACAAAGACAGCACCGGTTGGTAACTGTAAATAAAGCGTGAACCAAAGCCAGCTTTTCAGGAGAACAAACGGAAATCAACTTCTGGTTTGCGGCTGCTTCACTGCCTCGGGGACTGGGCAGCTTTGACCTATAAATAACAAAAATTTCTACTAAAGGCGACTCTGATGTGGATCTTTAAACAGTATGCAAATAGTTTTCACCAGGAACAACACCAAAAGAAGATAAGGGTGTTTATGAGACAGACTGGAATCTTACTTAAAATGCGGCTGAAGGAATTTTACAGGACAAGCAGTCAAATCTTCAGCAGTTTCACCAAATTTCTCCATATTAAAGGAAAGTTGAATCATACAGCTCCAGCACAACTTTCTTCCAGAAGGATTTTGCCTGAGATCTTGTCATATGACCTAAAAAGAACCACTGAATCAAGACATCCCAAAAATACTGATGAAGAGAATGAAGGAATGGTCCAAATTACCATCTCATTGTTGTGCAAGTCTCATAAAGAGGTTCTCTGAGTTGAGTTCCGCAATTTCAGTTTAGTGTGATGAAAATAATCAGTAATTCCATATATATGTATGAAAACTGGTTTATCCACCATGCTCTCAGCCACTGGTTTGTGAGGACACTTTATAAGCCTAAAGCTTTTGTGCTCATCGTGTTGTTTTGGAATCAAATATGATGAAAGACAAGACAGCCAATGAGAATATCATAGATACTCTTATTTTCTGACTAATTTTCAGCAGAAATTACTCGAGCCTAACCAATATAGGACTTTTAGACCTATAACGATATTTGGTGATTTAAAAATCTAATTTTCTGATATTTCAGCATTTTCCTAACATTTTTTATGTGCAGTTAATTATTTATGTGCTTACGCTCCACCTGACTCCCCTCTGACCAACTAGTTGTTGCGTTTGTGGCTACTACACAATGTCAACACTTCATGGCTGAAGGGTGTTTCTCCCATCTCTTCTTTACCTTTACATTTTGCATTTACCAACTCTTTTAAAAGCTGGTACAGATAAATATTCAAACATCTAATATAATATCAGCCTGTGGATCTAAAATTTACTAAAGGAACACAGTGTAAGTATTTTGGCAACCAAAGAATTTGCCTCCTGCTGGCTAGGAGAAAGAATGCAGGTTCACTTTTCAGACCCAGTAGCTATGCAGATCATTTATGGTATTTATGGGTTTATTTATCACTATTCATGTTTCTATTTCACGTATCATCCCTATGTTTTCCTTTGTGCTAGAAAGTTGTGGGCTGTTCGTCATGACAGGCATGCACACGTTTGGTTACTGGAAACGTTTACACGGTGCGAGTGTGATTTAAGGCGTCTGTCTGATCAACTGCCGGTCTCTCCACTCTATACTCACTTCTTATCCAATGGATGCTGGGATAGACTGTAGCAGAACTCAGAACAGCAGTTAAGAAAATGGGAGTATCATTTTCCTTGAGGAATGTTCTTTTTTCAAAAGGATATCAGGGTATTGTTAATTGTGAACCAAGTGAGGAAAGTGCTGGGTTTCATAGCGCCGTTTCAAACCCTGCATCCTCCACAGCTGGCGGCCCTTGAGAATTCTTAAAAAAATTAATAAATAAAATCTACTTTTCAGCAAGTCATCAAAATGTGCTGACTAAAAGAACAACCACTTTTCTGTTTTTTTTGATGTAATAGTATAACTGGTGTTTCCTTTGTTTCCTGAATTGGTGATGTGCCTCTCATTCCTCAACCTGACCGCTCACCATTGATCATTTATTATGCCCGCTGCCTGCCGGAGCCATCGATTGAGAGGGAGGAAATAAAATAAGACTTGTGGAAGTGAGGTATGGTCCTCAGTGAGCGTGAGAGCAAAGGTGCCTGATGAAATTTCACACTCGGTTCTTATTCTCCGCTCATAGTTGACGAGCCTGTAGATGTTCAGCGTTAAAGGTACAGAGCGTGACACATGACAATTCATAAGGTTTGCATGTGACAGCCTGTGAATATAAACACATGAGTGCTTGTGCTTTTTTGTGTGTGTGAATGACTAATTCTCAAACTCCAGTGAACTAGAACCCTCTTTAGTTTTTACTGTCAAGCAGCAGTGGTATGGTGCTGGGATGATTGGCCCAGAATCTAATCACTCTAATGTCTGTGGCAGCCCTAAATCACACTCTGTGGCAGGAGTGTGACGCCTGTTCTGTCCTTCAGAAGGGAAGCCTTTCATGACTCCTTCCATATTGTAATTATTCCAACTGGATATGAGCTACTGCACTTATTGGCTGGGGTAAGGCACCGTCTGCCTCTGCTTTCATTGGCTGGCTGGACACCTCTCTGCCACCTGCCATTGGCTGCCTGGAGGAGAGTGGGAGGGGAGCTCACCCCATCCTCCCCCTGTGGCAGAGCTTGTAAATGTAAAGACTCTTTCTCTGTCTATTATCTGAGTGACTCGGGCTTTTGGAGTCTGCCTCCGAGCGCGTGTGTGTTTGTGTGTGTGTGTATGTTGGAAGGAGAAAAGAGATAAAGAGAGAGAGAGAAAGGGAGGGAGAGGCAAGCGGCGTTTATTCTCCCCCCTTTAGCCTCCCCGTCTCCCTGCTCCCTGTCACTCCATCCTTCCTCCCCTCTCCTGGACCACCCTCCAGCCCCGCTTCGAGCCGGACCGAGACCCCCTACCACCCAGACCACCCCGGGACCCTTTGACTCTCCTCACTTCTCCGTCCCACCAGCCACAACCTCTGAGCAGGTAAGAGTCTGCTTTTCTCAGTCTGCACTGAGCTGGAAAAAGTACTTGCTGCTCTCTCCTCTTCTTTTTCTTCTTTACTCACCTAAAGCACCTCTAAAACTGCCGCTCTTTTCAGTTCTCTTCTCACCTTTTTCTGTCTTCTTTGCCTTATCTATACGCATATTACAAGTTTTCCCTGCAGCACTTCTTTCCCCTTAGAAAAGTGACACGGAGATGCTATCAGTGAGGTCACCATATTTTTGTTCTTTCACTGATATTCTGCTTTGATATCAACTTCCTCCTCCTTCTCTACCCTGCAATCGCTGCATCTCCTCCCCTTTTGTCTTTTGCAATCTCATACCCTCCAGCTTTAACCACGTGCAAATTCACTGAGAAGTCTTTTCTTTTTTTCTTTTATTTTGAAGTCTGCCCCGGAGCACAAATTGACAAGGACAGCATGCTGTATTTTGGTAGCGGAAAAGGCATCTCTAATTGATTTCTGAAAAGTGTTTATGTTAGTTGGTGATGGCTATTTATAGCTGCTGACGTGCAAGGCACACATGCTTTCGCTAGGCCACTTCCTAGCAGAACACGGGTCCGTCCGCTGGCTCCAGAACACATGACATTGCACAAAGTGTAATGACTTTACAAGGCAGCGACTTGCTTGATTGAATCAAGTAATCTTTCTACCCAGAGAAGTCCAATATTAACATGGCCCATAAAGCATTCCTGGCAACAGCAGAGGAGGAGAAAAAACTGCTTAGTTCTTGAGCCGCACATCCTGTACTTCACCAGGAAGGGGAAGTGGAGTGTGTATATGTCTGTGTGTGTGTGTGACTGAGACAGAGATACAGCTAAAGTGCTTTAGACATCAATACTGCCAGCCAAGAGATTTTAAAGCCACTCAATCATTTCTGAAAATTGGACCTTACAACAACATCAGCTGCTGCTTCCCATGTGGGGTTTTGAGGGTGGTTTTTGAGGCGCAGGTAGAATGCATAATACTAATTTAACTTGTGTTTTCACTCCACCGAAAAACCTCCTCTTATATGCAGAGTTACAGGTGTGAAGAGCTGAAACGATTTTTATTATCAATCTCTCTGCTAAATGCAACACGGCAATTAAAAATGCCCGTTTCTTACACACCACATTCAACTTTGCATAGTTTATTTACATGTTCACATTTTCCTATGTGAGAAGTTAAAAACACCATCATTTGCATGTATATTCACATTATATTTCCATATTGCAATCATACTAAGCCTGCCTGTGACTTTTAACTTAAAAAGAACTCATTGTGTCTTGCAGACAGTTTGACCTTTCTCTCTGTGATAATCATTTTCTAATTTAGACAAAAAGAGCATCTGTGACAAAGCCTTGTGGGAGCGTCAGTCGTCCCAATAGGGCCGCCTCAGGGGAGAGCAGCATCGTTAGTGACAAACAAGAACAGAAAGAAAACACAGAAATCTGTAACTGTGAGCAGTACTTTGATTTGGCATCTTTACGGTGTTTTTGACTACAAATATGTCAGTGTAGAGAGGATTTATGATGCTGCCGACTGCATGCTCATACTCATTTCTTCAAGTGTCAGGCTGTTAGTTTATTAGGAAGTGTAAATTAAGAATGAAGGAACGTGCTGGTGTGTGTTTGCACCAGTGCACAGCAGAAGCTCAGCTGGCTGTGGCCAAGATGCTGACTCTCTTCTGTCTTTCATTAATCCAAACAATTAATTTTTATTCAGTAATGAAATCTTAGGCTTAATAATGTTGTAGAGCTACTATGGTGAAAGTTCTAATCAATAAGTGTAATCTTGATTAACTCAATTAGTCCTTAACTTGATAAACATCCATTTATTAAACTTAAAATGTGCCTTTTATATAGGGACATTCCTAAAGACATTATGGGGGCAAAAAAACGCTATGGTGGGGGTTGGGAAAAGGTCATCCAGTACCGAGTTGGGACCAGGCTAGCGGGTGCTTTTGACATTGCTAGGGCAAACTGCTGCCCCGCATCCTCTACTGTGGGACATCTCCAGGTGGCAATGACAGAGGCAATTATGGGCTCAGGTAGCAGCAGATTCATGCGCCTGAGGATACCTGCACCATACCAAAAGGCCACGCTGACAATCAACCAATACCTCAGTTGAGCACCATAAAGTGGAGTTGATGGCAGACCCTTGCAGGTGCAGACGTTAATGCTTCCACGGGGTCACCTACAGACGCTACCTGACGTCGGTTAGATGAATCCCATTGACGAAAGCTTCTCTTTTATATCAAGATAAAGACAATTCTTAGTGAGTTTGGAGATTTAGAGAGGCTTAAAAAACAGACCTCTGTAAAGGAAAGGGGTGCAAAACCAGCAAAAGAGTATAGCAGCAAAAAAAAAGTGATTTATTGTTTTCCAAATCATTGACAGACAATTAAATGAAAGACACAAGAGGATGCAAGGGACAGGGTGACAGGGAGGCTGTGGTGACTGCTCAAAGGAGCATCTGAAAAAAAGACGACAGCCTAAACGGAAATGAAACAAAATGGCAAAAGTTGGAATAAAAGATGTAGGTCTGACCAGTAAACACCATCATTGTGAATGCACCGTTTTCATCAAATAGTCAGCTGCATTTAGTGAATCACAACTTATATTCATGAATTCAGACAGTAATTCTACTGTAAGTAAAAACATACACCTCAAAGCAAACCTAAAAGGACTATAGGTACATGAAATAAAAGTGGCCTTGTTTTCCTTCTTATTGACGCAACTCTCTCATGAGCCCAGGAGCTCCCGTGCAGCTATATTTAATGCACTTACTGCGCTCTTGCACCGTAAGCTCTCATAAGAATGCATATGCAACATCCCTAGAAGAATGAGATATTTATGAACCCCTGTGATGTGTTTGCACACGCCTGCTTGCGCACTTGCGTGGCTTTATAAGCCACCACTTTATGCTTAAGCTGAGCTGCGTGTATTTAATGCAGACAACGAGTGTTGCTCACCGTGTCACGGCAGTTTTACACCTTCACTTCACAGAATGCCACAGCTGTCAGTTTAGGGCACTAGGTGTTTGTGGAGGTTTGATTTGAGCAAAACACACAAATGTAGTGCTGAAAGAGCAGCAAATGAAATGTGAACAGGCAGGAATTGTTTTTACAAAATAAAGACTGATTAAAGCTGAGCAGAGATCTATTAAAGGGGTGCAAAATGTGTTAATAGAGCTTGTTCATTTCCCCTAATTTTCCAAATCTAATAACTGCACTGGAAAAAGATGCATCACATGTATCCAGTACTTCCTCCTATGTAAAGCCAATGCAATGCAAGCAGCTGGCCCTTTGTGGCTTGGCCCTTTTGAGCCATTCCGGATCTCCCACTGGCCTGGCCCAGTGCACAGTGTGGTGGGAGCTGCCTGTGTGGGGACTGGCTCAGTGTGAAAAAGACCTGTGACACTCACTGGATGCTGTCATGCAGTAAAGGAGAGCAAACGGACACGAACAAAAGGCCTGACAAAGAATTCCTGTCTTTACACTGTGGAGTTCTTCCCTTTGAGCTAATAAATGATAAACTAACTGAGGACTAGTGTATATATTTTCATAATAAAGATTGATTACAGCATATGAATAACATGGAAAGTCATTTTTACTTCATCTTTGCTTTTCAAGTGGCATTTCAACCGCACCTCTCAAACCCTGAACCCTCCCTTTTTGTGGATGTGATTTAACACCATAAAATGACAGCCTTAAGGATTAAAATGTGTACACATGTGGCATGCTGTTTACATTCAATCATCTAATAGCATAAGATTAAGGTCTTGTTCTGTAAACTACACTTTCAGGATAAATCCACACTATTAAAAAACAAAAAAAACAAAAAAAAACAAAAAAACAAAACAGAAAAATCATCAGGGTTCTTGGTTGCTTGTTTGGTATTTTAATGAAGCGTTCCGTAAATAATAAATTCGATGTGTAGGTAAATTAAAAAAAAACTGGGGAAAAAAAACAAATAATCCAGAAAATTGCTAGAAAATCGTAGAATTTCTTCTAGCAGTGGAGGGAACCTAGGTGTTTGTGGAGTGATGACACAGAAAAATAAAATGAAATAAAATAAAAATATAAAATAGCTGCAGGTATAATGCCATGTCCATACTCTGCACATGATATTTGGCATACATATAAATACAAGTGTGTCTTTAAATTTTTCTCTTGCCAACACAAACCTGGTGTGTACGTATGGACTGAAGCCAAAGTGGTTTAGTTCTCCTAAATCAACTGTCAAACTGGTACATATACCAAATCAGATGACCTACAATAAAAAAAAGCCTAAAGCTGCTCATCTACGGCAAAAATGATCATGATATTTAACAGGGGTGCTCATTAACTTTAAGCACATGTTGCATTTACTGTATATATTCTTTTAACAATGGATTTCCTGGAACCATGATTTCCTGCAACTGTGACTCAACAGTCAATCATTCAGTGCAGACTGAACTGAGCCTGACGCAGGCTGGTGGGAGTGATTTTGGACTTTTAGGAATGGGTACTGTTGTAAAAGGAATGGGGGTGTCGGTTTTATAGAACACACAAGGAAATTATCATGAAACAATTTGTGGCAGCTATTTCAATTATCTTGTTTTCATAATTGGAGGAACCCAAAATTTAATTTGAAAAAAGGTTAATTTTCCATGTATTATACAAACCAACTGACTCCAAGTACAGCAGACGAGGTTCATTTGGTTTGAGCAACAGTAATGAAAATGAAATTAAAATGTGCTTCACTACTACAGTCACACTATTAGACAAACCAAACCAATCATCTAGTCACCTGTGTTGCATGTTTACAGGGAAAAAAACGACATTTTGTAATGAACAACTAATGGTCTTGGTGTCACAAACATTTAAAGCCACTGTGCATCAATGCCACTCACATGAGCAGGACAGAAAATTTAAAACCATTTTCCATACTGTATAATTAACCAATACACCTTTAATTTGGGGTGTACCCGCCATAATTATAGGGTGTTGCCGAAAACTCTGTGATACTTAGTGAAGCTGCTAGATGGCTAACTTTAGCTAGCTTGCTTCCTTGCCAACGTGACCGTTAGCAAAATACTGAAATCAGTTCTTTGTTGTGATTAGTGGAATACATTTCTAAGCTACCATTCATCACTGTTGATGATGTTGGGAGCAAAAAACAGCGACTGAGGCAGTCAGAACTTAACAGGCTCTTTGAGGCAGCTGTGCTTAGGCATGCCATATTTTTTAAGATACATTACAGTGCTTTCATACATCAGACAACTAAAAATGAATAAAACAACTTCAACCACATTGAAAAGACCCTTGCAGTTAATTCAAATTAGCAGTTGGTCAGATGCTATTAGGTATAGCCATACCAAAACATGAAAGTATATATATTTTTTCATTCTAGCTCGAGTGGTTGAGAGCATCAAGCGGTACAGCAACCAATGGGCATTTAGAGAAATTATACCCTGGGTAGTTGATAAAACACTTGCATAGGAACTGTGCAAACAAACCAGTGGGCACTCCTGAGGCCACCGTCTGTTTTTTTACATTTCACTCCTGCCTTTAGACCAGTTGATTTGTAAGCATTTCTCTGTCACTGAGCTGGGCCATAAACTTAAACAATCTATCAGGTGTCATAATTCAAAGCAATGGATGGGTGTGAGGCACTGCTGAAATTGAACATGGCATCTCTTAAAAGTTGAAGCTATTGGAGAGAATTATGATCTATGAAACCCGAGGGCCGTTCTGTCTCCGCGCAAAAGCCACTGGCTGATGTAATTTAAGCTAGCGAAGGTTTTTGAGATCAATCAGGGAGGATGGAGAGTAGGGAGGGGGCGAAATGGAAGAGGCTGCTGAGGGTTAAGAAGCAAAAGGTGAGGCAGGAACAGAGCTTTAGCCTTCCCCGCTGCTTTCCTTGCATCACTATGGGTGGTGAAGTATGGTCATAAATAGGCAGCCCCTCTGCCCCGTGTACTATTTTTATACTCGCTAATACGGGCAGTGGTGAAGTGACAAGAAAATATTATTGTTGGCTTGGAGTAAAGCGGACTGTAGTGATTAAAGAGCTATGCACAAACCCAGAGTGGAGGGTTGTGTCAGAATTAGCCTTGTGCTCCTCTGTTTTTAGGTTTTTTCTTAATTAGATTAGAGCTCCACTGTGTTCATTTATTACCGTGTCTGACATGTGTTGAAAGGTCCATTTTATGCTTTGAATACGAGTGCAGTTACTCATTACTTTTCTATTTAAAAGAACAAGCACTTCTATGCAGATTTATTGTTTTCTCAGTTAAAACAACAGCAAAGCTGTGACAGCTTCAAATGAATTAAATATTCCAATTGCTCATGGGAACACTGATATTAAGATTTCTCACGGGAAATTTAAAAAAATGACCTGGAAGAAACAAGCACAATGGAATATAAGATTGATAGAGTTTGAGTAGTGCTAAAGAAGAAATTGAGTGTCCAATTTTCCTGTAATTCCATCCATGTCATACCAATATCAGCTGCTCTCACCATTTCAACATCGACAGTTTACACCTGCTGATGCAGTCACATACTGTGACCCAGATTGTGACAGAGGAACACTGTGCATACCTTATTGGTGTCTCTCACATGTAACAATCAATTATTCAGAGGACTTTTTTAAATCCACACACCCACCCACTGACTCAGAATTTCCAACCACTCCTGCCCCACCCTCCAGAGAATCATCCGCCTCATGACAACAGCCCAAAACCGGTGCTATTAATTTTATTTTTGGCGTTTGACCTCAAAATTCACCTCACTGCTATATGGTATGCACCTAGGTCATTGTGTGTGAATTTAATTAAGCTACTATTTATTCATTTACTAGTATCATTATTATTATTATCATAATTGTTCTTCTAATGACCTAAACAGCACAGACTAAATGATGAATTGCAGTCTTTTTACCCAACTCTATAATAAATTAGTGTAAAGACTCTAAGATCCAAAATTTTTCAAAACTCCTCTACAATTAACAGTCTTACAGCTTTTCAAATCAGTCAGATTTTATCCACTTTTGACAAAGAAAATTGTCAAAATTCTTCCTATGAGTCACACTATGCCAGCTGGAATAGAATCCAGCCCTTCAGGCACCAATAAGTAAGATAGGCAGTTAAGAATATGGATGGATGGAAATAAATAATCAATGGTTGGTTAAAAAGTTTGTGTAACCCCAACCCCTCACTGTTCTTCTGAATGAGCAGCTGCCTTGCAGTCTGCCATTTCTTGCTTCATCCAAGTCTGAAATGTGTCAGAAGCAAGCAAGACACTAAACATTCTCTTGTTTGCTATAAGAAACAACATAATCAGTATTATGCACACACACGTGTTTTTATTTATATATATATATATATATATATTTTATATACATTTTTTTTATCCCTGCAACATAAAAATATGTTGTATATAATTTAGCTTTTTTAAAGATACTTTTCCAAAAGGCACAAAACTGATCAAACAGTGGCCAACATAGTTGTATGTTAGTCACTGCTCTGCAAAGCTAAGGTCTCGATCTTATAAATGGTCTTGCAACAACAGCACTATTATTCTTCATGGTTTGTGCTATGCAATAACAGTTTGTTACACAGCTCAAGAGCTCTTATACAGCGTTCAGGTCTAAATTAGTTGCTGCACACTGGACTGTCAGTGAACCGCAGAAACAAAGCATTCAGACATCGAAGCTAACGTCAACTAAAAGCTGAAATTATGTGTCTGAACTTCCTGAATTACACAACACAAGTCTGTGTTTGTATTGGCCCTTTGAGAGGAAAGGTGGTTTCCAATCCAAGTAGACATGTTAGGAATTTTCTTTAATGCTTAGGTAGCATGTTGTGGGCAGAAAACGTATACATACCTTAGATTTGTTATGCGTTTCTGCCCAAGAGGAACAGATTTAACAGAATATGTTCCTGATGGGTCTGTGAGCTGATATGCTATGTTTGGCTTTCTCCAAATGTACCTCTGTGCATTATGGTCAAACATCTCTACTTTGTTCTTGTCTGTCCAAAGGATACTGATCCAAAAGTCCTGTGATCGTTTAGATGCAGCTGCTAAAACCTAAACAGTGCTGCCATATTCTTTTGTAGAGACGAGAGGCTTCCTTCCAAACAAGGGATACTTGTTCAGTCTGTTTCTAATTGTACAGTCAATAAGTTTAACATTTAACATGCTAGCTGAGGCCCATAGAGTCGGAGATGTAGCCCTCAGCCTTTTTTAAAATTTCCCTGAGCATTTCACATCTTGGGGTGAAATTGCCATCTTTAATGTTTTCAACTTGTGAAGAACCTTTCTCACTGTAGAATGACGGACCTCAAATTGTTTGGAAATGGCTTTACAACTGTTCTGGAAGCAACAATTGCTTCTTTAAGACCTTTACCTTTAAGACCTTGCCATTGTGTTAACACACAATTGCCAAAACTTGAGCTTTTATGAAGGTGCTCACACGTGTTGATGATCAATTAATCAAGCCCAAGCATCACCTACATTCTACCCACCCCCTTATTTCCTGTGGCAGTAAGGGTGTATTTTAGTTTTTCCACAGTTGCCCTTTGATTTTGTCCAAGCCAAAGCAGTAGATAACGTCTGGGTTCATAATCTAAATTAGACTGTCACAGTTGAGCAATGCTGTAACTGCGCTCTGCACCAGGGTCTCCTGTAGTGCAGTAGGTCATGAAAAAAATGAGAACAATAGACTAGAAACTACACAGATTGCCTTCATTCACAGTAAATGTGAAAGCCATTTGTAGAACGCACACATGAATCGCGCTACAAGGCAGCTACACTGAATATGATGACTCACATGGAGTAAAGGACTGGAGAAAATGACTGTGTCCTCTTTAAAGAAAAAAGGAAAGAAAAAAAAACAGACGTGTCTGCAGCTTACAGTGAAAATGCACGTCTGGTAATGTCAGGAGAAAGTGTAACAGATATTCTAAAGCTCATCTCTTAGCCTGGGCTCCTGGCACTCGCCACTGCCTCTCAGCATTTTTGCTTGATTAAAAAGCACCCAGGAGTTAGTAAGCGTGTGGTAGGTGCGAGCGCACACCCTGACAGCTTAACATACTGATTATTCAAGCCTCTTAGGCTAAGCCACGGCACTCGACTGATGAACGTCAACTCCCCTCTCTCCCTCACACAGTCTCGGTTTCTCCTCTCTTTTATTCTTCAGTTGAAAGAGTGGAAAGCCAGTGACAGCTTGCAGAAGGCAAACCTGTTGTCTGGGAAGCAGAGGGGATCAGTGACACAGTGATTCATACAGTGCAAGGCTTTATTTAGACATAATCCAGCCAATGTTGGGTCCGCTCACTACTTTTTATGTGCAACTGGCTAACAGGAGCCAGGCTCGAGTGTTTCTCCTGTGGGGTTTAACACATTATCAGAGCTTGTCTATGGCAACATTGTGAGGTTAAGACATCAGTTAAAAACAAAAAAGATCAGTCGTCCAATCAGTCGTCTTTGATCATTTCTGTTTTGTTTTTGTAGATGAATTGTACTTTCCACATCACTGCCCCAGTTCAGTTACAGTGATGGGAAACACTCTGATTTCTGTCAACTCAGAGAATAATGTTCCTGTTTCTATTTAGATGCCCTTCAAGATTAAAAAGAAACATTTGAAGAACAATGAATTGCCACCAGAATACAGTGTGGATTTTATCCTGTGTGTTGCACTGCAGTGTAAGCAGTGTTCCTTTCTGTATTTGTGCTGTGTGCACTCTCAGCTTGCTGGCAAGGCCATGGCTGCTACCGCTGAGCCACACCTGACCAACAGATTGGCCCCAGCTGGAGGCCGAGGCCTGAACAGACACTGTGGAGGCCAGTGATTCAGCCGATGTCGTGGACTTGTACAGGTGTAAAAAAACAACTTCAAGAGCTGTGCATAAATCCTGGGTAGCAGAGCTGCTGATTAATAATCTTTGATTTTTTTTTTTTTTTTTTTGGATTAGTAATCTTGATTATTATTAAACAAATTTCATTATGTTGTTGTTTCTCAACTTATAGGATATTTTCTTGAACTTTAAATAAAATTCTAATGAAAGAAAATAAATAAATGAGAAAAAAGGGATGGCCTTTATTGTGGAGTATTTTTTACACCTCTCCCACCTCAGGATGGCAGATGGAGGGTGGGGGTGAAAGAGAAACCCAGGTGGTAGAGGACATAGAAATAGAAATCAACTTCTAACTGCTCAGTCTCCACCACCCAGGAATAATGAGGATCTGACACATCCTCTCAAGCTGATCAAAATAGTTTGGGGTGTTTTTTTGTTTTTTTTACAGAAGCTGCCCAGAGCAGATGAAGAGGCAGGAAGTCAGACACGAGAACAGCACAGAGAATGAAGACCAATTTCAAAATAAAAGACCAAGTGGAGAATTAACGCTAACGATGTTTTTGCCTGTTTCTAAAGAGGCAAATATGAACTAAATGGGCTCAACTGGGTACTTGTTTGAGCATAACACTTTAAGGGAGACTGCCGCAGAGGAGACTGGAGATTGGCATCCTTGGCTCAGACAGACAACTTTTTATTTGTTGTGAAGGCTGAGAAGGCTGAGAATGCACTTGACTGCTACACTGTAGACTGGAATTACCAGAGATGCTTCATCTAAAGCTTTTTAAAGCAAGGAAGCATTTCTCCAAGCAAACTTGTTGGAAGTTGGTAAGACTGTCTAAATATTGGACTCCCTGATTCTGCAAATTCTCGCTTCAGTGGACGGAAATCTTGTAGCATGCACTTTGTCTGCACCCAGCTGAAGCTCCACCCCTCAGAGTAAGTGGTCAGGGAGCTGAAGGGGGGATTCGACAGTGTTATGTTCGACATACTGTTAACATTGAATCATTAACCTGAGGTGGCACAGCATTGAAAAAAATTAATTAATAAGAAAAAAAAAGCTAATTGGTCAAAACTTAATTATAAACAGCAGGGGTCTTATTAACAAGTCACTCTCAGGTAATGATGTAGTATACACAGGATCATAAACAACAGTTTAAATCACACTAAATATCCTCCCTGTTTGAAGTCTTACACATACAAGAAAAAGAAAGAAGAAAATCCTTGGACACCGACCATTTAGAGTTTAGGAGTCTGAAGCCTGAGTGCATCAGCAAGCATTTCAATAGAACTAATAGTTAATAAAATGGTGTGTGAGTGTGTGTGGCATCCTATCCGCATACTACTTTTAACAGCCATTACAAAGTGTATTGTAGGTGTGCTATTAACAACACTTAAAATAAGATTAAATATAGGACAACTGTCAAAATCTAGTAAAATCAACTAGAGAAAGAGTATTGCTGATAAAATTAAAACCACATAGAAAAGTAATACAAGTATAATTCAGAGACCTAGGACTCAGAAACAACACTAACATAAAGATGATTGAGCATGGTGTTTCATGTTTGTCTCTTATCCTTGACCTGCAAGGGGAAAATAATGGTATAGCAGTGTTTTCCGTTTCCCTGACACACTTTTTCCCAATGCTGTCTTTATTTATTCTTTTTTAATACATACGTGTATATATATAAAAAAACACACATACACACTTCTGTGTGCAGCTCCAGAAGCATCCGCAGAAGAAGCTGCTAAGTCAGCAAGAACTCAGCCAAGTGAGCTTAAGCAGAGGGGGGAAAAAGAAAGAAAGAAAAAAAAGGAAGCAAGACCGCTTCAGGAGCTTGAAAAACTGTTCTCCGGGTTGCTGCCACTGGCGTATACTCAGCATCTTAGCTAGTGGGTTTGATGGGAAGAGGAGGAATGATGAAATAGGGGTAGGTCTGAAAGAGGAAAGCTTCAAATCTTATTAGCCAAGGCCGCGATTTTCCACCTCTCTACGTGTACAACCTAATTCATTAATCAGTAAAAATTCCAGACATCCCCCAGGAGACACATTTAAGAATTCGATCATGTATGATCAGGGTTGACATTTGAATGCTTTGTTGCTCTGAAATAATGCTTTAAGTGTGCGGTAACTCCTGCAAAACCTAACAAACATGCATGCCTTAGTGTACATGCTTTCCCTTCTGTCTTTCCCTTCTTTCCACATTAAGAGGAAATGCTCTTAACCCTCCCTTCTTCCTCTATTATTCATTCAATGGAACACTGAAACTGCAACTACTCATACACTGAACCAGCACTCCCTCTCCTGCCTTGTTCTCTTTGCTTTCTTCTATGCTCATGCTCACTAACTCATCCTCTAATCTCCCGTTTGCTATGTCACCTCATGACAGAAGAGACATGACATTTCACAATGCTCTTTGAGACACACGGCATCTGTTTCAGCACGGCACATAATAACAGCAGCAATAAGGGAGACTTGTCGTTCATTGTCTTAACGCTTCAGTCAGCTTTTCTTTAACTAACAGACACAGCTCTTCTACTACATTTACCTCTCTGTTGGTTGACATTGTGACGCCAAATCTGGCACAAAAACTATAAGAACATCCTCTTGATGTTCTTTTTAAATTTTGCACAGCTTGATATGAGTGGAGCTACAGTCTTCTTCCCTGCAGGGAAATCCAAAGCGGAAGCAGATTATTTAAACAGCAGGGTGTGATCTCCGTGCGCCCAGATTTAACAAAACTTGATCCACTGGCTAATTTGCTTTTGTCGTCCTGTAAAACGGAGCTGTGTGACGTCATTGATAGCCCATGCAATGACAAGCACACACTCTGTAATTTCTCTGTAAACTTTTTTAAATTATCAGTGTGAAATCCCAAGCTACCACTATAAAACTACGTGTCTTTGTGTGTACAAGTTCAGAAACATAAATTTCCTCCCTCCCTCTTTGGGATTAAGTGGTTACATACTGGGACATCAAAGAGCTTTGGTGCCATCTCGATATTAAGGGAAGGCTCTGTGATGAAGGTGTGAGGATGTCAAATGCTGCTTAACAACACAGGATATTCCCCTGACACACAAACGGAAAGACAAGCACAGTCAGTGCCTGTTTAACACACCAATGAGCCAAACACACCATTTCATGATTTTGTGCTGCTTGTCTTTTTTGTGCAGTCTCCTGCATCTTGCACCTTTCTATACTCCTTCGTGCTGTCATTCATGACCCAAATTTTCTCTCTCTTTCTGAAGGCTTTTCACAGGTTTAATCATGTTGCACAGCTAAAAAAATGCTTGTGAGTGGGACACAGGAGGGGCCATGTACAGGAAAATTGCATCAATTATAGATTCAGCGACTGGTGCTCAACCTTCTAGAATCAATAGCCAAATACAGTCACATGTCACTAATTTACAAGACTGATGCAAACAAACAATATGAGTTCCTTTAATGGAGATACCATCATTTGGAAATGCAAGGAGAGAGATTGATGTGTTTGATATGTTGTTATTGTTGTGTATGTTTAGACTTTACTGGGCAAGCAGTGCCTGCCTTGCTTGCACAGATAGCACACCCATAATATAAAGAGGACATATACACAACCCTAAAGGCTTTACTGCTTGTCTTAATGATGCTGACAGTTGGATATAACAAAATTTTCTTTAACCTAATACCTTGAAATTCAAAATTGCCTTGTTTTATTCATACACACCGACAGAATTAGATCTAAGGTCAGGTTTAAAGTTTAGTGCTAGAAAAGTTGTCCAGTCCTTCGTTTTAATAAGATTAATGACCAGAATTGAACTGATGTGCCATTTCTAACTTTCTGGAATAAATGAAATGCTAGTTCAAAATGTAGCATTGAGGTGTGTTATTGGTTTTACTGATCAGTTTAAAGCTCTTCTAGCGCTTGTCCTAAATGACATGGTAGAAATGTGGACACTATGTGAAACATTTGAAGCTTTAAATCCTCCAAGGCACTCCTGTCTGTTTCAAAGTGTGGGCTTAAATCTTAGGTAGCTATGGTTTGACATCAGGATTCCTCTGTTTTCAAATGACCTGTCTGGCTCACTTCCTTTAAAAAAAAGACCTGTAATTTTAAGACAATTTTATATCCCTGTGCAACATTTTCTCAATTTATTGCAATTATGTATGTGTGTTTGTTGTTTTAAAAAAATTGCTTGTCATTTATTAAGTTGACAATATTGTTGCTTTTTTGTATTAGGTTGTGTAAGACGTATGGCCTTACACAACTTTAGATTTGTCCCGTTTTGTTTTTTTATCCCTAATGTGCATTTGATTGAACTTAGCATTTAGCATTTGCACCGGTATCAAAGGATTCTAAAACTTAGTTCTCAGTGGTACAATATAAATAGAATTGTTTTTATTCCAGATATAAACACACATTATTAGCACACACATGACTGCCTCTTTCAGCAGTACAGAATTGGTCTACACTAGGCTGCAAAGGATATTGAGATGTGTATAAGCACAGGAACAGTCACATATTGAAATCTCCCTAGACCACAAATAGGACAACTACAGTATTTTAATGCACATCCAAACTTGTAACATCAGCTCACTGGTACAACAAACAGAAATAAGACTGGATGATTTTTACATTTGATGTCAGGCTCCATTAATTTGTGTTTTCCTCAGAGTTCCAAGTGCCATCAAAAGGTCTTGTTAGCCAGTGACCTCATTAATGTGGTTGGATCAAACAGACTTGTATCTGATTCTAGCGACCATTTAGCAACAGGGTTCTCAGCTGCAGGGTCAGAACACCACAGGGGGTCAAAAGTCAATTTTACTTCACTGAGTCTTTATTTATGGGTCACCAGGAGTACTTTCATCCCCTATAATAATTGCTAAATATACAGGGGCACCTCAAATAAGGTAGTGCAGCTTATTAAGACATTTTTTGATATACTTTGGATAAAATATGTAAACACATTTTTATCTGCCTATATAATTTATATACTGTTTTACCTTTTAACTATGGAATCTTTTGTTATATGGATTGTTGGAATGTACGATGATGACTTATGATGCTAACCTTTTGAGTCAGGGCAATGGTTGGTCACAACAATCCTGCACACCTTGTGCAATTTGATATGCAATTAGTAAAATATGTGATCAATGCTGGTATGAATGTTTTACATTTTCAAAAATCGAAGGTCTGATATAGGTTAGAAACTGAATGTCCTTGTGGCTTTGAGCCTACATGGACTACCAGGCCTTGTAGAAATAATAAAAAAAAAAAACCTAAGTAAAATAAGGCCGAAAATAACATGTTAGAGATTTTTCTTTTCAATGCTAGGATGATACTGTATGCATCTCATGAAGAGGGATCATAATAGGGCATTCCTTTGATCATTACCCATAGGGGTAAACATCATACTGTATTCAGCACAACAACATGTCAGTCAGGCTCTATTTATTATTCAAGGAAGCAATTATAGTAATGATAGTAATTTTATTCCAAAAATAATAGCTCCTTTGTGTACATCTGCTTATATCTTTGCTTGTGTTTGAGCAAAGGAGAAACTGAACAGCTGAGAAACTGAGTAACTGGCTCCTAACTGAGAAAATTCAATTGAGATGAGAATGCTCAGTTAGTTCAGCATTATTAAATCTGTAATTTACCACCGTAGGGAGCAATCAAGCACCATATGCAATCCATCTTTATGGAAAGGAGAAACTCAGGTAATACACCCTGTCAGAGAAAGTGACTGGTCAACAGTTTGCAACTGGTAATTTATGAGATTTATTAACGCTGGCAGTTTTCATCTGCTCAAAAAAAATTGTACTAGTAAGGGAAAAAACAGCTGCACAATTTCCACACACAAAAGGGGGTGTGTCTCATGATGCATGAAACATATTTGGCTGACTACGTCTTTGTGTACAAACAGGTGACAAATTAAAGGAAAATCTGTATAACACATCTTAGTAGGTGTTGTGACACCAAGTGCCACCACACCAGCTTCAAAAAGCCTCATCTTTGGAACTATGCTGAAGGGATGGACACAGTTCTTCCAAAAGTTATTCCCGCAGGAGTCCAAAATCTCTCGCAGGTGTTCGGTTGAGTTGAGTTCTGGATACATTTTCAGTGCCCTAAGGATGGTGGCTCAAGAGACCATTTTATCAAAGGATAAAGGTCACTCTGAAAAACTACAGACTCTCCATGACTAATGTGAGACGTGGCCCCTCATTTGTATTTGTTTCTGTAGGAGGTACTGTGAGACTTTAGGGAGTCTAAAGGCTATGGAGATGCACTTGTGGGCAGTGCTCCAAAAAGGCAATAGCTTTTTGTCCAGGGGAGACTGCACAATCTAGGGGAAAGCTCACTGGTTATAAAGTTGGCATGAACAGGACGATAAGAGACAACAGTTCTTTCTGTGAACTATAATTGATGGCAACTAAATTCTATTTTTTATATCCATAATAAAACAAACTATTACACATTACAAATCCCCCAAACTACACTAAGTTGCAACAGCTTCTCTCACTTAAACAACTCAAAATAATGTGCATATAATTTTTAAAGATAACTGGATGTCAACTCTTTTCTCTTTTTTAATCAATTCCATAATTTTCCTTGAAACTGCTTTGAACCCGTGTTCATACCAGCGCTCATGCTGGGGCTGGTGGCTTGTAGCTGGTTAAGCTTAGCCTTTGTTAGTTTCTTTAAATATATCCATGTTTACCTGGATGGAGGTATTTTAAATGTCTCCGTTTTTCTGGTGTCTCTGGTTTGTTTTGGCAAAATCTCTGTCTACACTCATGGTGAAGAGCTACAATGTCAATCAGCCTTAACTGTAGTAAAGGTGAAGAAATTAATAATAAATAAGTTGCCTTTTTGTCTTTTCCATAGCAGGGGGTAAATTAAAGGAGAAACAGAGAAAAATTGGTGTGTTTCAAGATAGTTACAGAGTGGAGAGACTTGCTTTTAGAAGCAAAGAAGAACAGTGCATATTTTCATTTACTCAATTTTATTCTGATACTGCCCCCTGGTCACAACAGACACCCCCAACATGACACGACTATGCTGGACCTAAAGGGGAACAACTGGACCAAACCTTGTTCAGACACCCCCCAACATAATAGAGCCATAAGACCTAACTTTTTTTCTTTGATACGTCAAACGCCAGGATGAGTGGAATACATTGTACAGCTTAAAAGGGCTAATTATGGACTTTAATTTCTCTTTCATTAGAAATATTTGAAAGAAAGATATGAATACTTGAGCTGGACATAAGTGGAGCAAAGAGCTGGTTAGCTTCTTTCCTCCTGAAGATGTGTGCAGGATTAATAAGGCTCATATCCTCTACTCAGGGAAATACATTACTCCTAAAGCACAGAGGAATAAGCTAAACTATAATTAGAGTGATAAAAAGGAAGAAAAATATTGATAATGTCTTTAAAAGATTTACATTAAATTGGGTTTAAGTCTTCAGTGGAAATGAGTAAAGATATCTTGCTTGAGCCATATACTTTCAAATGAAAGTTTCTTGGATGGATGAGCAACAATTATCTGTTCTAATATCAGCATTCAGAAACAGACGGCAAGAGATTAATAAACACCAGTGGCAGAATCTGATCAAGGGTACTTGATCTGATGCTTGCAGGGTACCTATCCCGTCAGGCAGAAAACAGACGTGGCTGTAAATCAAAGGAATACTCATAAAACTGACCTAGCAGGTCCTGACTCACTGCTGATCAAGGAACTAATTGATGGCAAGACTTATTTATTGAACAAGTTGCATGTCGCAGCAGATAAGACCCAATTCCTCTATGCAGCTTGCAAAAAAAGAAACAATCTGTGGGTGACCACCAACTGCTGGCTGGAGGCACTACACTCACTTTTAAAACAGGACTTGAGGTTTGAAAACATTAACTTTTCAATTTGTGCATATTGTCAGATTAAAACATGGCTGTTCAGAACATAGATTGTTTACTTGCTTTGACATAAAAATGGCAGCATTTTTCACATGGGCAGTTATATACACGTGTATACAACTATCAGTGTGCTCAAAATTCACTCACACAGGTTGTGAATTTACCTGTAGAGGTGGGTGGAGCTGTGTATAACTAATCTGCATGCAGACAATAAAGCAGCTTATGGCAGACATTGTACACCAGATGGGTTGCAGATAAGAGACCCCTTCATTTTGTAGAGAGATACTTCCATCACATCAGTCTTAAGCTTAAATCTGAAATGAAACAATCAGTGATTTGTTTCACATGATAAAAACCTTTCACACTGCACAAATATGTGGGTAAATGCCTTTTAACTTAGTCTTCAAAAGTGACAAGGGAAGTGTCAGAAGAAAACAAACAAAAACATTTTTAGAAATGTGCCATTAGTATTCCCAGCTCCATGTCTCAGTGTTCATTCATGCAGATGTCACACAGGATGAACTGATTCTAATAACTGCTGTGAAACGTAATTCATCAGACAGTAACGTAACAGCCCATAAAATTAACCTGACAGGCCTCAGTTTTCTCTCTGCATTTGTCCTTTATGCAGTTTGACTTCATTAAGTGGACGCTCAAGTCACATTTTCACATCTCAGGGTCAGGCTTCCCCTTTTATATATATCAAGATTCTGTTTTGCTGCACACACAGTAATCAGAAAGAACTGCAGCAAATTTATGGAATAAAACAAATTTGGTGAAAATATAATATATAATAGGACAGGATGCGAGACAGATATTAAAACGTGAGGCTTATAAAATTATAAACAGTATAGAAGATTACTTTATTAATATAGTGGAAAAATACCCAATTAAAAAAATATTTCTCATTTATATATAAAAGGTTTACAAATGAAAACATGCAGAACATTGCAAATATTAAGGAAAAAAATAGGAAAGTAAATATTATAACTGCTGATAAAGTGCGGGAGGAGTCGTATACAGTTTGCCATAAAGGAATTGAAAGCTAACTATGGAAAGAATTTGACTGGAAACTAAAAAATCTCTCACAATCTGAAAGAACCCAACTGTTGGAGAAAATGTGGAAAAACAGGAGCACTCACATATCTTTGGGACTGCCCAGTAATCCAAGGATTTTGGCTACGGGTCAAAGAAGAAACTGATCAAATCTTACCAGTGAATTCTCCATTAGAGCCACTGATCTTTTTTTGGGAGCTACACCAACAGAGACATACAGCTCAGACCAAAGGCACAGTCTACTGATAATGATTGCTAAGAAAATGATAACTGTAAACTAGAAAAAAACAGAACCACCATCCATAACTCAGTGGGTACAGAGACTGAAAAAGGTCCAACACAATGGAGCGAATGACGACAAATCTGCAACTGAAACTGGCCATTTTTCAACAGAGGTGGAACTGCTGGGTTACACCGTACCTGAGTGACTGAAGGATTTGGGTTATTGTAGCAAAGCCACTATTGTGATAGAATAGTTAGAAGGAGCTGTGCTTTTCTAGGATCAATATGGTTTTGTCACAAACTTCCCTTTTTGTATCCTTTCTTTATAAATATGATTTTAATTCAAGTCGTATGTCAGTGAATACTGTCGTTTTGTGGAAAGATGAAAAGAAGTTAATAAAGACGGGTTTTTTTAAAAGTGAGGTGCAGTTAATTTCATGTGTTGGCCTCATGGTCTGATACGCTCTCACACAATTAAATCTTTTTTTAAAATACTTTAGAACAAAAAAAACATCCTTACTGAAATTTTCATACGCACGATGCAACTGTATTAACATGTAAAAAATGCTAATTCTGAAAATTGTGTAGCAAGTTTTCATGTGTTGTATCTTTTCAAAGACAGAATTTATCATGTTTGCTCTTTCTCCAGGTTAATATTTTTGCCTCATATTGATAATAGCCCGTTTCGACTAAGTGCACTATTCTTTATTTTGTATGTCTTTCTTAGTTTGCCTCAGATTCTTGTTGTCCAGCGGTTGTTGTTTTCCTAATTTGCACTTATTTTAGACTGATTAACGGGATTTCAGTGGGACCATTCTCCATTTAACTGAATAACCAGTTGAGATAGCAAGTAGAATGTTTATACTGGTTTTGTGCACCGTTTTCTTTCCAATCTAAAAATGGAATTGGCCTAAATGAGCTCAGTAACCATTGTTCAATGTGTTTGTTAGAATCACAGACAGTACAAAAGATGGACATAGCTTCAAAAGTTGGAAAAGTAAAGCAAATGCTTTAGGGTTTAAACCTTCATTACTTATTATTTTTAAAAGCCACCAGGGGGCGATGCCTGCGGTTGCTAAAAGACTTCCAGTCCTGTTGAAGTTTAAGGGAACAGTCCTCTGTCCTGGCTTCAGTGATCACATTCCTGATGATTTTATAGCCACACTCTCATTTTACATCACAATGAATAAAACATAATTTTGTAAACTTTAAGTGTCAGTAAGGAGGATTAATCAGAGAATGCTCCTTTGCTAATCACTTCTAACAGTTTGACTCTCAGACATGAGTCTTGCTGAGTCTTGTCACATCTAACTTAAAACCCCAAGAAATCATCAAACTTATCACCTCAAGGTCTCAAAACAGGATTTCACAGTGGCTACTTCCATCTTTTACACCATCTATAGTTAGATTGTATAAACTATGCATCTATTTTTAAATCACAAAATAAAAGGTTATAGTTCATGTTCACCAATTCTGGCAATACTTCTATCATCACAGTAAAACACATGTAAACTTAAATTTAGTTAATAAATGATGGGAAATAACTTCTCCCACCTTACATTAGAATTTAGGGGATTTGTAATTTATTTACATCAAACACAAACAAATAAATGTGTAATCGCATACAGTAAACAGTATGCGCATGCAGTGGGTCTCGTCTTATCAACACTGCACATGAAACGAGCAGAAACCCCACATACCATACTACCAGACAGTTTGTGTGATGAGCAGGCAGAAAGGCGAGCCTCTCCGGACATAAATATGTCCAGCTTTAAGATATACAACTGGCAATTCCATCTCCAGTCGAAGTCTCACCAATTGCTTTTTGCCCCTTCCCTACAACTCATGCAGGCGTATAATCCACAAGACAAAAACACGGCCTTGCCCACGTGCAGGTGCAGCACAGGCTCATAGTCACACCGTGGCAGTGTGAGAGAATGGATATTTAAAACAAAATGAAAACGATGCCTCCGTTTAAATGGAGGTCACACTAACAAATCCATCAATGGGATGTGGAAGCTCTGCGCAGTCAAGTAGAAATCCAAGAACACAGATAGAGTCTTATTCATGATAACTAGCAATATTCGAGGATCGATACTCTCGGACTGAGGACTTTAAAAAGTGCTTTGCTTAAATGTTACTTTTGGACAAAAATTGAAATTTATAAATTGTCCCAATAAATAAAATGTTTTAGTCCAATGTCTCCAGTGCTTCCCATTTACAGGCCTTATTTTGATTGGGCATCTAGGTATGCTAACGGAAAACCCCTATTAGCATTATTTATTCATATTTTCCATCCATTTGTGATTACGAAGCCATTAGTGGTCAATTAACTGGCCATCTAGCCTCGGCTCCTTCACTGTACCCATTTATTTTACTAGCTCAAGTCAGGTCTACTTACATTGATATATGTTCTCTGGTATTTTACTTTATGTCCACATTTGAAACTGAAGTTAAGACCATAACCTCTAACATCTGAGTGCTCATTTTACATGGAAATAATGTTAGAACCATATATCTTATGTCATTAGTGGCAGCTGGGCTTGCCTTTGCATCATCCTAATCTACAGCTTCTCAAACCTCAGGAGAAACTAAAGTATTTCTCCTGCTTGGGCACATAAGCCGATTTCTTACCAAGAAAGCTTTCCCTCTCTTTCACAAAGGCCCCAAACTGGCTGTCATTTGTATCAGTTGGATACTGTTGCAGTTTTGCGCTGGCAGCTATTTGGCTTATAGTTCTTTTTATTAATATTATTATTATTAGTATTAATATTATTATTAATACCTTTTCTTAGTAGCTGCTGTGTGAATCTCCTTTCGTTGTTGTGTCCTGAATGAGCCGGGCTTAACAAAAATCATAGCGAAGCCACTGTCATAAGTTAAATTATGACATCAAAATTTAAGCAGTGGAAAAACAGCAGCTTGAAAGTGATTGTGAGAGAGAGAGAGAGAGAGAGAGAGAGAGAGAGAGAGAGAACGAACGAACACTGGCTTAATCTGTAAATTGACTGGTTCCCTTCTATTCTACTTGAGCAAGTCTAAGTGTTCAAGTAAAAGAAAAAATTATATGAGTATGTCTGAATGTTAGAGCATAGCACCTCTATGCTCTAAAATCCTGCTAAATACTATAAGGTATATATAGCTTATATAGTTCATAATTTATAGCTTCTAGTTTACAAAGAACTTTAGACTTGGCAATGTGAACAAAGCTATTTTTATAAGTCAGCTGTATCAGAATTTAGTGCAGCTGCAAAGTGATAGATTTCATCCACAGCATATCATTGGCTTTAATAAATAATATACAACATGTGAGGTATGGATAATATCACTGTTATAACTAAAGATTTAGTTATAAAAGTGATATTATGTAGGCCAGTGACGCAGCAAGTGCACATCAAAGTTCAGCAAACTTTAATTCTCTGTGAAGTCATAATGGAAATTCACGACAATGTAAAAATGTTTCCGTGTGTGTTGCTCACAGAGTGTCAGTGACGGGCGAAAACACCTCAGAAGCAAAAATCCTTAAAACGCAGCACTCAAGAAAGCTGATGCACACTCTCCAATAAAAATAGCATGACTAATCCCTCCTCACAAATGACAAGGCCTAGTCATCTCACACACAATGACTTCAAAGCTAGGCATTTGCCACGATTCAGACCGGAGTGATGGAGCTTCATTTCTCTCCGTAGCATATAGGGTTAACTAAACAAGCAATTTCAGTGCGGCAGCATTTACTAAAAAGCTTGATGGGGCCAGCTAAGCTCCTGTGATTGGCCTTTGTGTGTAAAAGTGACCACTTAAGTGCTGTGCAGCCTCTCCTGAGTGTGTTTGTAGGCATAAGCATTTCCTCTGACTTTTTGCCTGCTTGCACTGTGCATTTGTGTGTGTCCTTGGGAACGTATTGGTGTGAGTTCCTGCTCGCTGGTGCATTTGGGGTTGATCTGCTGTGTGCGCATGTGTGCAAGAGAGCCATCTGTGTTTTTAAATGCCTTGATTTGTTGTGGTGCCGTAACAATTTAAACAAGCTTATGGTAATATGCTCATTTTTTAGCATTCACAGAGTCACATGGAATTTTCCTCAGTTAAAATATTATTTGTCATCATTGAAAAAAAAAAAATTTCTTTAGCGTAATTTTTATGCCCCCAAACATTACTTAAAAGGCGATATAATCATTACAACACTGATGTAATTTGAAATGTTTTCATTTCATTTGTTGACATTCAGCTGGATGATATATGTTTAAGTTAAAAGCATCTATCCACTTGTTAAGTGTGACAACATGTCCAGGTGCAAATGCTAACTCAGTTCCCTGAAAGAAAGTACCTAACCAGGGCATCTTTCAGGGCTAAAATGGTCTTTTAACTACAATCAAGTGATCAGTGTGGCTGTTCTTCAAAGTGTCACAATCAAGCAAAGAGAGAATCATAAGGCTGAACGAAATCAGACATAGCTGTAGTCTAGCTAGCTCAAAATTGACATCTGAAAATTATAGATGTCAGTTTTGGGGGGTTAAGCTATTTGGCATAGCTTAAAATTCTCATTAAAGTGGCGGGGCTCAACACCAGTGGTCTGGATCAAGGCCAGTTAATGTACCCTGGCAGGGCTAATGTTTGGCCAATGTGGGCTTTGCTTTGGTTTGACATGCTGGTGCTTTAATGTGAACTTTAGTTTTTTTAAGTTCTACTTACTGCACACTGTTCACATTGATACTATACAGCACATGACTTTAGAAGAACGTTTTATGCTCGTGGTCCATTTAAAAAAAAAAAAAAAATGCAGCAGACAAGGCAACTAGCCAAGTGAGGAATTGTTTATGGCCAAGTACTGGCAAGGTTTTCAAAAGCCACCACAACCCTTTTAATCTCAATGCAGCTTTTGAGCATCACTTACTGACAACTGGGCTGACTGCCGTAGTGCCTGACAGATTATCAGAAGTGTAAACAGCTGTATTATAGGCCTGGCACAGCATTATCAGGTAATATGTGATTGCCAGCATTCAAGTAATTGTTTAGTTATTGATTACAAAGGATAATGCTGCTAAAATATAATGTTATGGCATTAGAAATACTTACTGGTTTATCATACAAGTAATAAGTATTATTATTATTACTACTACACACTGGTTCAGTAGCTATCCGTCACAATCAATAGCTCCCCTTACCTTACCCTATATATGTATTAGCTGAGAAAAGTTTAAAGTAAAACCAGTTAGCTCCAGCAGTGTTTTGATCTAGGAAATGAAAATCAGCATTCAGGCTGTGTCCGAATGAACTGACATATAAGCATTCAACAAGACCATTCACTACAAACACATTCACTACAGCTAAGTGGCTGTTAACCTACAAACATAGACAGATGCTGATGCCTCAGTGTTAACAGTAGCCATGCTCTGAGTGACCTTACTTTTAAACTAAATGATTAGTCTAAAAGTAAATTAGCTTTTAATTGAATCACAAAATTAGTAAGTACTTTCTTTCTTCTTTCTTTTATTCCTATAAGACCAGATGAAACATCAGGGGACTGAACAGAGATCCACTGTGAATTTTACACTCTTTATTCACAACTTCCTTGTTACAAATACTTCATATAACCTGGCCTAATCTCAAACTTGTAACCCAAAATAGTCTGAAACAATTCACTCGTTCGCTGACTACGTTGGGTCACCTTGTTTAACAGCTCTCTGAGCTCAGCTATTCAGTATTTAGTAATAGTATTTATACACATGTATCACGGGAACAACAACTTTGCTTTAAGACACAGCTAATGGGGATTTTATTAAACAAACAATTAACAAATTATGCAAAAAGCCTGTCTAAGTTTGCTGGTTTTACATAACACATGTCACAGATAGCGCTGAGACACAAGATGTAGTTTCCTTCCTACTCTTTTGATTTAAACACTCACTGCTTTTCCTGCATATGAGTCACTTTTTTAACACCTCCATATTTCATATGGTCTCCCCTTAAACACATCTTAAACGGCACATTAATTTCATTCATGTCATGTGTGTGTATGAGAGAAGGATGCATTTACCATCAGTGAAGGGTGAGTCCTTCAGTAGACAGGGTCAGTGCTCTAATCTGAGGAGGTGATGATATTGTGAGGATATTTAATGAGAGGATAAGAGCAGAAGCGAGAGGTGGGGGAATTAGCCTTTTTAGATATCATTAAACATTAATATTCTCGGGGGACTGGAGCACACTGGGGTCCTTTTCATTGACTTTCATGCTGCGTGCTAATAGAGTTTCACCTCTGGGGACCTCAGCACCCCTCACCCACCCCTAAGTGCAGAGCTAAAGCTAATGGAAGATCAGATCGCCATCCCGCTTCTGAGGATGAGATTAGTGGGTGTGTGTACGTGAGTGTGTATTCGCTGTATATTGTAAGATTTCGTACTCTCTTTTGCACCCTTTCTATCTTTTGCTCACATATACATGCAAGCGTAGCATACATTAAATATAGCTATTAAAAACTATTAAAATTCTAATGGACTTGCATATGTTACCATAATACTTAATCTGGGTGCCTAACATTGTCTCCTATGGCATGTTATTCTTACAGTATTAAGCAAATTGACGTTACCTGCTCTGTTGTTCAGGGGTTCAATCTGAATGACTGTTTAAGATATTTGCATTTTCACCTGCACCTTTGTGGGATAATCTATAATAAAGTTCAGGTTCTTCTGTGGTTTATATCAGAGACTGCTATAAACGCTCTATTTCAAACAGCTTCTTTCCAGCCTTGGATCTGTGTGATGTCATGTTCAGGCGATATCCCTAATATAGCCATGTCAGCCATACAGCTATGGGTGTCAGCACTGACGTTTAACCCACTGGCATTTACAATCTTTCATTTTTCGTTTTTTTTTTCTTTTCTTTTTTTAATGAGAGACAACCAACAAGAGGAACATCGACTTAAAGCTTAGGGTGGACTTATAGGGGGACATTTCAGACAGTCAATAAAATGAGGGGCTGCATCAAGTAGAGATGTACCAGTCCAATATTTGGATCAGATTTCTGTCAGGTCCTGATTCAAAAAACTGGATGTGATAGTATATGCGAGTCTCGTCCTCGCAGTGTACATTACAGATTAATTTAGCACTGGTACAGGATCAGTACTCTGCGTCTGCAGATCCGTTAACCCCTGTGTCTGTATCAGCTCAGAAATGGTAATGGCTGGATTGGTGTATCTCTAGCATCATTATAAGGCAAATGAAGATCGCAAATCACCAGATACTACAGTAGCTTTGCATGAGTCACAGACCAAAGTCCAAGAATATAAATATTCAAATGGAAATGTGCATGAGTCACATTTAAAACTGACCAGATTACTTTGAAATATGTTTTTTAACTTAAACAAACATAGTCTGGACGTTTGGAATTTCATGTGAATCAAATCATGTAAAAGCAAATGGGTGCTGGTGATGTAATGGATGGTTTTAACCATCTGACGCAAAGCCTTCCCATACTGGGCGGTGCATATTCCCATACCAATTTGTGATTTTTCCAGTTAGCACGCTTTCTATAGCTCCCTGACACGGGATTAGTCGTCTTAACATTCCTCAAGAAGATTTCTGAGTTTTCTTCGCCAGTGTGGAAGTGTGTGTCGAGCATGGCAGGTGTTCTGTGCATTCACCTTGTCCACCTGAGTGCGTGCCCTTGCCTTGTTTTTAGCTAGAGCCTTTTATATTAATAAAACTTAATTATCAAATTTAATTAATTTAACATTTAACTATTTTTTTAATCTAAGCACAGGTTACAAATGTGCATTTTGGACTGTACAATGTGTGTGTGTGTGTGTGTGTGTGTGTGTGTGTGTGTGTGTGTGTGTGTATAATATGCATTATATAACAATCAATTATGGAAACAATTATGGAATTGTCCTCTTTATGGCTCCTTTTCTATTGTTCTAAATATCTTTAAAATGGGTGGTGTATGGCACATGGAGCGCCAGCAGAGGGCGGTGACTCCCTTCTAAAGAGAAGAGGCTTGGCCATCAATGCAGGAGCTCCTTTGCCCTGTGTGTGTGTGTGTGTGTGTGTGTGTGTGTGTGTGTGTGTGTGTGTGTGTGTGTGTGTGTGTGTGTGTGTCGTTCAGCTGGGTGTGGCTGCGCCTGAATGAGCCCATGTGCCCACTCTGCTAAGTGGGATGTGGGCAGATGGTGACACAGGGAGCTGTTATCGTACAAAACCCAAGACACACTGATACTGCAATTAATAAATGAATCCTTTTTTCCCCCCCAGGGATTCCACTCGGGTCCTCTCCTCTCTCGGAGTGCTGTCTGTGAACATCTCAACCGCACAATGTAAGAAACATTAAGCACATTTTCATTTTTAAAGTTGAAACCCTTTAAAGCTTGCAGTTCATGCAGTTTGATAACATAGAAATCATCATGGAGTGAACGATGTGCTTTTAGATATTACACATCACCCTTACAGCAGTATTTTTCTTTCTTCCACAGATCCACTTAACCCAGCTGCCACGCTTAATTTGATCTAAATAAGCTTCTGCTGACCAGGCGCAGCAAAGTAAGTGCTTGTACCAAATTTGATTTATCTAAACACACAGAGCAAATTCACATCTTTTCCACGGCCTCAATCACAATCCCCTCCTAATGAATCACTTTTCTCCTCTTTGCACCTGACTTGCATTTTTGGAAAACCAAAGGAGTAACCTTTGCTTTGTGGGAAAAAAAACATCCACAAAGAGTTTTCAGCCTTCCTCCACAAGCTCAATTTTGAAACTTAATTTACTCGAGCATAAAATAAATGTTTGCTTATTGAACTAACTGTAAAGTAACACATAGAAATGTCTTTAATTATGTGGCCACCAATCATGCTTACATGGCTGAAAGGACCTTCCCGAGCAAGGACCCTTGGTTATGGAGGTCACATTAGCCTTAGCCACAGATTTACAGAGGCCATGGGAAGCATGTCAGTCATTTTAATTTAAAGGTTTTTCAGTTCAAATGGTTACTATGAGAATGTCTTTCACACATCCAGCCATGCAGCCATAAGTAATACATTGTCAAAGATGATTACGCCTCAGTACGAGAAAAGTGTAGGTATGCATTTGAAAGTGTCTGACAACTTTTATTTCCAGGCTGGAGAGCTTCTATTCTCTCCGAGATGTGTTGACTGGTGTTAGAAAGAGGATCGATCTCACAGAGTTAGCAGAAGTTATATTTGTGACAGTGACAGCACAATAAAAAAATATGATAGTAGCACAGCTGGGCAAATATACATTTTCAAATGAAAATCCCCACTGCTGATTACAAATTGATAGGCACTGACATAAAATCATCAGTTGTTAATACAACTAATGATTTTTAAAAATCCAATCCAACTTTATTTATATAGCACTTTTAAAAACAACAAGTTGACCAAAGTGCTTTCCAATAATAAAACAGAGATAGCAGTTAAACAGAGATAGCAGTTTAACTGCAGGAAGAAGGAAGGGGAAACTTATCCCGTTGGATTATTGTAGACCTAATAAACAATATCTTTTTTGCAGATTACAGATGATAAATTTAGTAAGTAAGACCATCAGACAACCATTGATTGCTGATATTTGCATCTGATATTTGCAGATGGGTGAGTGTGCAGCAGAGGAACAAGTCACCACCTTGTGGCTATATTCATCAATTGCCCCTTACAGGCCAATTATTAGCAGACTTCTATTCTTAAAGAAAGAGACTACTAACAACTATATGATCAAAATTAAGCACCACAAAAATTACCCTACAAAATCAGTGTGAACAGTAGCTGCAGGAAAACTGTTAAATAAAGGATCTATATTTATGTGTCTATATCTAATTTGCATGTTCCGACAAGTTTATAAAATCTTAAAACTAGTAAAAGCCTCATAATTCAGCCAACATGCAATAATTTAAACATGGCCACGCTCTCATATGATCTGTTTAGGTCCATCAACCAGACGTCCAGTCACCTCATTCTGCTGAAAGGCTGATAGCCACAGGTCACATGACCTGGAAGAAAAAGCCTTGGAGACTTTTGGGATCCCTCTTTGGTCAGACACACCTTCTCATTGTTATTTCTTGCACACACTGTGAGTAACTTGACTGATGGGCTTGTCTATTCTGATTGAAAATCTGTGGTGGGAGAGGCTTAGTTTGCTTCAAAAGGAATTGATCCAGTGCAGAAGCACAGGTTTTATCAAGAAAATCTGCTCATTTATTGATAATCTATACTGCAATGCAATAACAAACGCGATTTGAAGCGAGCTACCAATTTAAAGTACGTAATTATAAAAATATATGAAAAGAGCAGATTAGTGCTGCTATGTCTCGTGCATTAAAATGTATTCAAACTGTTTAAAGCACAGCTACAAAGAAAAGCTGATAAAGCTTTTTTTTTAAATTAATTTTATTGTGTTTTAGCATGGACTGGTTATCAACCTGAAGGGAAATCCAAAGGCTGATGAACTGATCCGTGTCTGTGTGAGACCACATTGCTCTGGTGTCCTATATGCACTGCGAACACACCACGCAGGGCAACTCTGGTGAGTAACACCACTCATTTGATCATTCAAGGTTAAACTGATGGGATTTACTCCATTTCATTACTGAAACATTTTAGTAAGCAGGCGTCCTTGCTTTGAAGTTTTGGAAAGGACAACAGTTGATGAAGGAAGGCTGATGATGAAGAGGACGCCGATGGTGTCAATGATTTTTAAATAGTCTCATCTTCCAATGACATGATTTTGTTCATTTGAAATCAAGAGCAATAAGCAAAAGCACTGGTCAACTAAACAATTAAAACATAACCCTAACTAACTAGAACCAGACATACTCTCCAGTTTAACTAATAATTCCTAATATACACATTTTAATTGCCAGTTCACTGTTGGTTTCCTCTCCCTCTACATAATGGGAAGAGAAGAAAAAAAGCTGTGTGGCTCAGGGCAGCTCTGCAGTACTTCAATCTGTTTGTGTATAGACCGTATAAACGTAAATTGGCTCTCAACCAGAACAATGCACAAATGTGTAGATCCTAACCTGCTAGGAAGGAAGGGTGTTGTTGTGCCACTGCTATCCACAGACAGAATAAAAGATGGACACAGTTTGAGAAGTGAAGCCAACATCAAACTGCCTTAAACCTGCGTTCTTTTCACTGGCCACAAGGGGCGATACCTGTGGATGCAAAAAAGATTCCTACTTCTATCAAAGTCTACTGCAAACGGGACCTCAGTCATAACCTCATCAGACACTTTCCTGATGAGGTTATAAGTTCACTCAGTCATTTCATGCCACACTGAATAAATCATGAAGCCTATTTTTGTGATATTTGGTCATTCTAACAGGAAGAATGATCATCAGGGGTATGCTTACTGGCTAATGAGTTGAGCCTGCAGTTGCACTGGGAGTTACACCCCTTGCTCATCACATTCAGTTTAAAACAGTCATATCAAGGCTTCAGAGACAAAACTTCATAAACCAGTGGGTGAAGCCAAGGTGACTTTGTGCATCTTTTGTACTGTCTCTGCTGCTAACATTAGCCTAAACTGACCTTGTTTTTGCGTAACCTTCTACACAGTGCAATTCAGCAACATGTTACTTGATTATTGAAGAATGTGATTAGTGCAGGTAGGGTTGCAAAGCAGCAGATTTGTAAATCTGAATATATTATGAGCGCATATTGAAAACTTTTATTCAAAACTTCATATCAAGCTCATATTTCCATGTTAAATAATGAGCAACAGTCTGATGAATTATGACAATGGTAAACAGTTTTACACTACTGAACCCTCATATCTGGGTGACCCACTCAGACACATTTGCTCTGATTTCAATTGTCTGGAATAACTTATGAAAAGCAAACAAGACGCCACAGAAGTACCGGGATTGTGTCCTGAGGAAGAAATTATCAGAACAGAATATAGCTCCAATCTTGTAGTAGCAAACCACACCTATTGCCTCTTTTAAGCTTTATAAAACCTTTTTCCAAATCATTCTCCTCAACCAAGGAATCAGTTCCCAGATGCAAGAGTTTCTGTAATTCACCAGAGATGTAATTATTTCCTCTTAGGAGGGCATTCTTTGGGAGGGCAACAAGATGGCTAAAAAATTAAGCGAATAGCTCATGTGTAGCAAGCAGTCAATGTAACATCTATTTTACTTATGTCTACTACAAGTAAACGTTCTTTGTCTAGATTTTATTTAGTGTTTATTGTGAGGTAGAATTCCTGAAGGGGAAATTTAGCCTCTAATGCTTTAACACTTTCCAACATAGAAGTGGTCAGTGGCTGCCAAAGAAAGGAATGACCGACATTTTTGAAAACGGCACAACAACAACAAGTCGACACTAATACAAAGCCACAAGAACAGCCATGAGGAAAAACATAGTGCTTAAAGTTTACAGGGAAAGTTCAGAGTTTAGATGTTTTTATCTAACTGATTTAATTAAGATTTGTAGTTAATGGCCTAAAGGCAGATTATCTCAGCTTTCACATTTTACCTAAATGAGATGGTCTACACTCACAGAAAGCAAAATTAGAAGTACATTTGTTTTATTTTGGCCAACTTGTGAAACTGAAACTTGCTAACAGGCTTTTTTTTTTTCACTTAAACAGCTTCCCTTATTCGAATGACCCAACATTAAGACAAAATACACTCCAGCAGCATCAATATGTTAATCCATTTGGAATTTGCAATATTAGCTATAATGTCCTAATAGACAAACAGTGTAGAAATGGTTTAAATTACAGAAATCATTAGCCCTAAATCAAACTCTAAAGTAGATTCTTGATTGTCTAGTTTATGAGGTGAATTTGCCGCTAACTGGTGACAAAAATGTAGTTGTAGTAGAGTGGCAACAATGCATTGGTCAACAATGGATTATCACACATAGAATAATTATAGAAGTGTTTGTGTGAATTGGTGAATGGGACATGTTGTCTTAAGCGCTTTCCTACTCTCCTGGAGTACTCAAAGCACTATATAAGAATCAGTCCATTTACATGTAGCTGAGTAGGCATCACAGCTGCTTAGACTGTATAGAGTCATGTAGTCTTCATGGTTCAGTGAATCCATGAACTGTCAAGGATACACCTGCTAGGTCTTGGCTTAAGGCACCGGAGTATTGCAGCAGTATTTGGTGAAGTCAGTAACCAAACAGTCTAATTAGTTTTGAGACATTCAGTCTTGAAATGTGGACTTTCAAAGAGGCAGACAAATAAAAGCCACTTATCCACGTGACTCCAATGTAGAGTTAATTAAATCTGCCCCAACAACAATAACTACAAATTCATTTACTTTGATGGTACAGATGCAGAATACCCCTTATTCCCAATTAGCTGATATTGGTCTTCCTGCATTTGACTTCATCTTACAAACTACCCTGATGTGCTTCCGGCGATTGTTTATTTCCTAAAGCTATTCAATGCATTTCTACACGTAATCCTATATAACTGAAGTAAATTTACAGTTCAAACACCCATGTGGTAGAGTTATTGAATGTTATGTTATCGAAACATTTCCCTCATTGTTCCTTCTCAGCTGCTTTTCCAATACATACAGTCAATATAAAAATACAAAGCTATTGTGTGGCGAATGTAAACAATACTGAGGCACCAACTAAATGCGGCATACCATAATGGCCACATATTATAGTTGCTGTGACTGATAATGGCCACCTTCAGCTGTTTTGAAAGCAACAAGGAGGAAAAGGAATAAATGTGTGCAATTCCTTTCAGGTTTTTCCTTCACTGATATATTTTATATTTGTCTGACCGTCTGCCTGTCTGTATTCAAGTCCTTTGAGCTTTTTATACATGTCACTGCATACACATGTATGTGTGTTTTGACACTTTAATACTGGCAGCAAAGCTTCAAGAAAAAATATCTAAGCCGGCTCCCTCTACAGAGAACTGCTCTGTACTGATAGGACTAAGTCAGGAGATACCAGCATTCTTTTCATAACTCTGTAGGGGAAGAAAACTGCTATTTCTAACCATAGCATAATTCATAAATACACAAAAACACGCTAGGGTATTCATACATATACATATACATATAGTTCAGACAATTTCTCTTTCACAAACTAAACTGAACAGGCTAAACTATTCATACAGTAATCAATGTAAAAATCATAACTAAAAAATCCTGTGTGGAAAAATTGAAAAACATAAAGTACATTAGATGCTGTTTAGCTTTTGTGAATGCAACTACTTTGCCTAATGCAGACAGTACCTTGTGTTATTTTGTGGCCCTAATGATCAAGCATTAACAAACTAACTAAAACTGACTTTATGTGCATGTTACGTTCTGTTCTTTCAATAATTGCTGCAGTGTTGACTTTGTCAATAATGAGGATAATTAGAGGCTTGTCTCAAAAAAAGAGCACTATACTGAGCACAGTAGGATCTCTGTTGGAACTGATGGTATGCTGAGTAATTCTGACAAAAGGCTATCTCATGACTAACAGCGATAGAAAGAATTCATTCCAATAAGTGCAGCACATCAAACTGAAACACTAAGGCTTGCAGCGAGTTATACACACCATTTCTAAAAATGCTGGGATGTTCTTTAAAGTGTAAACAAAAACTGAATTAATTACTCAGTTACACTACATTTAACTGAAAAGAGTATATCAGAGATTTTAATTACCTTTAGTATATATATATTTTTTTAATTTACTATAATATTTTACTTTATGAAGCAACCTTATTCCATTACATTCAACTTTTTACTTTTTATTTAGCTTTGTACTTAATGACCTCTTCTGTGTTATTTAATCTGACTTAATTTTTTGTATTCTAAAACAATTCTCATTTTTAAACTGCTTGTGAAGGTGAGGAAGCCTCTTCCTGCTAAAAAGAACATGGCACCATCGCTGCATGGTTGCATCTGAACAAACTGCAAGATGTCTGGAACAATGTGCTTTGGACAAACGAGAGCAAGGTGGAGTTGTCTGGTGTACCACAGAATGGCTAAAACAAAAATGACCCAGTCAGTCGTCAGCCTGATAAAGATGCTGTAGCTGGACCTTAACTGAGCCATGCATTAACGAACAAATAAGCAAAGCAAGAGCAGGTCAAAGTTGGTTCTACAAACTACTAAATGATGGGGTTTTCAAAGCTGTCTTTAGTCTATTTAAATTAAACTGTGGTTTCTTTTCTCCCCTCGGTGCAGCCAAAATGCTTTGTTTATGGTGTGAGCGTGATTCAAACCAACTACCAGATGTATGTTATCAGTTTGAGCTAAAAAAAAAACAAAAAAAAAACAACCCCAAAACATTATGTAGCCACGTATGCTTTATATTCTCAATGCAGGAATGTACTGTAGATCTGCACAAGTGAGTACAGGCCAGGAACTAGCTGTGAAATGAATGTAAATTCTCTGTGTTCACAAATAATCCAGAACGCAGCACCTTCTTCTGTACTTACTTTTGTTGCTCCCGCCCCACACACATCTGCCCAATGAGCAGAGTGAACATTCTCACACAGTTTGCAATGATGCATTCTGGTTTTCTTGGAGTTCACTTGGATTTGTTTTTCTATGTGAAGGCAAACCTACAAGTTTGTAAACTCATCAACTGATTTTGACCAGAGTAAAGGAACTATAGGTGTGAAAACATTTTTTCACAGGACTACTAAGGTTTTGCATGTCTTCAGTTCAAAAGAGGAGAAACATGCTGATAAACCCTACCCACTTTTAAGGCTTTTAATTCAGTGAAATTCCCACTGAAGAGATCAACACAGGGCGATAGTTTCAGTCAGAAATAAGCCTAGTTCACAGATTAAAAGGGTATTTATTTAAATTTCAAAAAGTAGTTCTCTAGGGATCTGTTAACAGAACAAATATTACTGATGTGGTTGTGATACTTTATAATTTAGCATCCTTTTTAATGAATATCTCTTCATTTTAAATTTAATATGTTCATAAACTGATTTGTTTACTTGTGCTTACAGACTGCTTTTGACTCCAATTAGACTAAAGTTCAGCCCACATAATAAGCTTGTGCGTCAGTAAATGACGCACACAGCTCAGACTGGGTGTGTCAAACACAAAAGTATTTAAAGGTGCAAGATATGACAATTTGGGAGCAGGAAAAAAAAAAATGCAGCTTTTTCATGACAGCTGACGTGCATCAAAACGCTGCCAGTGTGGGCCTATGTGGAAAACAATGGATATGGGTGTTGTGATGAACATCAGTCATACTGTGTATTTGTGTGCTGCTCTTAATTCTTTGCCAATTTAAATAACAAGCAGAAGCATCGGGATAGGGGCTGAGATTTTAGAGTGCTGTCTGACCAGCATAGCTATTTCTTATCAAGCATTTATAATCACTTGTGTCTCTAAAGCCAGAAACATCTCATTTGGACTTCATATCAGAGAGTATATCTGCAGACTCTACGTCATGGCCTGTTTTAATTAAACAAAAAGCTCACGGGCAGGCGGTTTCCATTCACCTTTTTCCTGACTATTTACAGCTTCACAGCTGCATGCCATGGCCACATCTGAGTGAACATCAAAATGTGTTTTAATGAAAGGATGCCATCCTCATGATGACCCACCCATTATCACTCAGTTCCCCAGATCAAATTCTGATGCCAAGGTTACATATGCCTGAGCAACTTAATGAAATAAAAACAAATATTTAAATATGCATCAATCACTGCCACCCTGTACTGCATCCAGAGAAAACTATATTTCTCATTTTCTTCGTCATTGTGGTCAGTTCCTTTGATATAAGGTAGCAGAGAGTAGTCAGACTAGGAAACCAAATGTGACATGTTTCTCAAAGTTAGTCATTTTCAAACATTTACTCACTGCCTGCAAGCAGCAGCTGCCAACATATCTTTAAAATGCATATTGAAAAGAGGCAGGGGAAGCTCTGTACACACACCAAAAGCAACATTTTTTTGTATCACAAGAAGGCCTCTGCTTCTGATGGCCTGACAGTATAAAAGTGAAAGCTATTTAGACAGCAGCTTTCAGTCATGCAGTGCTTATTAAAAAACACTGCATGACTTTTAATAAGTGCAACAGCAAAAATGCAAACCTACTAAAAAACAAAACATGTGCCGTTATGAACCAGTGAAAGTGATCAATACCGTTCCTGAGAGAAGCAATAAACGCTAGTTAAAGCTCATTAGTGTATTCCCATGAGCAATAAACAAACATGCCATCAGTTAAGGAATGTGTCATTAGTACACTGAAGAAAACACACACACACACAAAAAGCAGATGCCATCTGTAACCTTTGAATTGCTGAAGGATGAAGGACACAGAATTTCTTTCTGAATGGAGAGCTTAGGAAGTTCAGCCATAGCTTTAGGGAACTTGTCATTTGTTCTCATTGATTGATTTGAGCGGAAGTGAAGCCAAACGAATCGAGTCACCGCTTGTTTATTTCATACTAAAGTAACCCAAGCTGCAAAGCTCACACTGCAGCTTGCAGTATGACATTTGAGGGATAAATATTATTTAAGTGATATATCCGAAAACGCCGTGGCACAAGAACGTCTATGTCAGCTTACTTCCACTGATCATAGCAACAAACTTAGACATATTACATTAAGATCTGTGGATCAAACCATGTGACTATTGAAAGAGCTGCTGAATGTGCTGCTGCACATTAGATTTTTTTAAGTTTTCACATTAAAAACTTAAAGAGTCTAGAAATGGAGCACTGAGGCCAGGCAAGGTGACTCCAGTGCCGAATAGAAATCCACCCATACCTAAGGAACATCAGGAGACATGATTATGGTTATATGTTAAACTGGCCAGACAGTTGCAGAATACCACAAAGGAAGCCACTCCTCTCCCAAAATAAAAAGAACAACACATAAATTATAACACTGATAATAATTATGTAAAACAATTTTTAATCACTGCTTTTGAGGTTTGGTTTTTTTGGCTGATCAAACTTTTTTGTTTTGGAGAAACACTAATGTATGTAAAAAGGCAAGACAGATGGGACGAGACCAGCCCTGATGTGGTGACCACAGACGGTGGGATTTGCCAGTTTGTAGCAATGACAGGCTAAATTATTATTAGCAACGAGACTCTGAGATAAGAGGCTGAAACAGCTACGAGTGGGAGAAAAGGATTACGCTCAATGATGGAGCCTGGAATCTCCACTGGCGATAAACTGTTAGCTAGAAAGTGAGGGGTGATGAGTGACCTAAACTTAAGAATATAAATCTGATGAAGCTGTTCTGGGAGAAAGAACAGTCAGTTCAAAATGTATCCTGGATGTTGTTTAGGTCTGATCTGCAGCTACTGAATAGTCAAAGTCGCTGCTGTTAATAAATCCAAGAGGTTCTCTCCCACCAGCACCGGCAACATGTGCTTGCTCGCTTATGTCTTGATAAATTTAGATTATGCTTGTTTGTGCTTGTGATTTAGATTAAGATAAGATCAGACTGTGGTACTTTAATGAACAAAAAATAAATAAAAATCAGCAAAAAAAACCCAAACAAACAAGGTAATTACGAAAAGTTTCCTCTTATTCTTGTTTATTCTTGTTAAAAAGTGCCACCAAGCAGGTTTTCATCCCCAACTGTTATACAGTATTCGATATATCCTGATGTAATATTTAATGGATATCTGGTTTGTGTAGGCAGGATGTGAGTGTTCAAACAATGTTGTGGGCATTTTTACTGAAAAACTCTGTGGGAAGTCATTTTAGTTTGATCTCGGGAACTGGTGTTATCCATCATCGTGTTTTAATTTGTAAACTAAACCGCTTGATTTCTGCAATTCATCTCACGGTCATGAAGAAAAATGTTTTACTGGAAATGAAATTACAGACCATGCCAAGTCATTTGTTATCTACTGAAAATATATATCCCACCTGTTGAGTTTACTTAATTGTAAACCCATTTTACATTTAATAAATGAAATTGTTTAATTTTTAATAGAGTTTAATTATTTTTTCTGGATACTGTGGTGGATAAACATTTGGAGAAAGTATTTTTTGCTTGGACTTGTTCTTTGCTTAACCTGCAGTTAAGCAAGAATAATCTAATGTGCAAGAGGAAATGATATACTCAAGATTAAGATGACCTCACTGTGGCTTCTCTTCTGTTACTCTACCTTTCTGACAGGCTTTCACAAGAGTTCCTAGTGAAGATGGATGTTTTGTGTGAACATGTGAAAAACAATATATATCTCACAGTGACTATTACCTCATTTGACCTTTTCATTCTCTTCAGAAAAGGTCAAGGTTCAGTTTGACACTGTCACCATATTAGGAAAGATAATAGCTTGAACCTGGGAGGTCCTTGGGGTGGGGTGGGGACCATGCAACTTACACCATGTTAGAAGCAGGTTGCTATGAGGGATGGTGTATTGGTTCAAAATATGTTAATATAAGTTTTGTTTGTTTTTTTTTACCTAAAGCATCATTAGGGGGAAAATGGTTTAAGACTGACAAAAGTGTCCTATAGCCCCTCCCCCAGAGCAAAACTGCAAAATAATGACTTGCACCTCATGCCCTGCTTTAGATACACATCTGAATGCTGCAGGTATCAGGTTTTGAAAGCAGTTACAGTAACAATCACGAGTTTTGTCAACTCTAAAAAAAATAAATAAATAAATACTGGCACCCACCAGTGCTACAAGTACCTCTCAGACTCCTAGCAGATTAATTTGGAAGTACGCGGTTAAGTCCTTCTAGAGTTACCACGTTCACAAGATTTTCAGAAAACGTGACCACTGACCTTCTCTTCCCTGGGATTCAAACTAAAGATATTTTAGTAGATGCAGTGATACGAATTTTCTAAATCCTATGTTACCTCATTCTCGAGTTACAAACTTTGGTGTCTATGCCGCCCACCCTTCAGGGTGACAACAATACCCCATCTGGCTTTTATGGCTGAGGGTTAAAAACATTTCCTTTCTCTCCACATGGGATCACTGTCTTTGCTGTGTTGCGGACTCTTCACAGTCTGTTCTGTGTGTGTGCAGAGCTGCAAGCTTCACCATAAACTACCCATAATGCCCTTTTCATTCCTGCTGTGCTAACTTTTTTAATGAGCAATATACAGACTACCTAATGCAAGATGTGAATCAACTGCCCCCAGCGGTAACATTATAGTGGAATAGTAGTGACACAGTGATATAACAAATATTCAATAGTTAAATGTAAGCACAAAAGTAGCCTAGGGTAGAAAAGTGGGTAAAATAAGGCTATGTCTACACTAATCCGGATAAATTTAAAGATGGCGTTTTCTTCTAAAAACGCTCCGCGTCCACACTAT